>NW_017279335.1:750-21444 GCF_001594065.2 Cyphomyrmex costatus | reverse complement strand
TCTCTCTCTCTCTCTCTCTCTCTCTCTCTCTCTCTCTCTCTCTCTCTCTCTCTCTCTCTGTCCATAACACCCCAAAGTCGCGCTGAGGATTGTAACGAGAGGAAGGAAAAAGAAAAAGTTGCGGGATCTACACGAAGGTCCCTGTGGATCTATCAATTGGGATCGTACGATCGTAAATGTTAATAGCAAAAGCGAGCTGTTCCTTGCCCTGGAAAAAGATAAAACGGAACCTCTCGAGGTTTCGGAAATGTAGATTTGTGGGTAAACTTGTTTGAGTTACGACAGCGACATTTCGCTGCCTGCAGACTATAATCTCGCGGTGGCGTTTCCTCGGATTCCACTTATCGGAATTTTTTCGCCCTGATAACCGCCCTCCGGGTTCGGTTAAACGTCATTGACCGTATCTCGAGGAAAATATGCTATTCCCTTCTGGATCGAATCTATATGATGACAGATATAAGCGAGCTGAATTTACATAATATCCCTTATCAGGACCCCTTCTCGATTGTTAGGGGTGGTTAACCGACTTTCGAGTGGAAATAAAAAGCACTTTGTTTTCAGCATCAGATGATCAGCATGTGTGTGTGTGTGTGTGTATATATATATATATATATATATACATACTTACACATATATTTATACATATATATGTAAATGTAAAGATTTTATATAAATATAATTTATAATATAGAAATATTATTAAAAAAATTATAAACAATATTTTAATATTAAATCTATATTTATATAAAATATTTACTTAAATTGATATAAATTATGTACATATATATATATATATATGACGTATATATATAGGGACGCACGTAATGTTATAATATTAGAGACACTTTATTAAACATTATTAAAAATTTTATATAGTTCAAAAATTGATTTATTTTTTTTTTAACAAAGAGTAATTTACATTCGATGTAAATTACTCTTTATTTCAAGAATGTTTTAAATTTACGTATAATATCGAAAATCAATAAGTAACAATGTAATAAAAGAATCTAGATAAATAAAAAAATATAGGTGCCTAATATTTTTGGCCAAGTTGCTTTTAAACTTAATAATCCTGTGCCAATTTTGTTAAAAATAAATGTGTTATGTCTAAACCAAATAATGACCTGCGCTACTTTGTATATATTATGCACACATATATGTGTATATATATATATATATATACACTTCTTTATGCATGCATAATGTATACATGCTTTTACCACACAATGCATACATATACCATAATTTCAAAAGGTATAAAGTACCAAGTATATTATAGAATTGTAACAATCATGTAAAAGTTATAAACGTATCTAACTGGAATAATGGATTTTCCGAGCGAGTGTAATTCTTATTGCAATAATTAGATATTTATATTCTATTATAATCAAGATATTATTAAAAAGTAAAAATTATATAAATTATTATATTAACCATTTTATCAAAAAAAAAAGTAAGAATTACTGTGTACATTAATATCATATGACAATTGATGTATTTGCTGCAGAGATGTTATATTACATTTGCATTTATGTGTAGGTGACGAGTAGGTGGGTTTTACCTCTTTTCATCCTGCTGTCCGCGAGGTCGTCAACTGTTGAGACTCTTGATATCGGTATATAGGGCGTTCCACTTAATTCGGCTCTCTTGGGTATCTTCCCTGAAATCATTTCGTTCGAAAAGACAGATATCATGATAGGTGAAATTATCCTAAGAGGATGGTGGATCATCAAGGATCATTCATTTGTTTCCAAAGAACATTCCCAAGTAAAGCAACAAATCACGATAATGTTAAAGTGAATTTTGACTTTTAACTGATCGAAAAATGATTTTTAATAATTATTTTGGAATCATTTTTTCACATCATTTTGATGTTATGATGATTTTTTGTTTAGCTTGGGTCAATGTCGTATGTTATATTAATTGGCATAAAAGGGATTAGCTGTATTACATTTTATGTTAATCAAAAATCCGGATTTTTAAAAATGAAAAACAGATTGAAGAGATTTAAACGGAACAGTCACAATAACGTCAAAATTATGTTAAAATAAATGATATGAGACTTTTTCCCTCTCAATGAATACAAAAAACTCAAAATGACTTTATTTTAATTCTTAATGTTAATAAACATCCAAATTTTTTATAACAAAATATTATTTTGAAATAAGGTCATTTTGACTTCCTCTAAATTGACTTCGTGTACTCCTTGGGTTGTATATATATGTTATCTAACTTATGTTATCTCACTCTATAATCTTAATTAAAGTTATAGAATGAGATAGTTAAGTTAAAGTGAGATATAGAGTATATATGCACAGGGAAAAAGTATGTATATTTTCCTCTCTCACAAGATTTTAACAAAATCGTTTGTAGTCAGATTCTGTCATAAGAGCCCTACAGTGAATCATCCTTGATGTTTGCCAATGTTAAACAAAGATGAAACGTTTATTGCGTCTGTTAATTGCTGAAGAACACCAATATAATTTCTTCTTCATACATTTCCCCGCGAGGGTACAGATGGACAAGGCAGTTAGCTTCAGATGAGAGAGACCGAGTTAGATGGAACACCCTGTAGTCAATATATGATACGAGCTGCACCGCATTCACTCTCTCCCCTCGGCTCTTCGATACGCCTCTCCAGATCGATTGCGTATCTTAAAATGAGGTGAAAATGAGAGAGGTGGATAAATTAATTAGAATATATTTATAATTTTATTGGTCAACACCTAATAAATTTGCTCCCTTTTCTAATCTCCACCTTATCTCAAAATATGCGATTAACTTCCAGAAATCTCTCCGATATTCTCGAGCTTCTCAGAGTCACGGAGAGACCGTATACTCGTATCGCCGAGGCGAAGCGTGTCGAGGACGTCGTCGTCGTCGTCGCTCGACAACGTTTCGCTGCTCCTAATATCTTATACACATGTGCAGCCACCGGCGCGTGCATCGCACAGCCTCCTCGACGTTGGCTATCGAACGGGGTGCACACCCTTTTCCATTTCTCTCTCTTTCCCTCCCCTTCTTCCTCTTTCCGTCTTTCTCTCCCGATTCCTATTATCTTCTGGAGAGTGTATACAAAGAGATCGGTGATAACATTCTTATCGCGTTATCAGCATCAACGGTGGTCACCGTTCCCTTTCTTCTTTCGAGCGGTTATCGATTTTGCGCGCGCCGCGCGCTCATTATCTCCGCTTATTACAAACGGTTCATCGTCCGCGCGACGCACGCCGCCGCACACGTGCCAATTAAGAATATCTAATCCCCGCGAAACGCGGTCACGGGGTAAATCCGATAGCGGCGTGAACGCGCGAGCATGCGATAAACAGCCGCACGTTAATGTCTATAATTGGATGAGAGGTATCTCGCCGTGCCGAGGCACGCAACATAATCCACTTCTGTGGGAAAGAATAGCCGAAAGCGTAACGTGAAATTGTAGGAAATCACAAAATCCCGAGAGATCAAAGTTTTTTCTGCAAGAAAAAAAAAATATATATATATATATTATATTAGGTTTGTCGAAAAGTTCGTAACGTAACTTCATTGTATGTCTATGATTTAAAAAAATATTTGCAACTATTGAGAGCATTTTAGCTTCAAGGTAGACATTTAAACTCAGTTCTTATTTCAAGACAGCCCTCAGATTGGTTCGTGACACTTCAAGACAGAACTTAGACTTGAATATAAGAATTGACTATGAATACTAAGAATCTGTTATTATAATTGCAATACACACATATATTACTAAAAAAATTAATTAAACTTTAATACATATTTCTTTGAATAATAAATACTGCTTTTCTTTTAGGACAAGAGTGTCATTCTATCTTTGTTATTCATTGAAAGCCACGTATAAAAAAAATTACTTAACAATTTATTTGTGAGATAATGTTTGTTTCATTGAAATAGATTCTTATTTAAATACGATAAAATTTTATCCCTAGCAAATAAATCATTTCTATTTTATCTTTTTGCAATTAATGATTTTATAGAAATGTATATTTTGTCATCACTATTTGTGCGTGTAATCATGTGCATGTATTGGGAGAGGGAGAGAGGAGATGCAATTGAGTGATGAATGCACCGTCGAGGACGTCGGGATGCATGCTCACCTAGTTATGCCATCGGCGCATGACATAGAGATTCATCGTTCCACTGTTCTAATTCAAGTGTCGGGATATCCTTAAATAACGATATCTATTTGTAGGCATTGCAAATCGAAGTCTTGTTCCTTTGCGAAAATGTGATTTCATTGAATCAAATAATACAATTCGATGTGATAATGTTCTGTGATTTAATTGTTGTCAAAATAGAATGATTTTTAAAATAGCTCGAAATTGTCGTAGCTTGATCCTTCCTCTTGTTTGTATTATAGATTGCTTTTATATTTTATATTTAAATATACTGAAAAAATAGTTTTATTATTATTATATGCATAACATATATATATTGGAAAAATTTTAAATTTTACCCCTTATTTCCAAAATGCCTTTTGAGAGATTGACAAGTTCTCTTCAGTAATTAAAAAGCATAGGGAAGAACATCAAGTTTAGATTCCTCCAGAGTGAAGGTTGAGAATGCGATTTATATTATCTTACTGTGCAAAATTGCTATAACAAAAGAAGTTTTTAGTAAACAGAATGAATAAAGAACTTTCAATAGCTACAGCACTATGAAGTTGTACTACAATTCCTAGCGATCAAAGATTCGTTATTAAAATTAATATTAACAAATCGAAAATTTATTCTAAAAATCTGGAGTGCGTGTGAACACCATCAATTGGAGACTAAGAATTTCGAATTAGATATTCAAATTTGACCAGCTAGATAATTTTAATTTTGTTTCGTTTTGATGAATTCTAATCCTCAATCTCCAATGTGTAGTATGGACTTAAAAGTAGTCGACTCATAGTTGGTAGCTCCGGATTTTCGATCTTTGTACGTATATGACTCGGAGATTAATTCATGTCCATTTCTACTTGATCTACCAGTATAGATTAACTTTAATCTCGGCTTAACTTACTTTTTATCTTTTTCAAGTTTTAAGAGTTAGAAAAAAAATAACGAGCAATTAAACCGAGATTAAAGTTAAATCCATTTTGGGAGAAATGTGTGGACAGAGTTAAAAAAAATTTCGACTGAAAATGTGATTTTGTAATCCTACTTCAGAAATGAATTTTAAATATATAAATGTATATATAAAAACTTAAAAACTTAAGAAATATACTCCTTTTCAGAAAAAACCTATCCTTCAATATCTTTGCATCGAAATTAATTTAACAAGTTTATTTCTAGAGATGTTGTTGTAAAAAACACATTGTAACAATCTCGTCTATAAAAAGATGTACTTACAAATTAAAAAGATATATATATATATTTTGTAAAAGTAGTTTCTTAAAAAAAAAAGATGAAAAATGGAAAGAAAAATAAGTATTTCCTTTTAATAAATATATTCAAAGATGCGCTGGGTGGATGTACAAATCAATATTAGGCGATGAATCGATTAGATTCGGAGGGTGATTTAATGTGCAAATTTGCAAGACCACAACAAGCGGAAATTAATTGCTTCATTGATGCAATTTGATTGTTTCGCTAATGCTATTCGAATATGGTAATATGTTAATTCCTATACGGTTTACACAGTAATGAAATGACGTCATTACATTTATCTACACTCGTGATACACAAATATGATTTAGTCTGTTCATAACAGAAAGACACATTTGTGACTTTCACACTTACGAATTAATATCTTGTAATTTTCATAGCGGTGCGTTATTGTTACGGAAATACAAAAAGTTTACACGAGTTACCTAAAGCTATTAAAATACTGTTATTTTTTTTCCCATTACTGACAGTTTTCTTAAAAGAAAAAGTTGAATATACATCTTGATGTCAACATATATATAGTCTAAAAATTACGTTTATGTCTATATAATAAAGCTATCATTCATGTAGAGAATCTTGAATTTTTACAAAGTTGAATTTTTATACGATTACAACGTACATTACAGAATTTAATTTGCATGATCGAATCAATGAAAAAAAATGTGTCGCATTCAATATGTAAAAAGAACGCGTGACTAAAATAGAATCCATAAGTTTCCAAAATCTATATATTAGAAACACAAGTTCTATGCAAAAACAGCACGTCGAAAAACACCAGTTCTTGAAAAGTTTAGAAAGCGTAACGCGTACGAATATCTTCCAACTTCTTCGACACCTCGGACGGCGTTCTCTCGAGATCACCAGAGATACTCTTCTGTTTAGTAGGCTCGATCGAGTTGAATTGCTCGCAGAGATCGCCATCGATGACATTTTTTACAGGGTAATAATATGACCGGAAGGACAGATGATCCCTACCGCATAAAGGAGGATGCTCAGATCGCATGTGCATTTCCAGATGCTGGAAGAAATCGTGATCCTCGTGGCTTGTGAATGGTACGAGCACGCCTACCGTTCCACTTAGGGTTGTGTAGACCAGACTCTCGGAACCACCGGGTATGAGAGTCGCCTTCTGCAATGACATCACTGTCTCGCCGACGTGGAAACACGCCACTGTGTCTGCTTTCTGACTTGCGCCATTCAGCAATCCCCGATCCCATAAAGCCTTGTTTCCGGTAGGATCTTCATCCACATCGTCATTAATGCCGGTCGCCAATCGTATCTAAAAGAGGACAGAAAAGACGAGAATGTAACAAGTTATAATTGTTATACGAACGTGCTGCTAGGAAGGTAAGATAATATCTCTCAAAATACAAACAGTAACATTACACATGTTATAATTTTTTACTCACTCACTCACTCACTCTCACAAGATTTTAATTTTCCAAAAAATTTTGTAAAATTATTTAATTTTTCCTTAGTGTTTATAGTTGTCAGTGATGTGTTATATTTATGTTAATGAGAGTGGGAAATTATAATTTATTTATTATGGTAAAGAGAGTTTGTGTGTGGGATAAGACTGGGATGAACTTACCACAGCTATATTTCCGAATTTATCAGCGGTGGCGACAGTGTCATAATCTAATACACACGTCGTCGTAATCCACCTAGGATGTGTGTCATCCGCGAAAACAATTAACTGATTTTCCTGGCGCTTGTATCTCACTGCGTATACAGATTCCTGCACGTCGCTAACGTAGATTCGTTGACCAATTGCGTTTATAGATACGACTGCGTTGGGTATATGCTTGTTCTCGCACTTACGCAGTAATTTCTTTTTACCCATGTCGTAAAGTCGTAACATTCTACCCACACCAACTAGTACCCGACCTTGATATGGACAAATTGCTAACGGTACTTCATCTAACACAGATTTGTGCAATAGTTCGATACTGGTACAGTCCGGATTTACTCTAAAATAAAAAACAATTACTTTTTAATTTGCAGAGAGAATACATTTTATTACGTTCATTGAAAGATATTGTAAAAATCAGTACTGCAGGAACTATCATCAAACTACAGATTTTAACTTTGATCATCATTTAATATCTATTAATAGATCTGTTCTTTTTAGCTGAACTTTTTGTACGATTCATCTTTTCTTTTCTTTTCTCCAACTTGTAGAAAAAAAGAAAGATGGACCGTGCAAGAACTTCAACTAAAAAGAATATATCTATTATATATTAAAGAAAAAAAAAATATATATATATACAGTGACATATCTTACTTATATGTATAAAGAAAACCCCCATTGCTAACTCTAGGATTCAATTGAAAGTCCTTTGCGATTCCAACGATGAGGAACAGCTGATCACCTTGATTAGCAAATTTTACGAGGCAAAGACTGTGGAGAGAAAAAAAAAGATTTATAACATTAGACAATTACAATTTTGATTAAAATGAATAAATTTTTCCTTACCATAAAGCTGCTAGATTTTGCTCGAATCGATGAACTTCGAATGTTTCTCCGGTGGTCGGTGCCATTAGTCTCAGCATGGAGGCCCACAGGCCCGGGCCGGCCCGAGGGGCACCGAAAACTGCCTCGTTTGGCTCTTCCGACATGAAGGCTTCCGCCAATTCCCTGGCAACAGCAGCCTCCTCAACGCCAGCCGCCTCTTGCATTTCATCTGCCATCTGTTGTCTTCTCTGTTGCTTTGTCTCCTCTGTGTAAGCATTGTGCTCTGTTTCGATGATTACTAGATGCGCGGAATCCGTATGAATCGCGAACTTCCTTGGAGTGTACTCCAGCGGGAAGCTCACTTGATTAAACACAGCTCCTAGTTTCTCGAGTGCCAAGATCCTCAAAGTATTCGTCGATATGGCGACAATACCCTCTGGACATTGCTCAGAGCTGAAGCCTGACGCGAATTCCAGACTCTCGTATGATAGGGGCGTTAGATGAAAACGATTCTGGTGATAATAACTCAGCCAGGACCGACTGCTCATCGCCAATACCGCCTGATTACCTTGCATTCGTATTCTGAAGAGCTTCACTGGACGAGAGCCTAGGTAGCGTGTTCTCGTATCTGCAAGATCCCCGGAAATAGGATCTAACACAGTTCTAAGCAACACACCGTTCTGTAAACCTGCAATTAATGATGATAGTAAAATAAATATGTATTAAAAATTCAATCATTAATTTCTTTTAGAAAGAATAAGTTTGACATGAGTAGAAAGTACAGATGTAAATTTGTATATTGGAGATAAAATTTACCTATATTCAGGTACAAACTAGATTGCTGCGGCGCTGCATCCTCGGAATTATCGGCGTCTTTGGCACCCATTTCCACGATGCATAAACTCTCCGCAGCTGCTGGTAACGCCTGCATGCTTCTTGGAGCTAGACAATCTGAGGGATCCAATGATATTATCCTCACTGTATTGTCCTGCAGACCGACGGCAAGGAACCACGAGCGTTGTTCGCCTACTGCAACGTTTCCGAGGGCCATGCACATTACTTCTGAGGGCATCTTTTTTCTTTCCGTATATTCGTTTAATTGTCCGGTCTGAAAAGTATGCATAGATTAATAGAAAGTCGTCAGGGATGGAAAATTCTACGGTGTCTTGTGTTCACTCTTCATCAAACCTAATCATTAAACAAGGTTTAACTATATTGTTCAAGATCAGATGAGTGGTATGCTCTTCGCATCTTTACGTCTCTGAGAGAATAAGGATTAAACACCTCAGAGAGAACAAATTATGCGATCGTTAGAATAATCGTGAAAGCGTTAGAAAGGAATTAATTGCGTTAAGTACATACAGGGTCCATCTCAAAGTAGACTAATTCTCCTCCAGTAAGGGCGATTACGACTTGACGTTGATTGACTGCGCATTTAACAATCGTTTTCTTGCCAGGTGCTTTCCATTCATTGACACGTTTATCCGCTCGAATGTGACGTATACCGTCAGGATATACCTGAAAGAAATTTGCGATTCCAGATAATTAAATCATACACTTCACATATCACGTATTTAATAATAAAACGATATATAATATAAATTGAATTATATCGTTATAAAAATTAAAAGATTTCTGTAATATGGTTGTTGGGCCTGTAGTACCAGGAAAGTTGGACTAAATCCGGAACGTTCCAACGATGCGTGAGCCCAAATATTTTAGCACTTTTTTGCGACCGGCACGTGGTCAACCAGGTGCCGGAGATACCGAGTGCAATCGAGAAATATTCTACAATCCCATGCATATACCATTATCCCAAAAATATAAATCTTTGTGATTATTTTTACCAAACAATCTTATCAATGTAAGAAATGTTATTCAATTTAAGAATTTAATTTATTAAAATTTTACTTACTTTAATTTTATATTATTCTCAAATTTAACACAATCTGGGATACATGGTTCACGCATGGAGCCCATCGAATATGATACGATATAATTTCCATGTGCATTGTACCTGCACCAACGCGTCCTCGCCTAAGGCGGAGCAACTCAAGGTTGGTGTTGTACCGAGAAAACCCGAGTCCGTCACTTCCTCGACAGTCTCGCCGATACTGAGTACAAGTGTGGCGTTCACGAAGGAGACTATGATGTATGCATCATATTCCTCTGCAATCAAAATTACAAAACTCATCCTCAGTACATAGGGGAATGCGTCGTTATATCGAATATTTGAATTTTTATAGAGGTACATATAATATATTTGTATCCTCGATTATTCGAAACTGCGCACGATCTCGTGGGGCACGGAAAGAGTCGAAGGACTTTTGCTTTCTATTAAATTTTTACTTAACAAATCGACTCTTACTCATGCCAATTTCGCGCCGAAGTCCCTTACCTTTCGGTCATTCAGAGTTCTGTGGGTCAACCAATAGCGCGCTGGCATCCTGAAAGAGAGAACTGGTGTTTGATAAGAGTGTATCAAGCCACCAGGTTCATTAATATCGTTTTACAAAACCGATGCCGTTCATCTTTTTAAAGCAAAACTAATTTTCTTTGCAAGTTATATGAAGTACTAGTATTCTTACCGCAGAGCTTTTCGCAAATTTATTCGAACTATGCTATTGAGCTACTTACGGTCCACATTCATAAAAGAGAATGGAAGAAACAGAATAAAGTGTACGATACTTCTGATGCTGATTGAATAGAATATTTTGTATTTCATCACTTCGCATGTATACAAAATTTTTAAGAAAGATAAGGAAAGATGAGAAATGTGGAAAGTAAGATCTCAATAAAAAGATAGCTAAAACTTATCAATTATCGAATAGGCAAGTCAAGTGAAAACATGCAGAAAAATTTATACATAATATCATTCGACTAACCATCGATTCTTCTTTTCACAGTCCAAACAGCGTTTGGATTACCAGGCAGCTCGCTCACAGCCATTTCAGAAACTTCGAGACCGTGGCGTAACACTCGCAATGTGGACCGAGGTCCTCGTCCACAAGCAATGTACAATTGTGGCGTGTCTTCGTTCGCCAGATCTGCTACCTATATAGTCACAATCAAAAGTTTTTATAAACGTCTGCTTCTCGTCTCCTACCACAAATGCAATAGGAACAAAAAAGATATCATGTTATGCTTGTCTCTCCATGTGTTCACTTCAATTTGCAATAACAAACCAAAGGCGACACAGAGAATTTTGCTATCGCACATTATTCCACAAGAAAGAGACGTACGAGTAACATCTCCCTCCTACTTGAAGTGCGTAGTCGAATAAAACTTCTAAAAGGATGTTTATCAAGATACAGTGCCGTAACTAGGGCGGTGCCGCTGATGCCGCCGCACCAAGCGCAATCGTCAAGAGGGCGCAATCACAACCATGAATATTCTTTTTTTTATGGAAAGAAACACTTTTTTAATATCAAAAAACATTTTATTTTTATCTTTTATCTAAATATACATTAGTATCTTTCCTAAAAAAATTTGGGAAAAGATACTTGCCAATGTATATTTATTAAAATATATTTGCCAACGTACTTATATCTGTTCAGGATTACTTACACATTGCAGTTAATGCGTTAAAAATGTCTGCAGGTTTCGGTATTCGAATTCAAATTCGCACCAGTATCGCCGAATCGAGACGGAAATAAACAGGAGTCAGGCGGTCATGTAGGAGTCAAACCTACGTATTAAATTAAGCTTAACTACAAGTTAACCAGATAATGAAAAATCGGGTCTTATTATGGCAAAATGATCTACATCTGTTTATAATATTTAGGAGAATGGGAACCTAGGGAGGGGGGTGGAGGCGCAAAATTTTGATCTCGCACCAGGCGTAAAGATAGTTAGTTACGGCACTGTCAAGATTGTACAAAATCCCCTGAGAACTCCTAGATTTTCCAGATATTTCAATTCAAAATTCCAATTTTTAATAAAATGTTGAAATAAAATAGAGTATAAGCGCAATGCAAATTGTTATACTATAAAAGACCAAAGGTTCCAACAGATTAAATCTATTCCTTCTTTTTATTATCAAGGAAAAATGATCAAAGAAACAATTTTTACAGAGAGAGAAAGAGAATTAAATAAAATTCTATAGATTTTTTTGAATGTCAATTGCACAAAAATTTTCGATTTTCAGAATTTTCTTCTCAAGATTAAAACAAATAGTCTTTGAAAATTCTAGGTTCCTCAGATAGTAAACATCTTGTTGTACTTTATAAAATATTTTACCTGGCAAGCCATTATGGGCGAGAGACTATCCATTTCATCGACCAGTACTAGATTTCGGAGCGGTCGCGGGGCGAAGAAGAAAGTGTCTCCTTCTTCTAACGGCATCGCCGAGCTGAATTCAGGTTCGTCATCGTCGTCTCCGAGATGCGCTATTTGATACAGGTAACTAAAAACGGACAATGTAATTGCGCCGTTCACAGTAATTTAAACGCATGTGCTAGGATATTATGATTTACGGTACTAACTGATTGCCAAATTCCGAGGCGACAAATAGGAATCCCGTTTTCAGAACGCACATACTCGCTGCCACGGGTACAGTATCGAAGTACTTCAGCTTGATCTCAGTGACCATGTCTTCGTCCGTCTCGAGGGTGATCTTGAAGATATCACCCTGCTCCGTCTGCGCCAGAAAGAAGAACATACTCTTTGTTTTGTGTGTAGCTGAACACACGAATATCATCCCTCTCTCGGGATCGTCTAAATCATTACGTCGTCGTGGAATCGGACAACGTATGTCGTGCTGATCCCCGAGGTTCTTGTATGTAAGATAATTTTCGGAGCAAATGAGCACACCACTCGGGCCGTCATTACCGCCAGGTACAGACACAAGAAAATTAGCGTGTTCCTCCAATGGTTCGCTGTACTTTCGCACTACGTGATTCAGACCAAGATCAAGCTCATACAGCGTAAGTGTTTGCTGCGTTTTCACTGCTGCGTCGCCCGTAGGGTCGCTGTCGGCTTCCTAAAATAACATTTGTATGAAATCTATCAAATACACGCGCTTCATATACAGATAAGATAGCAAATCTGAACAAGTATAAATGAATAGATGTAATCAATGTTAATCAGTTGAAACACAATAATAATCAAATGATACTTAATATCGATAATATCAAACATAAATAGAAATAAGTATATAGCCACAACGCAAGATGTCATTTACAAAAGTCATATTAAAAAAAAAGTTTTGATCAAGTTTTAACCATTCTCAGTACATAAAAATCAATCATATAAAGAATGCGCAATATAAAACAATGATAATCGCTGGATGTTAACAAGATTTACAGTGTATAACATCAGAAAACACGAACAATAAAAATGCAAAGATTAGAAGTGCATGTCTTCAAGTCAAAAAATAAAATTTTTTTATACGTGTATTCTTATTGTACAGTCATAAAATAGTTGTGTTCATTCAAATTGTTTGGAAATTCTTATTTGTGATCATACAATGATACAATTTATATGCTCATTTCTATTTATGTTTGTTTATCATTGAGCCACCTTTTCACACTGCTTGACTATTTATCGATAATATCTATTATGTGACAAAAAATTAAGTAAGTTTACCTCGTAATCAATTTCTAAACACGCAAACATAGGATTTTCAAAACCAACGTCGACACCAACTGTATGATACACTAGTGTGTTACTTTTATGAGCTTCCAATGGAGAAGAGATTGTAAGACGGGCCTCGGCATCTCTGTTGAGAATGTACACAAGTTTCTGCTTTTCGATAGCACCTAAAACAAGAATATCAAAATGTAACATCCCAAATTTGCATCAAGGCAATTGTAATTGTTGTCTATAAAGTACCATCATTAGTAATGAAGTTGTAATCAATGTTAATCAGTTGAAACACGGAAAAAATAATCATATGGTACTTAACAATCATATATAATTTATTTGGTACAATAATATTACAACTAAAAAAAACAAAGTTTTCCAAAAAATAAGTTTAAATGATTTGAATTATTTTAATAAATTTAATATATTACTTTAAAATTTAATTTTTTAATTTGGATTAATAATACAATATATTGAACAGAGAAATAAAAGAATATATTTCTAACATTCTTCCCTTTTCTAAGTTTTCTTTTTTCTAGAAATAATTAAAAATGTTTACAAATTTTAATTAAATTTGATCATGGATTTTAAGAACTTTTAAAAATAACAATTTTTTAGTTGTGTCATTGCAGCAAATAAATAACGTGTATATTATCCTATGAAACTTTATTGTTAAATTAGAGATAAAAATATCCTTTGATACAAATGATTGGATCATTTTTATTCTGCACATTTCTTTTTTTCAAAAAATTAAAAGCACTAAATAATCAGTCATAAACATTTTATATATAATTTGTTAAATATACAACTTTATAAATATTTTCTAAAGAGTTCTGAACAAATTTTTTAATTTATTGACTGATCAATTGCATTATACACAAATGCAATTACTGAACAAAATTATATTATACAATGCAATCAATGAATTAAAAAATTTGACCCTACATGTAAAAATCACATGAAGCCTGTTTTTTTTCAGCTAAATTTCTTACATAATTCATCTTTTTTCTTTTTTCCTCCATTGTAGAAAGAAAAGAAAGAAAAATGAATTACGCACGAACTTTAGCTAAAAGAATAGACCTTTACTAATTCTTATATATTTATTAAAGTGATAAAAATGAAAAAGAACATAACTAATCCATTCTGTGTAACAAAGGATTGGAAAATCATGTATATTATTAAAGAATATACACCATACCTATCATAACTGCTCTTCCTTTTGGATCGATAGCCAGATATTGACCAGGGACAATGCGTCTACATCCACTTTTGCCAAAAGTCTCTTGATGTACCTTCTCAAAGCTATTTTTGGCAGGAATATACTCCAGTATGACTATACGCCCAGAATCTGATCCCACAACAATATAATCTTTTGTCCCACCAGTAAGTCTGAACGCCATGAGAGATCGAATGATGCCGAAAACCTCAACGGTCAACAAAGTGTGAACCTTTCCTGTATTCGGATCTGGTCGCAGCAATTCTAACGATTTGCCACGGGACACGAGAATCTCCTGCATTTTGCTGCCAGAGAAATTACCGTGCACCGCGTGCGTGATACCCGTGGCACGTTGGAGGGTCAGATTGTACAGATACATTTTGGCCTATTGGATTGTTGTGTTTTTCTATTCCTTAGTTGACTTTCTGAATTGATAAATGAATGGAGGGCTTATGCTCTCAACGAAGGTCTCTGAGAGTCCATACTCTGAAACGACATGAGCACTTCTATTTAATAATTCGACACGACGCGGACCATCGTTTTACTCTAAAATTAACTCGAAATAAATCGTTAACACAAAAATAAAGACAGCTATGTGAACGGATGATTGCCAGGAATGTTATTTTACCTCGATCGAGCCTTTAACGTGATGACGCTCGACGATGCCTCCGGATTTTGTCGCCGTGATTGAAGGATGGGTTGTACTCACCGCTACAGCCGTTACGAGAGAGCCGGGGAAGACAAACCAAATCCCGTTGGCGGCCATTCCTCTATTATTTCGCCGGAAACGACGCGCGTCTGTCTGTCGCTATTGGCTGTAGAGACAGTAGTTATGCAATCAAAAGCACAGTTGGACATCATTGGTTATTATCGTTGGATCCAGCCAATCATTACAGAGGATATTATAGCGTTGTATATTTCCTATAGAAAATTACGTTTTCTAGAGACTTGAATTAAGGAAATTTTTGTCCCTAAGAAACAAGATCTCCTATTGGATATCACGTGTTGGATAAAAAATCGGTTGTTTCTTTTTGATTGATGAGATATATTAAATATTTATTAAATGAAAAAAAAACTTAGGATAACTTTTTGTGAAAAATTAAAGTAATAAAGTAGCCATGCAGCTATTTTTTATCTAATTTAATCCTTTCTAAAAATTTATATTTGTATATATTATATTTAAATTTTAATAATGAAATAATAAAATTTAAGTATTATAAAATGTATTTAAAAAATAAAAGAAAAAAAGAGAATGTATTTATTTTTCTTGTCAATTTATTTTTAATCAATTATTAAAAATATAAATATATTAATTTATATTTTATTTTTCCTATTAAGTACTATAATTATTAAAATCACAGATATGTACAAAATCTGCAACAAATTTTATAACGAACATGTTGTTGTAGAAAATACTTAACTTCTATTCCGCTCAACATTTTTATAGAATTAGAATGAAACGAATCCTAACCCTTTAATTTCAAACGAAGTTTTCGATAGATTGATATTGTTCCATAATTTATACAGAGGGATTAAGAGCTGCGTAATTTTAATGGATTCAATTTTCAATTTAGTAAACAAATATTTCCATTATATTGCCGATAACTTTTATCGTAATTATATTACTCAATCGTTATGTATGGAAATCTATCAGCATCGAAATTTGAATTTATTAAAATTTAACGCAGTTCTTAATATACCTCTTATTTTAGCATATTTGATTCTAAATTCTTTATATTTTCGAATGCGTCGCGTTGTAATCGGAATAAACTGATTCCTTTTCGCTAGAATGATTCTTCTGCATCGGTTGTATTGACGAAAACGTGTACTTATATACTTGCGGCACCAAGCATTCGAGTGCTATGTGAGTGATAGCGCCGGTAAAACCCCAGACACGGTATTTTCCGCCCGTGTAACAAGGCAGGGTCACAATTGGTTGGCGGAAACTCGTGAAACGAATTAGCTCAGGATCGCACAATTTTTGCAGACTGACCACGAAGGCTTCTTCCACCTCGTCAGGATTGATCTCCAATTCCTCCGGCACCACCTCGCCGATAAAGGCCAGAACCGGCATCACATTAACGTCGGACTTGCCAATGAGATTCCCTGTGGTCCATACGTCGATCTTCTCCCTGGGGATCTTCAGCTCCTCCCAAGTCTCTCGCAAAGCAGTTTCTTGCAGATCTACGTCGCTCTTGTCATGCATACCACCCGGAAAGGACACCTACAACAGATATCTTTGAGAAACTTATAAAAATAAAGTTTGCTGTTATTTTCAAATTAAGTTTAAATACTCGATTGTGCAAGTTGTATTTCAATAATTCGACAATTATATATATATATATGAGGCTGTATAATGAATATAAATTCAAATAATATAAAACATGATGAGCTATATTCGATACTTGTTGAATGGCTATAATAATACAAGCGAAGTCAATAACTAAAATCCAAAAAGTTCTAAATTTAGAATATAAACTTAATGCCAACTAAAAGTAATGTAACATTAATGTTATAATTTCATATTCAATGCATAATAATTATTATACATACAAAATGTTATATTTACATTGTTGAGTATGAATAAATTATAACATTGATATCATATGTTATTATTAATTTTGATATTTACTGGGAATTTAATATATAAATTTATAACTTTTAAAGTATTTATATAGATTTTAACAACCAACTGACTTGTCCTCGATTGGATGTGAGCTTCATGGATCGCAGAGTATATAATAATCCGAGTTCTCCTTTATATAAACATAATGGGACCAAGACGGCTGCTTCTGCAGCTACTTCAGGCAACTTCGGTACCCAGAATGATTTAAATTTTTCGATGCAAGTCTTGCGATTGTTCTCCGAGAGCACCACCTCTGCCTTCAAAGCGGAATCGGCCATATCAACACGTTGTTTGGATGCTATGGACTGTAAATAAAAATACTTAAGATACTTTTATATTTATAAAATAATATACAATATTTTTTTTATTAATTATTTTTTATATTGAAACTCTTTGTCACGACTGATTCAATTTTAATTTTTTTGAATGACATTTCACTTCCAAGAATTTAGAAAGATAGTATATAGAATAAATATACGTTATACTAATATAAATTAGATGTTATATGATAATGTGTGTATGTTCCAAGTTGATCTTTGATTATTTCAAATTTCCCGCCGTTGACTCTAATAGGTCTGCTCGTGTTGCATTGTTGTACTCAAAATTTTCGCTTTTTCTTTCGCTCGAATATATATTTATTTCATTTAATGTATAAATTTTTAAAAATTGTAAAGAACACGAACAAATCTTATATCTTATAGGTTTATTAGTTTAAAATACATTTTTTGTATTTATAAAATGAACTAGAGTATATGTGTGATTTAGTGAAAGAACGAAGAATAAAATACAGTGCTTTGTTTAAAAAAAATATATATTGTTTGAATTTGTCAAAAAAACAAGATCAAAAGTTTTAATGAAATTCAGTTTAATTTAATTTCGCAATAAAAAACCTCTTGTCCTATTTGCGATAAGTTTAGTAACACATGGTGGCGGTCTGACGCAAATGCGTTATAATACCCGATATGCGAGATTACCTCTCATAAGATGCTGACGACGTTTTGTGAGACACTTACGAAGGCACGTAGCAAAGAGCGCATCGACACTGCGGATGACTGCATCAATTGGCGGATTAACGTAAAATTAAATATCGGCGGAAAAATTGTTGAATCGTGATTACGACGAAACGCATGACACAACAGCGCACGCAAAGAGCAAATGCAAATGCAAAGTGCAAGTGAATGCTTCAGAGTACTGTGTCAGAGTTCAGAATGCTTTAACAGAACTACTATGAAGTTCGGAAAACAATTCACAGATGTCTCCTTTACAGCTCTTTTTATAGAGTTCTTATAATACTATTTATTGTTCCAACTTTTATTTTATAATCCCGAAATGCGATTATTTTTCATAGATCAGCTAGATAGAATATTAAAATTACGAGAGATGATTAATAAGCGCCTTTATGTCTACAAAACGTGGACATTGAATTATGTAGCCATCAATGTCCACGATCGTGTCGGCAATGTCCACAATTTTTTGGTTCGATTCTTCCCTATATCCATGATTATCGGTCAAAGAAATTATATAACCTCTTTGATATCGGTCCATTAGACAGACAAAGACAAACAATTGATCGAAATAGAAATGGCTATGCATGCACAATAAATAAACGCTAGTAAACGCATTTTACATGCTTTTTATGATTATTTACTGGCTGACAAGAGGAGTAAATTTTCTTTATTTACAAAAGGCATACCAGAAACTTTAATGTATTATTATTTGTTTATGACGTCACAATCCAATGTTAGTCGCAGCGATTACTCAAAGAAGAATTAATTTATTGTAGTAATTAACAATTACTAATTATTGGTAAAGGGAAAATTAATAATTTTTTATTTTACTTATATCGTCCTTAATATTCATTTTTATTCACATCGTTCTACACGTTATATTGATACTACATGCGAACAAAGGGTGGAGAGACGTAAATAAAAAATCATAAAATAGAAAAATGTAAAATCACCGTTATTTATTGATACAGTCCACCTTTCGTACATGTATTTAATTTTGTACGTTAACTAGGCTCACACTCATAATGTTCTCAGCTTGGGATAAGAGACTCAATTGTATTTCAGTTTTTGAACATGGCCAGACACACTACCGCGTCTCCTGATATGAAATTTTACATTTTTTTTTAGCATGGCATCTCAATTATTTAACATAGCATTTATTAATACTTCTAAATGTCGCTTCTCTTCGAAATAAGATTTTATTAAATATTTACAAGTCAATAGTTATCTGTGCAATTTAAATTACAAAACGTATATCGCTTTATCATGAAGAGAAAAAACAAATATTTAATAAATTTTATCTTTGTTTTTTTAAAAACACGCTAGTATGTAATTTCTCTCTCTCTCTCTCTCTCTCTCAAACAGATGTACGGACGATTTCGACGGTAACAGGAAAAAAGCCGATATGAATTCATTTAATTGTTTAAATTGGTATTTAATTTTCATAAATATGAATACAGTTTCTAGCCTATATTCAGAATGTGTTTCAATGTTTGAAACTTTACAGTAACGTGAATTATGTTTTAAATACGCACTATCATCGTAAAATTGCGTTTTAAATATATGCCAACTTCTCTGTCCTCGAGAACCACACACTACACAGCATCAAAATCTGAAAATTACTGAACATTTTGCGCGTCGCGTTTTATATACTTCAATAGAAAGCTAGCGGTGCATGGCGGTGCAGAGCATCGAGCCGCATCGCGCTCATTGGTTGACTGCGAGTGGTGGGGTTCGAGTCTGATCGGAGCATATAAATACCGCGCGTAATTCGCAATTTCACGCATTTGCGCTTCGGTTCGGCCAGAGGACGGGTGTTTACCTGTCATATAACGTTGGAATAGTTCGCAACTCTGGCGATCGAATCGATTACGATTGGATACCTTTCATCCTAAAAGGAATTGAATTCTGAAGAAGCATCCTGATCACCCTGATCCCGATTTCCTGCGTAGAAGCATCCTGAATCCTGATTCTGATGCAGAGAATCTCATTGAGAAGATACAACGACGAGAAGCGGCTCATAGGATCATAGGACTACTGGATTTGATCAACGAGGTAACTAATTAATAAATAAATATTAAATTATGTGTTAATACATTTATACGCGTGACGCGAGAAATATTTTAAGAACCTATCGCTTATTTAAACACACGCGCAAAACTTGTTGGCTACGGTTTGATACGAAATTTAATTAAAGTTCATGCATTTATTTTTGAAAACGTTTCAAACATTGCGTAGGTTCTAGTACTAGTATAATACATTGATTATTCGGCTGAAAACATTTTTTTCAATACGATTCGGTTGAAAATCAAAACGCATGAACAATCGTGTCGCT
Source organism: Cyphomyrmex costatus (assembly GCF_001594065.2). Lineage (NCBI taxonomy): Eukaryota > Metazoa > Arthropoda > Insecta > Hymenoptera > Formicidae > Cyphomyrmex > Cyphomyrmex costatus. The sequence continues at coordinate 838 of NW_017279335.1, read as the reverse complement.
GCGCGAGTCACCGCGTCGCTTTTTCCGCGTGAAGTTAAATGTGTATGGAAACGACGCCACTTACCTATTTCGACCGCATTTACGTTTT
>NW_017279335.1:0-475 GCF_001594065.2 Cyphomyrmex costatus | reverse complement strand
TCATAATTTACAACATGGAAATAACAGTCATAATACAAGACGAGCGGACTATTATAATAAATATAATATGTATATGCTTATTTTGTATGATGATTATTACTTTCGTATCTCGAGCGTCAGATATATCTATAATATGAAAAATTCATAAACGCGACGCCAAGAGTGAGAAGCGTAGCGACACTATGCCGCGTCGTTCGCGTCGCTTCTAAAGCGTGAAGTTAACAACGCAAAAATGAAACTTCTTCGCCATCTTAATTATATCTGTGGCTTTTCATTTACAGATCGTAATGAGCACGAGACGAACCGACTGAAACGACCGAGTGGCATCGCGTGATCAAATGGTAATTGAAATTTATATTATACCTATATATATATTACATCAAAGTAATATTGGTGCAATCAGATCTTAGTAAATATTAAATCTATAATTACGCGAACTAAGTATTACGATAAACGACAAATATATATATATATA
>NW_017279334.1:0-4891 GCF_001594065.2 Cyphomyrmex costatus | reverse complement strand
CCAAATTTCAATCTTTCAATCTTTAATCTCAATGTTCAATGCGTAGTCTGATTCCGGCCTTACTGTTCCGTTCCGGTGTAATTTCCGTATCATGGGACAGCACCCTCAGGGTGCAAACCCATGTAGCGGAATAGCGTAACGCGGAACGAGAGCAGAACCAATAACGAGCATTCCGTGTTTCTAGAGAATCTCGTGATTGGTTCTACTCTCGTTCCGCGTTACGCTATTCCGCTGCATGGGTTTGAACCCTCAGAGTATATGGCTATACGCATGCGCGAAACGAGAGAGAACGAAAAGGCCCAAATAAGTGCGTCCTTTTTTAGATAGAATTACCCCCACTCATAGTGACCCTCTAATAAGAGCCTGGACCAACGACATATATATCTAGACTAAGCATTCTCATGCTTTTTTGGTGATGGGGGTGAAGCCGGAAGTTGGCAGAATACGACTGAGAGAGATAGTTCGTTTGGATTCTTATTATCTCATTTTATCTTACGGCAAGATGGCCGATGCTGTCACGACTTGATAGAATACGGTAACCTAGAATAAATAACCTATAATAGATACGGTAACCTATAATAACTTGTACCAATTTCAGTGTTGATTTGTGTTGAAGACAAATTAATAATGAATTGTTGCATTTGCAAAACTAAGTTTGGTGATGGACCAAACTTTCACAGGTATACGAAAATATATATATTATACTTTTGTATTGGTTGTGTGCTCACATTAATGGTCTTTAGTATTGAATATTATATATATTTTATTTTTAATTATTGAAATTTACATGTTACATACCTCTAAAATCGATTTTTTTTACAAAATATAGTTGAATTTAATAGTTTAGAATTATTTAATAAATAAATAGTATCTGAATTAAATAAAATAATATACTGCGCATATATATATATATATATATATATATCTATATAATTATATTTTGTTTATATGAAAAATATACGTATAAACGTTAGATAAAAATATAATAATTTATTCATTGCAGTTTTTAATTTATTGTATTTTCTTAATTTTGCATTACACTCAAAAGCTCAAAACAGTAAACTGATTATTTTTCTATATGATAGAATGAGGTTATAACTATCTCATTCTATCTTACAGTCTTGACAGCATCGGCCATCTTGCCGTAAGATAAAATGAGATGGTAAGAATCCAAACGCACTATCTCTCTCAGTCGTATTCTGCCAACTTCTGGCTTCACGTCGCAGCTAGAATGCTTGGTCTAGATATATATGTCGTTGGCTGGGCCCCTCGGCCCCTGTGTAGGGATTTCTAGTACTTTTAAGTTACACCTTGTACACTCTACACACCTCTTACACTTTTTAGTTTTGTAACACATCTAGACATTACACAGTTTATGTTCATCTCTCTACACGTTATTCTCGACGCATTTTACGGCCTTCCTTTCAACTACAAGCGTCGCCTTTGTAACTCTCAATAAAGACTTATATTAGCTGCGTTCGGTAATAGCGAATCTGAGGCGTCGGAGTACTCTTATATTATAGCATATGTCACGTGCACTATAGAAAAAGAGCACTTCGACGCCTCAGATTTGCATTGCCGAACGCAGCTATTGTACAAGTGTTTCGTACTTCGTACCCGGGATAATACTAACGAACGTGCCCACAAATTGGTGACCCCGACGTGATCTAAAAACGGTTAAAGCCGACGTGATCGAAAAACGGTGAAAGCACGTTCTCTCCCGGCGAGAGTTTAAAGAAGAAGCGAGTTACTTTTCGCGTACAACGATTCCACAAGTCGTATACTGCTCGTGTCGTGTAAATTGCCTGTGTCGTTTTTACTGCCCGTGTCGTATATAGCACGCCGCGACGTGAAAAAAGAACTGTGCCTACGAATGGACAATAAACGTACATTGAGATCCGGATTTTCTTACGATCCAGCTAAGGGTGACAAAAAAAGCATGAGCGTAATGCATTCCCCGAAGAGCGGAAACGACCAGCAAGGCCACCGAACCGTCAACGAAGGCGAGGAAACCAACCAAAGACAAACGAGTCTTATCGAGTGGACAGACGACGAAGATACGCAAGGACGCCATAAAAGGTTTGAACACTGCCATGTTGAAAAGGTAAACGAACAACAGAGCAATTCTAACGTCGCTTCCGGAAACCATCCTATCGATACAATGAGCGCGGATAGACAAATCGGAACGTCAGCAAGACAGCATGCACCATACCGATCTCCATATTTTCCACCGGCAATTCCTAACGCTAGCGAGACGTTCACGTACCGAAGCTATACGGAATATAGAGTCAAATTACGCAAGTTCAAACCCGGAAGTAACGTGCGCGCATGATTCGAAATCGCAGAGAGTCAATTCGTAGAGCAAAATACTTCTGAATCTGAAAAATTTACCGTGCTAATAACCAGCCTGGATGATGATATTTACGACAGCATGAGCAATGTAATCGCTGGCCTCTCACACAACAATCGTTATGATTCGCTCAAATCACTTTTAATCGAGCATTATTCTTTAACACGAGGAGAAGAATTACGAACTTTACTATCCGGTTTAACGGTCAAGGGCAGAAAACCCACACGATTACTTGCGGAAATGCGATCACTTGCCCGCCATGGTAGATTCGACGAAGAAGACCTTAAGACATTATTCCTCGAGTATTTGCCTAGAGACGTACGCATGACGTTACAAGTAGTTCCCGGCAACGTAGACGCTTTAGCAGCGGTAGCAGATAAAATAATGGAACACCGACCAACCGATAGCGGTCAAGAAGTAACGGCGATTCAAAAATCAGACAATGACAGCATAAAAGAAAAGCTCGCGGAAATCACAGAGCAACTTAATCAAATGAAAGCGCGTTTCGAAAAAAGTTCTCGGTCGCGGTCGCGTTCGCGTTCAAACTCACGTTCAAGAGGATCAAGAGATTCCTCGCGCAGCCGATCCCGCGAATCCAAAATTTGCTTTTATCATCGACGGTTCAGAGACAAAGCAAAGAAATGTACCGAGCCGTGCAATTGGGCGCAAAAGAAACAAGACCAACAAACGTCGGAAAACTAGTACAGCCGTCGTTGATTTCGGCGACAACAGACGGTACGAATTCCTCCTGCCGACTTTTCGTTACGGACAAAGTTACTGGACTCCGTTTTCTTATTGATTCAGGAGCAGATATCTCAGTCGTCCCACCACGTCCTTCCGATTCGATTAAGAATGCACAAAGCACGTTATATGCGGTGAACGGCACACACATCAAGACTTTCGGAGAACGGGTAATGTTCTTAAATCTCGGACTTCGCAGACCAATTCGCTGTGTCTGTCTTATAGCTCAAGTACCGTATGCAATATTAGGAGCCGACGTCCTATTCCGATATAACCTCAAACCAAATCTGCGGTTAAAGAAACTCGAAAATGCGGAAACAGGATTAAGCGTCAAAGCAAGAATTAATAAGACTTCTTTCGCAGGAATATCCAGCTTCGACAAAACTACCCCGATAGCTGACATTCTCGCAGAATTTCCAGAGATTCTTAAGCCTTCAGTAGCCATCGCAAAACCTCAACATTTCGTTACTCATCAGATAGAGACGTTTGGACAGCCAGTTTTTGAGCAACCACGACGTCTACATCCAGACAAGATTAAAGCAGCTAAGACGGAATTCCAATATATGCTGGAACAAGGTTATTGCCGACCATCAAAAAGCCAATGGGCTAGTCCTTTACATTTGGTCAAAAAGAAAAATGGCACTTGGCGACCGTGTGGCGATTATCGTCGTCTTAACGCACAGACATTACCAGACAGATATCCAATCGCGCACGTACAAGATTTCTCATCCATATTATACGGAAAAACGATTTTCTCTACAATCGACCTAACCAGAGCATATCACAACACAAGAACACAAACAACATCTCAAGACAGTCTTCGGCCTACTAAAGAAACACGGACTATCTATTAATATCGATAAATGTAAATTTCAAGCAGAATCGGTAGAATTTCTTGGTTTTCAGATTTCCAAAAATGGATCTGAACCGTTGCCTAGCAAGATCAACGCTATACTCAACTGCAAGAAACCAGAAACCATTCAAGAACTCCGTAGATTTTTAGGGACCATCAATTTTTATCATCGATGCATACCTAACGCAGCAGCTACGCAAATTCCATTAAATAACTACCTCAAAGATTCGAAGAAAAAAGACAAAAGACCAATCAACTGGACAGCTGAAGCCACCGAAGCTTTTGAAAAAGTGAAGCAAGATCTGGCAAAAGCAACGTCACTAGCTCACCCAGCTCCAAACGTTGTGATGCGGCTAACTACAGATGCATCTAGTGTCGCAATGGGAGCCGTACTAGAACAATCCATTAATCATACTGATTGGGAACCCTTAGGATTTTACTCAAAAAAGTTTTCATCAGCGCAAGTCAATTACAGCACCTATGACAGGGAGTTAACAGCAATTTATCATGCAATCAAATTTTTTAGACCGTGGATTGAGGGATACGCGGACATAGAAGTCAGGACGGACCATAAGCCACTGACGTATACATTTTCGCAGAAATCAGACAAAGCTTCTCCAAGACAACTCCGCCAGCTTAATCTGATCAGCCAATTCACTACAAAAATCACATATATTCAAGGAAAAGAAAATTCGATAGCTGATTCTCTTTCCAGAATAGACGCACTCAGACTTCCGTCAGTCATTAATTTTGAAGACCTATCAAAAGCGCAACTTGAAAACGAAGAACTTACAGCAATTCTTCAAGACAACCAAACATCACTAAAATTTCAAAAACTTACTTTTGGTCCTGATCATCAAACTCTTTACTGCGACGTTTCAGCTCATGATATACGGCCTTTCGTTCCTAAATCATTTCGACGCAAAGTATTCGATACCTTTCATAAC
>NW_017279333.1:0-316 GCF_001594065.2 Cyphomyrmex costatus | reverse complement strand
CGCGACTAGCAACCCCGGCAGACGTCGGAATCGCCAGCTCGCTGGTCGCGACGACTGAGGCGCTCGCTGTCTTCGCACAACTTGGCCTCAATATCGCCCTGATTCGCACGATGCCGCGTAGTGACCGTCAGGCCAACGATGCCCTTTCAGCTTCTGCCATCGTCGGGCTAGCTGGCGCGCTGCTCGGCCTGGGGTACGCGGTTGCATTGCCCCAGATTGCCCCCCGGCTGGCCGGTGCCATCGACACGCCACTATTGGTGGTGTTGTTCGCCGTCTTAGTTGCTGCGACAGCGGTCAACCAGCTGTCTGACAGCAT
>NW_017279331.1:0-4333 GCF_001594065.2 Cyphomyrmex costatus | reverse complement strand
TGTCCGTTCGGGCAACGCCATTTTCGCGGCATTGCATCACCCCATTACGCGTTTACGTTAAGTGAATCTGGCCATATTTGCTACGTTCAGCAGAAAAAGTAGCTTTGCAACTGTTGCAAAATTCTTTACTATGATAAGTCTTGCCCTTACTTCCTCATTAGATCTAAATGTACAAGTCAATCATATTAAAGAATTTTGCAACAGTTGCAAAGCTGCTTTTTCTGCTGAACGTAGCCAATATGGCCAGATTCACTTAACGTAAACGCGTAAAGGGGTGATGCATGCCGCGCAAATGGCGTCGCCCGAACGGACACTGGGCGCCTGAGTCTACGACGTCGTCACGCCGAAAATATCCGCGTCAGGACGAACGATGAAATGAGCACAATTCGCGGACACGCACCAGGTCCTGGTAAACAATTACGCAGACAAAGTCGGTAACACTTTTAAAAATATTAAATTGAAAGCACCCGATCCGAAACGCGTCCGCCTCGGTCGAGCGGTTATTCGAAGCTTGTTAATGGGCGAGTTCAAGATGGCAAAGCAGCTAGGTACGCTTGCCGAGTGATCAAATATGATTGGTTGGATCTATAAGAAATAATCAATTACGTTTAATCGCTCAGCAAGCGTACCTAGCCGCTTTGCCGTCTTGAACTCGCCCAATGGCACCTGCCTCCTTTAATTTGTATGTGGAGGCAATGCAGCCAGATTTACGTAACGTAAAGGGGTGATGCCGCGAAAATGGCGTTGCCCGAACGGACACCGGGCGCCTGAATTTACGACGTTGTCGTCACACCAAAATAACCCGCAAACGAACGTAATAAGCACAATTCGCGGACAAACACTAGGTCCTGTATGAATGATTGCACAGTCGGCAATACTTTTAAAAATATTAAATTAAAAGCACCCGATCCGAAACGCGTCCGCCTTGGTCGAATGTTTCTTCGGAACTCTGAAGGTGTGGCGTGGCATGGAGCGAAAATTAAAACAGAACGGAACAGTGAAGGGTGCATTCAGGGTGCAAACCCATATAGCGGAATAGCATAACGGGGAACGAGAGCAGAACCAATAACGAGCATTCCGTGTTTCTAAAGAAACTCGTGATTGGTTCTGCTCTCGTTCCGCGTTACGCTATTCCGCTGCATGGGTTTGCACCCTCAGATGGAGCGGATCTGCGGAAATGCGGAATTGGCGGAATTGATGTGATTGGTCGTTGTTTCGTCCGTCATTTTCGTTATTTTCTTTCCGCGGATTTTCTTCCTATATTTAGCGGATCCCGCAGAGATATAAATTATATATGTTTGTGTTTATATTTTAATCCAACATGGCAAACATTGAAAATATTGTAAGTATATACAAAGTAATTCTTTAGAAGAGCTTCCTCATCTCTGATTTCGATGAAATTAGAATTATTCGACTTGTTTTGCATAAAATGAAAAAATCTAACAGAATAATTTTATCGTAATCGGAGATGAGGAAGTTGTTCTGAAGAATTATGGGCCTTCTACAATAAGCCATAAGTCATAAATCGGAAGTAAGAAACTAAAAATTGACGACTGTAATAGGTCCATTTCCAGCTTATGACTTATGATTTATGACTTACGGCTTATTGTAGAAGGCCCATTACTGTATGTAATATTTAACATCTTCATTTTCCGTTCCCCTAATAAGATTATCACTGGCTCCTTGTAAAAATCGTCTTTCGCAAGTGATTATTGGGCGAACCCAACATGTTCATTGTGTATTCCCCTTTTTCGTTTTATATTATAAAAAAATGTATAATATTTTGCAATTTTTTGTCGTAATTGTTATTGATAAAAAACATCTTCACTCAACCGCAATTTTTTTATTAATCTGCATATCACGATCAGAACTTTACTAGAAGGAATTATTTCGCACACAGCTAATAAACAGTTTGAGTATTTCAAAATAAACGTTATAACAGTTTTCTCATCTCAATATATGCCTGGTTTATGCTTCGGGTCTCAACCCTAAAATCCTAAAATTCAGCCAATAAAGCCGCCAGTCCTAACTGAAATCTGTATTCCATTCTATGCACAAATATTATGCGCAGAAAAACTCGAATATTTTGCGCAGAAAACTAGAGAAAGTCCTAACTGAAATCTGTATTCCATTCTATGCGCAAATATTATGCGCAGAAAAATTCGAATATTTTACGCAGAAAACTAGAGAAAATTTTCTGCAGTAAAAATGAATAAAATTCCCCATTCGAGAGACACTTCCGTGCTTCGAATGATATAGCGTTTTCGATTAACCGACTCGACCAAACTCCGTGTCGGGTTGACTTCGATCATAAGTTCGATTTGAGACTCTATACCTTGAGATCTGATAATACCACAGCGATACTTTGTCGAGATTCCTGTTGCGAACGGTAAATGATATGATTATATATCATGCACATAGCTCTTTTAAATATTTTAACACTTGGGACATGCGTAACAATTGTGAATGTATAACAAAATAACGTGTAATTTCGAAATGGTTAAAGCCTACTTTATAGGTTATAACCTTACTTATGTATCAAATCCTTTATAGATTAATTGAATCAATTTATATGTATGTATTAATTTTTAGGCCTTGTGCATAATGGAAGAAATGTTATAATAATAGAAATAAATATAAAATATTAAAGAAATAAAGAAAAGTAATAATAAAGATTAAATATAATGGTCTAGTTTACATTGTGCAATTGATACGCGTATTAACTAGTAATTTTCTATTAAATAATATTAATATTTCAGCAATGTATTTCAAGAATAATGTGTTAAATTAGTAAAATGTGTATCAAAATAATTAATTAAATATACATATCTCATATATATACTCATATTACACATAACGCTGAAATTAAAATAATTCAATAGAAAGTTACTGGTTACTACTCGTATCAATTGTACGATGTAAACAAGGCCAATGCACAATGAATAAAGTATGATATAAAACATATTACATTTCATATATATTATCTAAATATGAGGTGTAATGCCATTTGAATCTACACAAGATGTTGGTGTGTGATAAAATAAATCCTTTATTGAAAATGCATGTATATATTTCGATCCTCATTCGGATCCTTATTAATATGTACATCTAACTTAATATCATAGTGCTTCCTGGAACAATGATATGTTAGATGTGAAACAAAGAAACAATAAAACGAGTTATCATGTCAAGTGGTCACGCGATAAAGTATATTATCGTTTTATTGTTTCTTCGTTTCACATCTAACATATCATTGTTCCAGGAAGCACTATGATATTAAGTTAGATGTACATATTGATAAGGATCCGAATGAGGATCGAAATGTATACATGCATTTTCAAGAAAGAATTTATTTTATCACACACCAACATCTTGTGCAGACTCAAATAGCTTACACCTCATATTTAGATTTAATCAAACAAGTCGATTTAATACTTTATTCATATATTTAAAATATAAGATATAATATATCTTATGTTTTATTTATATCTATGTGCGTTACATTTATTTGAATATATGTGATAAAGCGTTTATTTATCTGTTTATTTATTTGATTCTTACATGCCCTTTTACATTACACAATTGTATTTTATTTATAATTTTCTGTGTGAGAGAGATGATACAGTTCTTTAAATCCACTTAATGTTTTCACGATTAATGTTTTACTGATAATAAACGAAACATTTTTCTGAATACATAAACAGTTACTCGATAAAAAAAATTTACTTTTTCAGGTTTAAGAATATTGAAAGTTAATCGGAAAATGGAAGATCATGATCATTATACCTGTTCGTATGATACTTATACAGATAATTTAGCGATTACAGAAACTGAAAATATAGATTTAATAGAATCTCCAGATGTAGAATCTGTACTTGAAAATGTTGCAATTGAAGAAAAAGAGGGCGACGATTTTCTGATTGAATTATATAGAGAACGAAAATTTTTATATGATAAAAGTCATCGGAATTTCAAAAATAAGCAAATAAAAGAAAATGCTTGGTTTGAAATTTCTACGATCATGCAACAGAAAAACTTAGGTATATCATATTTTCACTATGTGAATATAATATAATTATGTTAATATAACAGATATGTTTGATTTTATGAGTAACTAAATTAAAATTTATTAGAATTTTTTTATTTTTATAGGTAAACACTACACGCCTGAATATTGTCAAACAAGATGTACTTCTTTAAGGGATCAATATAGCCGTGAAAAAAGAAGTATTAAAGATGAATACAAAAGTGGAAGTGGTTGCTCAAAATACAAAACGTTTCCATTTTTTACTCAATTATCTTTTCTTGACAATTTTATTAAAAGAAGAAGGTA
>NW_017279330.1:0-1342 GCF_001594065.2 Cyphomyrmex costatus | reverse complement strand
AGGAGCGGTGACTTAATCGGCCTTCCGTACCCATGACAGCCGACTACATCACCGCCAGATTCATCGTTACCCGACTAAGTCACCGTCCCGGTGGAAACCTGAGCCCGGGCAACGGGTTAGTCGGAGCGCTGGCGGCGGCGCAGGGTTCGGCGAACCGCAATCATTTTGCTGGTGTTCGAAGAGCTGGTCGCTTTAGTTGAGAGCCGCGAGCGCAGCTTAGATGCGGTGATCGCCCGCACAACGGCGACTTGATGGAAGCCCAGTTTTGTCAGATATCGGTGCGGTTCGCGGGCATGAGCGGGGATGACGGACACCACCATTTCGTAACCGTTGGCCTCGCCGTAGTCGGCGACTGCCGTCAACAACGAGGCAACGATGGAACGACGACGCTGCTCAGGAGAAACCTGAATGTCAGTGACCGCCAACAGCTGGGTCACGTTGATCGGCGTCAACGTGCGGATGTCGCAGACGCTCGCGCCGACGATCACTCCGCCAACTTCGGCCACGAGGATCCGACGACGAGGCGACATCAGGTTGAACTCAATAGCCTCGATAGCTTCGCCGAGGTCGGGTTCGCGCCATAACGCCTGCTGGGTGAAGGCCTCGAAACCTTCGTCGGCCGCAGCAGCAGCACAGGCGCTCCACAATCTGACCAGAGATTCAGCGTCAACTGCGGTGGCGCAGCGAACCGACGGCTGCGAACGTCCCCGAACAACATCTGACGTTGAGTTCTCGGTGACGTCCATCGACGAATTCCATCCGTTTCAAACTGCAGCCAGCTGCTGTGAGGTGCATCGCAGCGTCAGCGTACGCGCATCCAGGGACAGTCCAACAACGGGCTACCCATCGGCCCGGTCGGCTTCAGCGATCACAATTCCTGCGACAGCCTTCATACTCATTCTTTTGTCCATTGCGGCACGCTGAATCCAGCTAAAAGCATCCGGTTCGCTCAACCCGTGCGCCTGCTGAAGAATCGATTTCGCGCGCTCCACCAGTTTGCGCGTGGCCAATTGCTCTGAAAGCTCGTCGACTTGAGAATGAAGGTCGGTCAATTCGGCGAACCGACTGCGAGCTAGCTCGATCGCGGGGATCAGGTCGGCGAGTACGAACGGCTTGACCAGGTATGCCATCGCACCGGCGGCGCTGGCACGCTCGATGAGCGCACGTTGTGAGAACGCAGTCAGCATCACCACGGGTGCAACGTGGGCTGCTGTGATTTGCGAAGCGGCCTCAATGCCATCGACGGTCGGCATCGCGATGTCCATGACCACTAAGTCCGGTCGCTGTTCGAATGCGAGTTCAACGGCTCGCTGCCCATCACCGGCCTCACCGACCACCACAT
>NW_017279329.1:0-379 GCF_001594065.2 Cyphomyrmex costatus | reverse complement strand
CTTTTTATTTATTTACTTTGTTTCTTCATTGTTTAAAATTGAAACTTTAAATCATTTAAAAATCATCATTTTAAATAAATCATTTAGAAAGAAAAGGATTTCCTTGTAGAAAAGTACTACGGAGCACTAGGAGTATAATATTTTGAGGTACTACTGTACTACAGCACTACTCAGCACTAAACTGTACTATTATAACACTACAGAACTACTGCACTGGTGCAGTACAGTACAGTAGTGCTGTAGTGGTGCTATAGTACAGTATAATGCCTCAAAATACTCTCGGTGCTCAGGAATACTTTTCTACAAGGGAAATGCAAGGAATGGAAAGTTACTTTTTAAAAATAACTAGTTACAGTTACTCGTTACCGAGTAAAAAATG
>NW_017279328.1:0-312 GCF_001594065.2 Cyphomyrmex costatus | reverse complement strand
AATAAATATGTTCATTCAGTTGACAAAATAAGAAAATAATTTTATTCATCCGATCCTACCGATGACGCGATGATAAAACACCGCAGACGAAGATTATATACCGATTATGCAATGTTACGTATGATTAAGTGGCAAAAATTCTCACGACAGCGTATCTCATCGCTCGACCTTACAATTAGTCAACATTCAACGCGACCTTTTGAGTCGAGGTTACGAGTGCATCGCACTCGCGCTGTTGTACCTCTCGGTGCAACAAGATATTATTTTGGGATTCGTTCCGCTCAAAGGGTTGAGACCCACGAGGAAAGACGA
>NW_017279327.1:0-392 GCF_001594065.2 Cyphomyrmex costatus | reverse complement strand
TATATCTTCATAAGTATACGTTTACAAATTATTATTCTAATTAATAATTAATATCGTGAGAAATGATTGTTCTGATTATATCAAAAGAATTTATTACATTTATTAGCATAGTTGATTATACGTATGTAATATTTTGACATTGGAATAAATACATATTCACTTTCAATGCTTTATTTTTCAATAATAAAATGTATTAATTGTATTACGTTAAAATATTTTAGAGAACATCAATGTAGACATACTGGAAAAATACCGTTCGGATTCCATTACCAAGAAAGAGAAATCATAATAATTTATTAATACTAAACATTAGAAAGAAGCATAAATGTTGTAAAAGAAGAATATCTGTTCATTTTTATGTACGTTTATTATAAAGTTAATTATACGTAGTG
>NW_017279325.1:0-830 GCF_001594065.2 Cyphomyrmex costatus | reverse complement strand
GGGCTGGCACACCGGTATGGACTATCGATCGTGAATACGCCAGGAACCATCGATTCGGGTTATCGTGGCGAGCTCAAGGTGCTGCTGATCAACCACGACCGGGATCTGGACATCATGATCAAACGCGGTGACCGGATCGCTCAGCTAGTGATCCAACGCGTCGAGCAGGTGCAGTTTGTTGAGTCAGACACGCTCGATGACACGGAGCGCGGTGCGGGTGGATACGGGTCGAGCGGAATCTCCTCGCTACCTGGCAACCCCGCAACGGACGCGTCCTCAGATCAATCGGAAAGTGATACGTAATGGCGTTGTGGCGTAAGAACGTTTCGGATAAGTTCCTCGGACGACACCGCGGACCCGATCTCGAATGAGCCGCAGTCGAGTCCGGAGCAGCCGGAGCGGGCCGAGGGCCCATGGGATTCGACCGAACGCCAAACCAGCGACGACGACACGTATCTGGACTTGGGAGCCCTGCGGGTGCGTGGTCGTCCGGGTCATCAAGTTCGCTTGCAGTCCGAACACGGCGAAGACCACATCGGCGCGGCGCTCATTGTTGCTGAAGAGGAAGCCCTAGAGTTGCGCGCCTTCGCTGGACCGCGATCGGGTAGCCAATGGGCCGACGTGCGTGAAGACATCCTCGCTGAAGTTGATCGGCTCGAAGGGACTGCGAGAGAAGTCGAGGGGCCGTTCGGCACCGAAGTACACGTCGAGATCCCGGTTTCACTCGACGATGGCCAGAGCGGATTCCAGCCAAGCCGGGTTATCGGCATCGAGGGGCCGCGCTGGATGTTGCGAGCCACCCTGCTGGGCCGCGCCGCTCTTGAGCCGCG
>NW_017279324.1:0-790 GCF_001594065.2 Cyphomyrmex costatus | reverse complement strand
GTTATCCAACACTTTTAGGTGCTTGTTCTTCTAGCTTAAAAAGTATCAAGTATTTATTATCAACACCACCAAAAAATCCACATACCGGAAGAATTATAGTTCTTGTTGTCGGTGGTGCTGCTGAAATGATGGAATCAATGCCGGGCACATATCGTGTCATTATAAAAAGAAGAAAAGGATTTGTGAGACTAGCACTTAAATACGGGTAAGTTATGTACTTTTTAGATATTAATATCGTTTCTTTACTTAAAAAATGACTAAAAAATGTAATTTTTAAGTTATTATGGATAAGTCAAAAATAAACATTAGGGTAAGACCGCCTGAAAGTGCGCTCAAGATTTCTCACTGACAAGTAAACCTACTTAAGTGTTAATCTCCGATTTTGCTGCGCTTTGGATATGTTATAGAACATGAAAAACTAAGAGACACGTATTTTTTTATAGCTGCGGTAAAACGCTTTTAGGGGGTGAAACAGCTCCCCCAAAATTAGGGCGAAAGTGGAAAAATGGCGATATCTTTGAGGATAGTGAAGCGATTTTAATAATTTTTGGTAGAAAAGTATCTTTCGGTAGAAGACGAATCGGCCTAGACATCTTGGAGGGGGGATGAAAATTAGGGGGTAAACTACCCCCAAAATGACTACTTTTATTGTGAAAAGTTTTCAGGACATCGTTTTGAGCATCTCCTCAAATAAATTTTTTGTCAGAATAAAGTATAAAATATCTCGTAAACTAATGGTTTATTGGTATCTCTACATAAATACTTTTATATGCAAAATAATTAGAGGAAT
>NW_017279323.1:0-613 GCF_001594065.2 Cyphomyrmex costatus | reverse complement strand
AAATTAATGATTATATAATTTATTATATTGGCGGATATATTGTAAGAAAGCTAAAATACCTTGATTGTGACTCTTGTGCATTAAGTTTAAGACAAATAGTTTCCGAACATAATTATGCTCGAGACGAAACATTCACAAAATATTTAAATTACTACAATAACGGTGGGTTAGTAAAGCCTTCTATGTCTGTGTTTTACATATGTAAAGAAACGGAAAAACAACTACAAATCGTAACAGATTCTTTTTCTTCTTTACATATTAGTGATATAGATAAGAAAGTTTTACACCGAGTTAAAAGTATTCTTACTTTTGATACTAAAATTTTTCCCAATTTAGATTGTGAAAATATAGGTTTGCTGGAAATGCCTCACAAAATTCAACTGATATTAACAATATGTAATAAATATATAAAAGTGCGAATGTACTCCTTTTCGAAATTTTATCACGACGAAATAATAAAACCATTCCGGAAACGTCATAAATAAAACAAAACAGACATTATTTTTAAGAGAATGAAATATTTCACACATAAAGCGAGCGAATAATTAAATCTTTGGTAAATGTTTCGATTAGGGGACCCCCCTCCAATGACTTTGACCTTGACATATGTTGT
>NW_017279321.1:0-556 GCF_001594065.2 Cyphomyrmex costatus | reverse complement strand
TATATATACATATATACGGTGTCCGATAAATTTCGACAAACTGCTTTTGTATAAATAAAACAGGCTAAATTGAGTAAAAAAAGTCTTCTAGCATTTTGCTATATATATATACATATATACGGTGTCCGATAAATTTCGACAAACTGCTTTTGTATAAATAAAACAGGCTAAATTGAGTAAAAAAAGTCTTCTAGCATTTTGCAATTTTTACATTTTTTGTTACCCACTAAGTACAATGTCTATATAAGCGATGCATACAACAATTTTAAGGTACCTTAGAGAGTTTTTCAAGAAATATGTTTAAGATTATAAACAACCTTCAAGGAAATCTTAATATTGTCTTATGTGTGCAACGTTAGTCACATATTTAGCTATCTTCAAAAATTAATATATTATTAATTGTTGCAAAAATTTTTAAATGATACAGGATATTTTTATTTAGTTTAGTCCGCTCTATCTGTGCATGAAATGTTTTGCAGCTATTTGGGACACAGTATGCGTGTGCATGTGCGCGCGTATGTGTATACATACATATTTTTTTACATTTATTGCTATT
>NW_017279320.1:0-581 GCF_001594065.2 Cyphomyrmex costatus | reverse complement strand
GGTACGATGATGGTTTCGATGGGTCGTACGACGACATGTATTTGTTGTTGGCTTGCGCATACCAATTTGAGTACTGGCTCAGACCACCGCGTATACCGCGCTCGACAAACATGACCATGTCAATGTCTGTGAGCAGTTCAAATTTTACACCCGTATGCTTCAACATGGCATCCCATGTGAAGCCAGGCAAGGTGTAATAATATGCGGGGTCGAGCCCGTAACGCGCAATGCAACTGTCGCGGAAATTTTCAATTACGTCAGCCAACAACAATACATCCGTTTTTAGATGCAGATCGCTATATTCACCGAGCGTTTGGATGGAGAACCGCTGCCACACGTTGACTGCGTGCGCGTAATCGCTCTCGGATACCGTGTCGTCTGTCAATGAACTGTAAAATGACTCGCGAGGTGGCAAGCACGATTAATTCAATTTTTCACTGCAATCAATGTACTCGTACGGAAAGACACCTTTTCGAGTTAAAAGATAAAAATTTTCTTCCGATAAATGGGAAAATTCACGTCGCAGTACCCGCAGCTTATCTTTGTTGAGAAAAGATGATAATTTGTCTAAACTAGAAGCA
>NW_017279319.1:391918-463407 GCF_001594065.2 Cyphomyrmex costatus | reverse complement strand
GATACTTTTTGCAGAAAAAAATATATTTACAAATACTAAAAAATTCAATGTTTATGATAGGAAAGCTTGTGTATGATGACCTGCGATGAAACTTGCCAGTGCCAGGATATTTGTACCGCCGTAAAGTGTCCGGATCCAGAATACCAGACGTGCGCGTCACAACCCCCGAACTCAACTTGTAATATTTTGCCCTGTACAGTAACAGGTTTTTGTACTATAGGCTAATTCTTTCAGACCATCAATTCACCGCAGCTATTTTTTTTGCAAAATGTCAGGTAAATTAACTTAATCTAGCTTCGATTGTATAGCTGCCTGCACAGAGTATATCGATTTATTTGTGTAAAGCTTTAAATAAAATAAAGAAAATAAAAAGAACATTTACTGTTTTACAAAATCATTATTTATACTTTCTTACAAAAACATCTTCAATATGCCAGTTTCCGAAATCGTTAGGAACCGATCGTACATATACTTATTTTGAATGATTTTCATTTGCTAAAACTGTAATACCAGTTTTTTTGTTCTGAGTTCAGATAGACATCATGAATTTACGAATTGTTAACGGAGAATAACAATAATACATATATTCGTTATAAATACTTTGAAGTCTAATTTTAGTCAATCAGAAAAAATAATTTTATTACCTGATCAATCAAAGAATGCTTCAAAGTATTTGAAGCATATATTGTCTGTACCTCGAGAATATTAATCATGCGCAATATTATATCTATTATAGAGAATGGTCGTGTCTGTTCTACTACTTAATGTAAAAAATAAATGATATTTGTGCAGTTTCGGGAAAGCAGCCCCGATGATTTTGACCTTACATACAGTTATCAAGATCATGACCTGAGAGACATCCAACAGGTTTTTAGCCGTTGCTCGTTATTCATATAGGTAATTGGTCTATATTTCGGGGACTGCATATTTATTATGATTTGTTCTTTATTTTTATGACAAATATATAGGTCAATTCTAAATAGAATTGTAAAACTTATAATTTATTCTCCTAAAACTTGTAAAAACTTATGACTATTATTTTTATTTTATACGTATATATATATCATAAGATTTACGATTATTCGTAACAATTTCTCATAAATCTTATGACTACCAAGAAGCTGTCCGTAAAGACGTTGTATAAAGGTACTTAAAAGTACTTATGAGTCTTACAAGAATATGTTGCAATTCTTACGATTCTTTATAGAATTTAGGCAATAGTTAACAGTTTTAGAATTCCGTGAAGTTGGCACCCAACTTTTACGAAAACAAATTTTGTTAGACGTTTTTTATATGATTTTTTTGTAATTGTAATTATTTCGTTTATAATTGGAAAATATCAAATTTAGAAAAACTGGTAGAAATTTTTTTTAGATACATCTGAGGAACAGCACCACATTTATAATAAAATAATTTGTAGTTGTTTGTAGTACCAACATTTTTGTTTGTATAATTTCGAAAATTATAATCGATTTTTAAAAAACTGGTAACAATTATTTTAAAATAAAAAAGCAAATGACATCATATTTTCTTTACAAATGGATGGAAAAATTAACAAAGAAAAATCGACAAACTTTAAGGTCGTCATATCTTTACATCCTTTTCTCCTATAAATAGGCGATCTAAAGATCATATACGTATATGTTCGATTTTTTTGAAGATAGTGTAAAATAAGTATAGATTTTACTCTTTTTTTATGTACAATTTATTTCATTATTCATCACATTAGAACTTGTGAATATACGTGTTTTGTTCTTTTAACATTCTTGGCTTTTAATACAAGATCATTGTACTTGGTCTAGTTTTCAGACCGCCTACTGATCACAGTATAGTGTCTAATGCCAAAATTTGATCCTCATGTTGACGATTTCCAATTATCTGAAATTCTTTTTCTTTATTAAATAGATATTACATCTTTTTAGAATATCTTGTAATTACATTGTTTTTGGATTTTTATTATTCACATTTGTGCAAAAAGGAATCATTTAAGAAAAAATCCTCTAATTTCTTATCGTAGCTACTAGCTAACAAATATTGCAATATCTGCAAAATCTCGTTATAGCGATTAATTAATTAGGAAATTTTATGCTTAAAGTCTATAATAAAGTCAAAGATTTTATGAATCGCTTCTAGTTTGGTGAAGAGCGTTTCCAATGCATTACTTATGTCTTTATATATTTCAGTTTATGTATACCTTATTTACTTTTATTATTTTTCGATTACTACTAGTACTATTATATAAATTCAATAGTACATAAACAGATTAAACATGTAATTATTATATATAATTGTTTATTTAATAAACTTATTAATATAATAGTTATATTTTATCTTAAGTCTTAAGTTAAATTTTAACATTTTATATCTGTCCATTATTGAGAAAGATTGCAATTTAAATTAAAATATAAGATATTGAAGAAAATTTTGTTTTTATTATCAGGATCAAAAAATTTGTAATTTTTTTCTATAAAAATATCAAATACCATCAGAGCGTCATCTTTTGTACAATAAACAAAGCATAGCGGGGATTAAAAATTATTGCATTGTAAATAATCGCGTGTGCACGATATCGAGTCTACGCTCGCAGAAAAATAACAAGAGACTGTTTAGTGTCCCATCAGAACCGGCGCGGTATAAGAGGTTGTCTTTTGCGAGAATGCCTCAAATCATGGCGGAGGCGTTCGCGAGAGGATTGTTAGACAAGATAATGGTAGAAGTTCTGGACGTTATAGATCGCGATGCAGAGGATGGTAAGGTGCAAGCTCGTTTGTACGTCGCGTGAATGTAACGGCGGATTGAATAGAGACGTTGTTGTATGACGTTGTTCATTGATAAACGCCGTTTCTCATGTAACAGCATGGTTTTCAATTGCGATCTCGACATACATTTCGTGAAGATAACTGCGCGCAGATGCGTATAATTATCTCTGTTAGACGTAAATAATATGTATATATACGTTAAATACTGTTATTAGGAAAATCCTGGGAACAGCATGTCACTGAGGAAACAGACGATGCTCAACTGGAATATGTACACGGTAGACCGCAAGCAAACGAGTTTACACACATACATTATAGTAAAGCCGACGAAATAGAATTGATTGCAAAGATAGTCCGTGATTTGCGTGACATACGGATCGGAGATTCGTGTTATGTTCTTCCGCCTTCATTGTTAACATTGGAGAAACAGGTAATTGAATACAACTTTCCAAGGCGTAATTATTCTATTATAATCAATTGTAGAGATAATAATTATTGTATAAGGAAAGCACAGGAAATAATAAAAATATAAAAGACTTCAAATTATGATAAAATTTTTAATAATAATACAATACCAAATTGTTTTATATATGTATACTGTTTTTTTGAGTCTTCAAGTTCCAATTTATTTTTTTAAGAAAAACTTGATACTGTGTTAGCTTCAACAATTTTATCAATTTAATCATATAAAATTACAATTGCATCTTTTTCGATATAAATATATTAAAAATAAATGTACTTTTAATTAAATTTTATTATAAAAAATAAATTAAAAATAACGGTCATAAAAATCAGTTATAACATAAAAAGTAAATTAAAATTAACGTTTATAATTAATTATATTTAACGTTGGACTTTTGTATGTTTATTTCATCACAAGCGGCTCTAGTTGAACCGTATGGCCGCAATTGCAGGGTATTCACATACGAGCGGCCTTGTGTTTGCGGTTCTCTCTAGTACCTGTGTCACATTAATTTCATGTATGATTATTATTTCTTGCGCGTGTGTTAGAATGAGAAAATTTACTCACGAGACATGCGTTTGTTTTTGTTTGAACAGGTGAAATACGCCACGTGCAATGACGATGAGCCGCTTATAAATCCAGTAACCGACGTCACCGAAACTCAGCGCACGACCCGAGGTCAAGGCGACATGCACCAGATTCACGCAACAATTCTCGAATTGCCAACTAAATCGACGGAGCCGGTAAAGTTAATTCGAAAGAAGAAGGAAGGAGAAGCGACTAACGAGGCGACCAACGTGTCAGTTGATTTGTTACAACAGCTGATTGAAGATTTAGAGAACAAAGCAATCTCAACTTGCTCCGAAGACAATGCTTCTTTAGACTCGGTCAGTAAGGAACATATTGCCATTTGGGAGGAGAAAGAAGAGCAATTTATTAAGACTATCGACAGCAATGTTGACATCAGACACGACACTACAACGGGGACTCTTCAAGATAGCGAGTCAAACGGTCGCTTTCACGTTATCAAACTGAAACATGATGAAGAACTAAGGTCTCATTCAAGTCAACACGTGGCATCTACCTCGAAAGAAGTCGACCTTGAAGAAGTTCAGATCGAGAAACGCGGATCGAATTCGTTATCGTCGTTAAAACCATCATACGATGATGACAATAAGACTATAGATCAGATACTACCCTTCGACAATGCAGAGAAAAGAAAAACGTTCAATGAAGCGACAACGAAAAAGAAGAAGAAGAAGAAAGGCTTTGGCAGCCGATTGAGGAAACTCTTCCGTGCCGCCTTTGGCCGCCAGAAGAATTGATGCTGGGTTCCGGAAGGAAAATGCTACCTCACGATCTACATCAAACGGCGACGATTTCCTTTATTTGCTCGTACAGATTTTTAGTCATGTATTTTTTAGAGGGAAACACATCCGTGAATACACAGCGAGTAAAAATAACCAACCAGCAGCGTAGCCATCGGCCGGGAGTCTTCAGCATCTAACACGACTTTGGTGCAACGCGTGAATTAGACTCTTTATACATTTCTAGATAATCGCAAGCATTGTACACAAACTCGCAAAATTCTGTAAAATATATAATGTCTGATGATATCATAATGCGTGTCACATTCTTTAGTTTGAGCACATTCTTTAGTTTTAAATAGTTTAGTTTAAAGATCACTACATGTAGTGATTACTAGCGATACATCGAAGTCCACAGAGTACATTTTGGCCTGATACGTCCATCGGGCGTTACAAATCTGGCAATCTGACATAGGAATGTCATTACTGTCGATGTCGAAGTCTCATTTATCGCAGTAGGAAAAGACGTTCGCCAACTCTCGGCCTCTCGTCGCTTCTCGAACTGTTTTTGGACCGCGACGTTGCCATGCCTCGTCATCGTTGGTTCGGACCGAAACTCCTCGAGCAGATCTGGACCTCAACATCGTTCGAGGGTGTCCTCGTAGCGCCATCTTCAAAAATAAAATGAGTAAATTTGGTAACACCGGGTACCACTTCTGGTTCAAGCTTCGTTCGGTCAACATCCACTAGTACCAGACGATCGACAATGGTAAGTTTCAATTTCTCTTTCTTTCTTGCGAGAATTTTTCTGACAGCTTCCTCGTGAATGACAAATTTAATACATTACAGTTAAATTCTTTTTATATAAATGTATAATATGATATCGAGATGTTAATATAAATAACTTCAATATAATAAAAGAACTTTCTTATATTTTTCAGGCAGACCTTAGCAGCAAGGACGTCGAAAGTGAGTAAAGCTATTGTTAAATAGTTTTCTTACATTTTCGCGTTCCGTAAATCATATTGAAATAACGAAGATAGATTAATCAATTTACATCGTAATTAGTGAAACTGTAAGTGATTCTATACGTAATTTCGTAGTTTTGAGTCACGCGATTAGAAGGAAGTGAATGAAGTTTTAATAGAAGAAAGTAAATCTTCTATCATGTCATCATAACGAATAATAAAATTTGCGCCAAAAGTTACTTCATTAACTAATGACGTCATTAATATTAAAATGGTATAAAAGATTGCTAAAATTACAATTTTTAATATTTCTAAAATAGTTTAGGTAATAAAATAATCTCTTTATTAAATATTGTTTTATTCTGTAATCATCATTAAATTATTTAACAAAATATCTAGAGACTATAAAAAATTGTTTTTGAAATAGTTTTTAAAACATTTCATTTACTCTCATTAATACTCTCTCTAGAGAAACAAATAATTTCTTTTATAAATTATTTTCATTAACTTAAAAAAAGAGCTAAAGAAAATTTTATTTTTCTTCTAATTATACTGGATTTTATATTCATTCGTTTTAGACAAC
The DNA here is from genome assembly GCF_001594065.2 of Cyphomyrmex costatus. Taxonomy (NCBI): domain Eukaryota; kingdom Metazoa; phylum Arthropoda; class Insecta; order Hymenoptera; family Formicidae; genus Cyphomyrmex; species Cyphomyrmex costatus. The sequence goes on along the minus strand of NW_017279319.1, from coordinate 457,327 downwards.
TATTTTTTTTAATTAAATCTAATGAATCATAACGCGCGAATTTTCTTCGCGATATTTCCAATTTGTATGTTACGTTCCATTTTTGACGTTACATAACGACTAGGGATCGGGTAGGTGGATGTGACCGTTCCGTAGCGCGTCAAAAATAGGTTGGTAGGCTGTTCTTATATGGTTCGGCGGGGGTAATCTGACCCACTACTTCCACCACCGACTTCTTCAATCAGCGGTGGGGCTTACTGCCTCTCCTAAAATAGAAGAATATTTTTGAAGATAGAAACGTACGCGGTGTACTTCATGCTTACGGTATTAACCCAGATTTTGCACATCGCCATATTTAAAGACAAAATCAAATACCTATATATATATATATAGTATACATAACATATATACATATATAAAATTATATAACAAGATTCTTCTTAATTATAAAGATCTTTTTATCGAGAACGTTAGCTCATCAGTAATATCTTTTACAATGTAGCTGAAAAAATGCATAAGAAATTATTATTTTGTTAAAAAAGGGGCAGAGTTCGCTTTCTCCATTTACGACTCGGACGGCACCAACGTCATCGATGCAGTTGATCTTGGTAACGTCCTTCGCGCTTTGAACTTGAACCCCACGAATGCGACCATCGAAAAAATGGGCGGCACAAAGAAGAAGGGTGAAAAGAAAATGAAACTGGACGAATTCCTACCTATCTTCAGCCAGTGCAAAAAGGATAAGGAGCAAGGATGCTATGAGGACTTCCTCGAGTGTTTGAAGTTGTACGACAAACAGGAAAACGGAACGATGCTCGGCGCAGAATTGTCTCACACACTTCTGTCACTTGGTATGATTTATCCTTTTTCATTAACAATTATTTACAACTTACAAAAAAATTAAAATTTGCTCTTCTACTTTTATTATGTGTAATTAATTGTATTACACAAATATGTAGTACAATCTTGTTTCTAAAATAGATATCTGTGTGCAGCTTTATTATGTTACAAATAATAAATATTATTTTGTGAATATTTATTTTCAAAATATTATATATTTAATTTAGTTTATTTGTAAAAAAATAAGATAACGTGATATGAATGACCATATTTATCATAGGTGAACGTCTTAATGATGAGGAATGCGATACAGTGCTGAAGGATTGCATGGACCCAGAAGACGAAGACGGTTTCATCCCCTATGCCCGTAAGTATCAATTCGTTTTGGGCCAGGTACCGTGAATGCGCCCCCCGAAATAAACGAGGAGTGTCGAATCACCTGCATCACATTCACATAAGATACGTTAGTTTGAAGAAAATCCCTATCTATTCTTTAAAGCCCCTAAAACCATTTTGTTAGAACTAGAAAGTTCCCCTTGTATATAATGTATTATACGTACAATTGACATATTCTTCGATTTATAATACGGACCTCCGGTAACTTCCGGCAACATCAAGAGATCCCCCCGGATTTGATTTGTTTCCACCCCATCGTTTGACACTTCCACATTTTTGTGTTTCACAGCCTTCTTGAAGAAGATGATGGTACTGTTGTAAGCGGTTGAGGCGTTATCGAGACAATAATCATCCATTGTGAGTACACCCTGTAGCGTAATTCCATGATTATCCGCCATTTCTTCATCTACGTCTTATTTATCTGTCTCTGTCTCTTTACTTATATTCATTAACATTGTCTCGTCCGCGTTTTCCCGCTAAGCATATATTCTAGAATTTATAGGACGCAACGTTGCAGCTCAACAGGGATGCTGAAAATCGATAACCCGCTTCTAGCGCAGAAACACGTACGAAGGTTTTGCTCGCGCGCGGGGTCAATGACCTGATGAGATCATCAAGGAAAATCACGATAATATGAAATAAGATTAAATAATCAAGACACTGATAAAAAAAAATTAAAACAAAATGGAAAAAACATATATTAAAAAAAACTTTATCCACAACTTGAATTACAGTACATTTTTTAATGAATTTTAATTTAATGTTCCCTTTATTTAAATATTGTATTTTAATTTCTTTGAAAAAAAATTATTAGACAGAACAGAGTTTTATTATACATTTTGTATTAATTATACATAATTATATAAATATTCTTCTGCATACATATATGCTACATTTGTTATAGGAACAATTTTTAATGTCGTCTTGTATTTCTCTGCTACGCGAATTATTAATGCTTCTTTGTATATTATTTATGTAGGTATCTATCGCTTTTATATATTTGTTGCTTTGCTATAAGAAAAATCTACATGGCAGCGCAAAATTGAGCACTGACTGCTATTTAAATTAGACTAAATCGTTCAGTACTTTTAGCTTCGCGCATAAACTAATTTTCTTTATCTCCGCCTTGAAATATACGTTTATCTCGTCTCTCTATAAAAATATGCTTATTCACTTGTCAATGTTTCGCGATTTGCCTGCGCGGAATAATATATTGATCACTCTATTTCGTTCACAGCGTTCCTTCGTAGACTGTGTGAGAGGGCGGCAGCAAGCGATGATTAGGATGAACATCTATCTGCCAAGCCATGTCGACGATGGATACATTCGCCATATTCGCTCGTCACTATTTTTTTCATTTTCCTCCTCCCTCACTGGATAATGCGAGGATCCACTTGACAATCTACATGTAATACGCAATACAATCCTGGAATCAGCAACATCAAAGCGTTAACATTTTATCGAAGAAAAGCAAGAAAAGAAGAAAGGTTTACGAATACGAGAAAAAGAAAAACAATACTTCATCTTGAATGCACGTAACATTGTTATTTATAATTCAGTTTCATACAATACAGCGTCTATATTAAATTTACAGAATGCAAAATATTTTAATATAACTACATTGTACAAAGTCGGATAAAATTATCGATATTAATTTACTTCTTATTGTTACTGTAATAAATTTTTCCTCTCGAATCAACGGAGAGGATTTAAAAATCCCCTAGTGTTGATATTTTAAAAATATTTTGTTTGATACATTTGCGTTTTATTTTAATATATTAATTAATTCCCTTGTGTTTAATACAATAGATATTTTTAAACAATCATAATTTATATATTGTTTGTCGTGAGTTCCAAGCTTTAATAACATAAAATACTTTAATATTATGATAAAATTTGATGTCGCGAAGACCATCAGATTAGCATAGATTTTTTATCGCTTATAGGTCTGGCTATTTTTGCCTAACTGACATTTTCTTGCTCTACTTAAGCAATCGCGTGAGAAACACGGACAATAGGCATGTCACTGCCAAAATCTATTTAAAAGTTGCGTTAGCATGCTAGATTTTTTTATTGTACAAAATATAATAATAGTGCAATCATTATCTTTCATAAATTTTAATTACGCGTGTGTTACACAATTAATACTGTCAAAATATTAATTATTCAAGTAGAACTTTTTCTGGTTATCCAAACGATTATATTTTTGTAAGAAACACGCTAGGTAACTAAAAGTAGGATATAACTATAAGTACTTGTAAACTATCGAATTGTTTTTAGTTGTTTTAAATCAAGCTTAAGAGATAGAACTGAAATCGATAAAGACAACTTTCGTGTAAAATCGCGAGTGGATTTTAACTGAATGAAATTCGTGTGAAATTGTAAATAATGAAAACAATTAATCTTAACAATCGATGTTGATTTCACACTATATGCAGTGTTTATATAAAATTCTCATCGTATTGATGTTAATATTAATTAACCTCTAATGTGGAATAAATTTATAATTCTTGATGTTTTTATACCAATGGCATGATTTAAAACCCATGATGTTAAATCTACATCATGTTGGTGTCAATATTGACATAATGGAAATTACATAAACATCACATGATACTTAAGTCCAATATTTCGAATTGTTTTTTTAGTTGTTTTAAATCAAATTTAAAAAATAGAAATTATAATAAAGACAACTTTCGCACAAAACCGCTAGTGAAATTTAGTTGAATGAAATTCACATAAAATTAGAAATAATGAAAACAATATAATAAACTTTTATCACTCTAAAAAATATCAGTATGGATTTTACACCATGCAGTGTCTATGTAATTCTCATCGTTTTAATATTAACAAGATACGGATTTATAATGTTTACAATGTTTATATTAACACTATCACGATGTGTGTGGATTTAAAATCCATGGGTGTTGGATCTACACCGACATTTTTTAGAGCGATGTGATATTCTCTTCAACACGATTCACGGATCAGTCTAGATTGAGGTCGGGCAAATCCGCGGCAGCTCAAGCTCTCAAATCGAGAAAGATCTCCGACTGATCTTCAGCGATTATCTGTCGTGGCACACATCTCTCAGCATTCGCGACAGGCATGAAAGAGAATGGCTCGATCGATAAATCGCGTTTAAGCGCGGATTTCAATCGCGCGAGAGATCTTTCTTTTCTTCTCGTCTCTCATCATCATCGTACCTGCCTGATGACGGAGCGTGTTTGTTGTGGGTGGACGGACACGACGTGTTCGTTCGTACGCGCTCGGCAGGCTTCGCTTACAGGGACAGAGGCAGGCGTGGGGCCACAGCTTGGTCCCGGCGAGCCGGCAGCGGCGGTCGAGAGCCAGTCAGTTCAAACGCGTCGGTTCAAGCGCTGCGCGTCGTCTCGAATCGTCCCCCGAGTGGTGCAATCATCAGCAGTTTCATTTCGCACCTCGTTTACTTTGCAGCCTCCTGTCTTTGCGTATTATCTCGCGTGTGCAAACCGGGGAGTCTAGTTACACCATTACACCGTCGACGTAACGCGCGCGCGCGCGCGCAAGACGTCGAAGCGGAGGATAGAAATCCTCCGGAGCAGTCCCCTAAACGACCACCGCCTAGATCGTCGTAAAGGATGACGGACGTCCAGGCGAACCCGGGTGGCAGACTGCAGCAGAGCGAGATGGCCACGGCGCAGCAAACAGGTTGGTCCCGTTCGTGGACACCTTTGCGCTTCCTCCTCCGCGTCGACGTTTATTTTTGCGACTGACAACCTTGAGGCCACGTCCATGGTCCACGGATACTGCCGATTGGAGTAAACAGCGCGCGCGCGTTTTCCGCCATTTTGACCTGGCTCTCATAGATAGAGGATCTGATCTCGTGGAAAAAAAATCGTTCTTTTCCGCGTCTCGCATTGTCCCCGCGTCGCAGATCTTCTCACGCGATCATTAAAATGAGCTGCATGTCTGCGGAAGAGGATTCCTGATCCGTCGTGCGATGCAGCGGGTGCGGTCCATGAGAAATACGCGCGATATCAGAGATGATCAGATGATTGATGAATAATTTATTATCTTATTCTTTTGGGAAGTTTAGGTGCTCGTCGAAATTGAGACACAAATATGTTACGCTCCATTAAATTTTTATCTGCAAATTATTTTAGAAATAAAGAAGAGGCTCGCATTAAAAGTGCATCTCTGCAGAGCATCTTCATCCATTAGCCTTCTAGAAACATCGACGAATAGCTTCATTTCACGAATTATGGCTTTATTTCAATAAAACATTTTTCAGGGTATAAATTGAACTGAACCTTTTAATGAATCTTTTTTTGTTTATCTGATTCTCTCACCAATTTATTACCTTTATGTTTATTAATTTTTTTTGTCTTGTTTATCGAATATTACAATTTTCATTTTGTTAGATCACAACGCGTCCCATACCATGCATATACATATATTGTATATATATATATATATAATTATATTATATATATATATTAATATAATTTATAATTACATCGTGTTTAAAAGTTATTTAAATTTTTATATATTTATGCATTAAAAATGTCGGATAAATTTACAATTATCGAACAAAAAATTATATATACGTGGAACAATGACTTATTTTATTATCCATTTTTAACTTTAAGACACTCTAAATAATATATACTGAAAATTAAGCCTGCCTTATCTCTTGACGGCAACAAGTATTTCCATTAAGAGCGATAAAAAAAAAAGCGTACCAGTATGAAAACGAGCTTTTGTAGAAAATAATATGTATAATATTACAAGCGTCCCAATATGTAACATTAGTTGCAAAAAATATATTAATATAATAATGATTAATATAATAATAATTAATAAACAAAAATTTGTCGAGGTTTTGCCAGTTGTGAAAAAAGATTAAATATATTTTTATTAATAAGAAATATAAAGGAAAAGACGTGACATAAAACAGACTTGTGACACAGAACAAATATGTTTTATTCCAGAATATTATATGTATTATACACAATATACATACTCATTCAAATGTACAAAGAATGACACATTGAATAATTTCTCGATTATGCTTGCATCTATGATAAGATGGATTCTTGTTTACGTGAGTCGCATGCAAAACATAATAAAATATGCTCCTATACGCGCTTGTCGGCATTAATTATTATCGAAGAGATCCGAATGCACGGCGTATGGGAACTGACAAGAAGTATCATTACAACGTTTTGCATAGATTTATGAGAAAGACTGTACGGTGGCCTCAACGTCTGGGGGCATTATACCCGGAGCGATGAGAAAATCCAGCGTGTAACATAGAACCGTACGACTGGGAAGCTTTTTTAACCGCCACTTTAATCTCAGCCATGCTCTCCGCCAATGCACATGTGCGCAATTGGCCTCTTCTGCTGTCGGAATCAATCACGATACGGAAATCATTATGCGCGACCGTGAGAAAAAATATTCGTCTTTCGTTTTATTACCATCGAGATGCTGCGGAGTTTCGACAGCAGTTTCGCTGTTGTCGTACTTGACACAGTTGTATGTACATACCTGTAATCTACAATCTTATCTTTGGAACGTCCTCTCTCTCTCTCTCTCTCTTTACATTGAGAAAAAAATTGTCAATATTTACTATAATTACATGTTACCATAATTATGATTATTAATGCTCTAATGTAATAATAACTGTATAGTAATTATTATAGCAGTAATAAATATAATTATAATAATCATAATAATGCTCATTGTTATAACAAATTCGATTGGACGCACTTAATGCGTATACTGATGCATACTAAATCGTTGTACACAAATTGACATGAAGATATATTTATTCTATACACAGAAACCGGTTAAACCGTGAAATACGCAATACATTTTATTGTGCTGTTAGATCAAATTATGTTTTATAATTCAAATATTTGCATTTCACTTTCACACTCAGATTAAATCAACGGTTTTAAAATATGCATCTAATGCGTTATCGAATTTGCTACTAGTAATAATTACTGTATGTGTAGTTATTATTACTAACATTACAGCAGTAATAATAATAGTAATTATAGTAACGTATATAATTATAGTTTCAAATACCAAAAACTTTTCTGTCAATGTACTATCTGAATTCTAAAATATGGCTTGTACGACATTTGCCATTTCAAATGATAGCAATGATCAGAGAGAAAATTAAAGAGAGCGAGAGGAAAAGTTTGTTTCAAAAACTTTCGCAAGCGCTATACGTTCTCAGTTACTTCAAATCGTCAAATAGTCTGGCGACGCTCGTGCCGCAATTTGCTGTAAATCAGGACCGACCTACTATCAAATAGATCCACAAGGTCTCGATGATGAGTAACAATCACACGCGAGCGGCCGCGAGCTCTTTTCGCGAATGGCGGCGGATTTTTACTCGAGAATACCGGTACTTTAGTATTTACCGACTTATCGCTACGTAAACTTTAATACGAGATCGCTATAAGAGGAGAAAGACTCTGATCATTAAACTTCAACGTGAGAGAAATATCTTCGTAGCAAGCGGAGCAGAAAAGTCGAAAAAAGGATCGGCCATCGCGATCGACCAATTAGGAAATTGATGAGCATCAATGAGCTAACGATGTTTCGTGGGCGTGTAATTGATGGAATTAGCAGGACTCGCCTCCGATGGCAGCTATGATCGAAGCTTTATTCGGAGTGTTCTCGTATGGGACGGTACTTTGGATGGACAGGCATCCGCTGTTTGTTTGCCACTTCCGGATATGATCAGGTCCAGAGGGGATTTCGCAGTTGTTTCGATTATCACGCAGATATGACGCCAAAATGTGTTTTACCGAACACTTCTAATTCTTTTTCGAGAGTCTTTTCGTCTAGTCCTCGAAAAATATTAATATTATGTCACTTTTAAGTCACTTTATTCCGACATATAATCATGTAAAGCTAATTTAAAGGATTGACATTGAGACATATTATTAGAGAGAGCATAATTACTATGCAATCTCAATCTGTATGTCCGATGCTAATCTGATGTTGAGATCGGTTCTTCACATTGCTTATTTGGTTCAAACAGATCCTCCACTAGTCATTACACTTGAGATTAATGGCTCGTAACCAGGCGACGCGACGCGAGAACTCAGTGGAGTTACGTGAATACTTAACGTTACGCCAGCACGAGGCCAAGGTTCTGCTTGTTACCCACGTCCCGCTTCGGGCCCTAACGCCCGGTAATTATTCAAACACGCGTCACATGCTATATTCGCGGACCCCAGCTCGACTATCAGCGTCTACCTTTTCTTATGTGAATAGAAAATCTGCGATTTTTATTCAGTTTCATCCAATATACAATTGAGAAAATAACGTAAATGCCTGAAAAATACACTACTTTTGTTTCATTAATAAGTTAATCTATTATTTGTCTTCAATATAGACTTTCTATTCTTGTTAGATAGAGTCATACAATGTTGAAATAAAAGAGTCACCAATGTAATACTATTATACTCTATTATGTTAAACTATAATGTTATACTATATTATACCATTTTTTAAACATAACATCTTCCAATTGTTTAGAAAATAGAAGAGAAATTTGCTTTTCACTCTGTCTTTAAAATTGTTTACAATGATTCGAAGATATTTAAATCAGACGATTGTGCTGACTGGAAAAAATATTAATGAAATTCGAAGAACAATCAGCAATTCTAAAAAATAGAATAAGAAGCAAATTTCCTTTTTTCAACACTTATATAACATCACTTACATAAGTAATTGAAAATGTATTAAAAGAATAGAATAACATTCCATTGGTGACTATTCAAGCATTACATGACTGTATTCTAACAAAGACAGAATCTGACAAAAGATGGGCCAATCTTCTCCTACTAAGGAAATATATGATTTATACTTCTCAGGTGTTTATTTCATTTTGTTCATTTTCTATATCTTTTCATTAATGGTTTCTCCCAACGTCTGAATTGTTCGCTTCTCCCAACAATAGTAGCAAGTTATCAAAGATAAAAAATGAAGTATCTGTTACAAGAAGCAATAAAATTTCATTACTCGATAAAAGTTCAATGTTGCGCTGAGTAATGCATCACTCGACAGGATAGCACGGAGCATGCGATGGATGTCGGGTGATTTTCAACGCACGCGTTTCGAGCACGCTACCGATAATTATCCGACCTCGGTGAAGGCGCAGATGAAAGAGTTGAGCAAACTCGGAGAGTAAATTATGCCTAGTACGGCGCGCGGTATCGACCAAACTCTTTGATGAAACGTCGCAACGACCTGCCGCAAATTGCGAAACACCGGTATGTGGTTGGTTCCATTAGCAAGATCGTTTTCGTTGACAGTTGTCCGCACTTGAGGTTCAGCGACCGATTGAGTCCTGTTGTTGCAAAAAGAGCGCTTTCAAGCGACAAGCACCTATTCAACATTGACGATTCTCCTACAGGAAGGGAGGAAGAGCCTACTTTCTAATGGAACCCCATCGGTTAAGCGTCACGTTCAGAAGAACTCGGCCAAGCGATATTCTAGTTAATAGTGTCAATATCTGACTTTGGCAACACACGAGTTAAAACGTTAGCTATTTACACGTATCTCATAACGGGAAGCTTTCAGAAAAAGCAGCTAATGTTGAATACCTTCTCAATTCTTTCATTCAAATCGCAGATTAAACTGCAACATGTGTATTTTCAAAGCGCAAATATTTCTTCACATAATTTGCTTGCTGCCTCGCTACATTCACAATACAATATAGAAAAGATTATTTACAAAAGATGATTTATTTGCGATAGTGAAGATAGTTTAATTGAATACTTGTCGACTTATTACGACTAATGGTTACGTTTATAGTAAATAATTGCCGACGATTGCGTGAAACAATTTACCGTTACGTTACATCAAGGACATACCCGCCAATCATATGTCTGTCTACCTGTATAAACGCACCGCGATAACAGTTTGAATGTACACAACGACGATTACGTCAGCTTTAAAATTATATCGCACGCGACATAATCGCCGGAATCGTTCGCACAAATAAACGAGCATGCAACAAAGTACCTCTCGTAACGCATACTGATCTTGTCAATGAATGCTACACTTGTTACAACTGCTACAATGTAGTTTGCTTATCTCGATAAAAATTACAGCCACTTTCGGCAATTTAATGTTTATTTGCAACACTGAGCAATCTACACATGACATAAATAACATCTCGTGTAAGATACACTTGCAGATTATCCAAGAGAGAAGTCAACAATGCAATTAATGATACAATTAATAGAAGTAATATATAGATAATTATCACATTTATTTAGATGATTATATATTTTAATTGAATGATTAAGAAAATGTACTACAGAGTTGTCAGAAAAAAAATGTATTTTGAAATTGGAAAATAAAATTCATAAGAATTTCACAAATCACACAGTAGGCAGAAAAAAGACTTCGATACTATATAGATTCATAGATTTATGAATATGCATCTTATAATAATATCAACTAATCATGACATCATTTAGATTAACTTTAATCATAATAATAGATGATGTCATATGTCATATCTAGTAAATTGTAAGTAAACACTTTGTTGTTTAAACACTAAGAGTCCTGTATATTCTCTTTATTTTTAAATTGTAAGTATTTGAGAACACTGATATTATGATTATTTGGATTTCACAATTTCAACGGACATATAATTTCGTATTTAATATTTATAATACTGTAGGAAAGTTACAAAATAAGGAAGTTACAAAACAGACAGTCGATGTACTGTCGCATGTTTTACTAGAGATTGCATGCTGTGCACAGAAAATATTTATTCATATAAAACATGCATAGGCATACATTATCAATTACATTATGTTGAATCGAAATTGATCTTAAACGTAAATAGTATGCTTGATTATTAACTATAAAATAAATTAAAAAGTTAAATTCATAGAATTTAATTCGCTTTTTAGTGTGTTTATTTATTTACATATATTTCAAAATTGCATTAATATATATTTATTCGTTTATTGTATATATTGCGATTCTTTATGCATATATTTTTCATATATAATAACACATTATGCAAACTTATATAAATGTGTCTCACTCACAACTATGATAAAATATAATTTAACAGTTTTTTCGAGCTGGCAATCATTTTAGAATGATATTAAAGAATAATCTTATCTTCGTCACGAACAAACTTTCGTACAAACTTAGCGTGTAAGCTTCAGGAAGGTAAACTTTTCTTGCATTGAAAGTGCAGTATGTTGGCGTCAATATGCCCTTCCATAGCGCGTGTCTCGGTGAGGGTAAGCCAGGAAAGGGAGAGCGTAGTCATACACAAAGGCTTGGGTAAAGGGCGAGGGTAGAAATTCTACGAGGGGTTTCGCGGTGGTAGTAGACGCGGCAATCGATAATAAAACGGTGCGACGACGCGCAGCATCCATGCTACAGTAGAGTCGGTTTGCGTCGGACGTTTAAAGGTTTGTTGGATTGCGCCCCTTTATAGAGAATGAAAAGGAAGCACACGACATGAATTTTAAATCAAGAAATTATTTCTACATATATCTTGAAACAAGATAAAAATTACAAAAATGAGCGAATTTATTAGAATATTTATAGTATCAGTGATTAACATCTGATAAATTTACGCCCACTTTCATAATTTTTATCTTGTTTCAAGATATACAGAATCGACCCTCAGTAGTTAAAATGTGAAGACGTGAACACATATCACTGATAATAAAATTAATGTCCTTAAAAATCATTTACATGCGTAATTACACAAGCATTTCAGCGTTATCACCAAGGACAAAAAATGGATAAGATATGAAAAGTAATTTGTGACATCAAAATCTGTTTTTACACTTTTCGCGGTGCATTTATCTGAGATAAACAGAAGGAGATATAGAATATTCCTTATAATTATCGTGAAGACCCTTTAAAACGAATGAAGAATTGCGTTGCATATCGTATGACAAGTAAATTTATTGATTGTCTTATACGATCGCTCAATAATTCGACATCGTTCGTGATGCGTTTAATAAAAGACAGTAAAGCGACAGTGATCGTCTTTAATTTGCTTGAAAGGATCGATGGGACACACCCCGTAACAATTGTCATTATTGTACGTCTCGAGATGTCGAGGCGTGACCGATTGCCTGTGCATAGGATTGCCACTGCGCGATATCGCCTTACCGATAATTTTACGACAAGCGGCTAATGGACCAGATCGTCGTCTCGATCACTTAATTGTTCATGCTTTACTGACGCAATCGGGAGTCCCAAAGCTACCCGCTATGTTAAAAAAAACTCTCGGCTTAATTAACGATCGTTGCTATCTTTGATCGAAGATCGTTTTTGTGCAGACGTAGAGGAACGTGTGCACGTTACTTTATTAGAGGCGTGACGAAATTACGTAGCTATTCTTGTTTACATTCTTCTTAAAAAAAATTTCCATTGCGTTTATGAATATGGGATTATAATTAAATAATTAAATAATATGAATAAAGAAGAATTATTTATTACTTCTAATTTTTTTTTTAATATAAAACTCAGTAAAAACATCAACTACAAAAAAGTAACACACATAACATCAGTGTTATAATTTCACACTTAATAATATAATTATTACAACATGTGTTATATTACATTTATATTAGCGTGAAGTTATAACACTAATATTATATGTATATGTTACTTCCAATTGATTTTTATTGGAAAATAGCAACAGTTAAATCATCCTGTTTGCAGAAATTATCTGAACCAGAACAATAATTTTGGAATATAATGACACGTTAAATGTTGTCGCATTGAATCTAGATTATTTAGGCAATGAAACTTTCGTGCAACAGCAATAGATTCGTGCTAATTGTGCTAAAGAATCTAAATACGGGTAGAGAGAAAAAGAGAAGAGCAAAAAGCGCGTGCGTGAGTGCGTGCGTCTGTACATGCGTGATTGCATGACTGCGTCTCCATCGAATCCAACGGCTTTAAACAGGTATCCACCGGTCTACCGGTTCACGCGCCAAGAATAGCAGCGTGTCACCTTTTCGTTATCCACTAACTAATTCCAAACGTGCTATGTTGACATAACAGTCCGTTTACTAACTACATTATCCGTCTATTTCACGTTTGATTATTGCTACTGTTTAAAACTATTGTTATTTTATTATAAGGTATCTGTGTAATGGTAAAAAGTAGATACAACAAAAAATAGTTAATTTTTATAATGAAATATTATACATATAATATTTCCTAGATACGTAAATTTCTAAAATATATTCTAATATGCAATATATACTCTTTTACAACAGCATCTTTTAAATTAAACAAAATATAAATTGAACCGCAAATTTAACTTATGTTATATTATAATGTGATAGAGCATCGATAAATTAGATGATACTTGAAATACGTACAAATATTTTAATATAAATGTATAATTAGATTTTGAAAAATTTCAAAGATATAAAAAACAACATATTTATAATGTTGGCACATTATTGATGAGTGTCACTTAAGAATGTTAATATTTAGGACTAAAAATATCACTGTTATATACAAATTGTTATGTATAGAAACTCCTACAACCGAATTTCACAAGACAAATTGTCACATGTGTTGAGAGAGAGTATAAAAAGATCGCGATCACAATGTGACCACTGCTATAAATATTTATGGAAATGATCCATTGTGGCGTTACGATATCGAGAATCAAACCTATTTATTTTTTAATTGCAAAAAGATATTTTGTTTCACAAAGGAGGAAACCTTTACATGCATAGATTATTAAAAAATATATAATATACAATAAGAGAACGCGTAATATTAGGGAACGTTGAGATTGCAAAATGTTTATGTTATTATATTTATTGATCTGCTTAAGAAAACCCGAGCATGCAAATATCAATTTTGCAGTCAGCCTTGGCTTACCATGTAATAAATATCAATGACGAGCTTTGTGACCACATAACATTCACGGGGATAAGAGACAGGCGAGACTATCGATTCCTATCGATATAATAGACTGTCCACTGGATACGTTTCAAGAGGGAATCTTGCAGGGCTTCCGTCGGGGTGGATTAATGCTCTTCGAGTGAACACAAGGCTGCTCAGAACTCTTATACACAAAAGAAAGAACTATTTTCTTCTTTTATTTTTATTTCTCTTGAAATAAGTTTAAGCTTATTTTTTGTAAATTTATTTATGAAGAAGATTGCAATGAATGGCGGAAGAAATGTTCTTTAAATAAAAGTAAAAAATTGTTTACTTATGAAATTTAATCAATAATTATATTTATAAACCATTTGTTGAATGATATAATAATTATTACATACAAAACTTATAGCTAAAGTTCTATTAAATAATATTAATAAACTTTTTTTTAATACAAACAATGTAGATATGTGATTAGATAATAATACATTAGTTTTTTTAACTGATATATATTTTTGTTTTGAGATAACATAGTTTGTAAGAAAGAATTACTTGATGCGCACATTGGTGCTTTAGGTAACTATAATAAACATACAAGTATAGGATGCAAAAGCTTATGATAAGTGAAAGCTTTACACTCTGTCGGTATCATATCACCTACTCTGCTCGACTGGTATGTGTTTTAAACATTTGAACTTGCTGCAAGCTGTGCTTTCCTACTGAAGAAATTCCTTTATTGATTTAGTCTTGCTGTACCGACTGTATACAAATTCAATCATACCATACGTGGGTTTGGTCACTCAGTATCAGTAAAAATTAATTCCAGCAAAATTAATTTCATAAATTATACGAACAAATAATTAAAGTATTCTATATGATTTACTTAGCACAAAAATACAATCTGTGGATACAGAAATTAAATTTTACATGTCGGAGCAATTCCACAAATATAATTTAACAAACGAAAAGGCTGCTTAACTTGTAATCCTAGTTATTAAATTTTAAATTTATTATATTTATATATAATGTTATAATTAAAAATGACACACCAATGAAAATTCAAATACAAATAGTAATAGAATTCGTAGTTATTAAAATTTTGATAAAAATTTCGATAGTACGCTGCCATTTCATATTTGCTTCACAATATCACATTTATTTGGATTCGTGCTTCTATTAATTGCAAGCGATCGATTCTGCGTGACAAGATAGTGTAGGCCAACAGTGGAAATTTCAAACGATCGTTCATCGACGACACTGACTGTCATGCAACCGAAGGGCTAAATCTATATGACAGAATCCTTGTTCCTTGATTGTGTTCACCAAGAGGCACTGATTTATTACAAATTGCTTTATAAAATATTTTAACATGCAAATCTAAAATACATTTCAATCAAATCGATATTTGTATAAAATTTAAATTTTGCTTTTATTTTAAAAATATTTTTCTCCCTAAAAAATTAATTATCAGTTTTAAACTCTAAGACAATTTTCATATATTACTCATTTATTTATTTTATATGTCAATAAAACGATATTTTTCAGACGATCATTTCTTAACACTTAATAATAGCTAATCACTTAGAAAGATCATTATATATATTGCTTATCGTGTACAATGCATACTATGACAGGAAAATTATTAATGTGTGAATTTCCTATGTGTCACTGGGTCACGGCAGTTATAACAACTGTATGTATTGTATATACATTGTAGATAAACGATTTCTCCGTACTAGCATTTTCACTCCTGCCGTGCGCAAAGCATCGATTTCTTAACCACGGCATTATACCAATTTCGCGTAGCGCTTAATAGCCGTCAAATTCTACGCTCGTACATCTCGGTAATTTTACGGTCACCTGAGCAATTCGTAACCGCGCAATCGATTTTGCATGCCGCGTTTCGTTCACATTATCACCATCTGCAGATCTTGATAATAATCGAAAAATTTTTCTTCCAGGTAAGGGCAACAGGGTTACCTTCGACTTCCTTCCTTCAGGGCATACGTCATCGCGTGAACGAAACACCGAAGCAAAGTCTCGAATCGTCTCTTCTCTTTGAGAAAACGAATAACACATCTTTCTCTCTCTCTCTCTCTGTCTTTCTCTACGGAGAGGAAGCATGTCGATCGATCTCGAGTGGCACGTTCCGCAGAGGAGATGCGGCGACTCCAAGACGCGACTGCATTCGACGGTCTGCTCATCGATAGCATCGTGGTCGAGGCATTCATGGCGAGGGTTGTAACACCGGATGAATAGCCGAACTGTTTTCAGATGGGAGAAAAGTTTGGCCTCCGCACCAACGAATAGCGATCTGTCTTGCGATTATTCTGAAACGAGGTAATACGACGAGGCGCAATGAAAGATCGACTCAGGATTCTCAGGAAAGCTAAGCCGACGTCTCGCGTATGTCGAAAGGCTCCAAGCGCCGTCGATCGCTGAGAGTTTTCCGCGTCGACAATTCGTTTTTACCACTAATTCGTGCTAAAATACTTGCAATCATAATAAGCTATTTGCTTGCTAATATCTATTTTAAAAAATTGCGACAGAAAAATTACTTAACAATAGATCCAGTGAATTTCTATCATTAATCTTTTCACGCTGAAGATTTTTAAATTCTTATACAGAAAGAATAGTTTGACCGAAATATTTAATTTAACTCGCGATTTAATTAGATAAAATTTAACTTTATTAAGTACTTTTTTTTAAAATTATTTTAATTATTTTCTAACAAGATTATTTTTAAATCTGTATCTAATTAAGTTTTAAAATATTATCTCTAATTAATATTTAAAATATTAAATAAAACACACTTTTGTAACAAAAAAGAAAAAAATTATACCTAATCTAATTGAATTTAAATTTTTTTGAATATTATACAAATATTTCACGAATAGCATTTTTAATATTAAAGAAAACATTTAATTATTGATCAAAGTTACATATAAACTATTTTTTAAATATTAATTTATAAAACAAATATATTTCTGCTTAAAATAATTTATTATCTAATGAATACAAAGGAGCAATATGTTTTACAATTTCCATACAGTTGTTATTCATTGCTAAATTAAGTGGTGAATTCATGGAAACGTTACTAACAATATCGCAAATGTTAAGATCGTTGGTAAAAATAGGAAAGCGTGCAGGTTCTCTCCCTAGCTTTTCAATGAACTCCTCCCATCCCGACGAATGTACTAATATGGCCGTGCCCGACGCATTAAGGTAATAACACTGGAATTAAAGTGACCGCGTGCAAGGGTGCGTCTCTGACTTTATTCACGCTCTATTCCAGCAAATATTATATGTGTGCGTGAGAGATAAACAAAACATCAAGATCTGCTTTGCCATAAAAAAAGCAGGTGGTAATTGAAACGGGAGTTTAAATTGCATTTATGAACTTTCTAGAGACAACCAGAAGATGACGAGCACTTCTCGCAATAATTAGAGATCCTCAAGTAAGATTAGACATCGTTTAAATAACTTTTGAATTAGTTCGCTACATTTTTCAGGATTTGTTTAAGATAAAATGATAAATATATAAGATATCGAGGTGCGTGGATATTTTATTCTATTTTATACATAATCTCATTTTGAATATATAATAAGCTAAACGTATATACAGTGTCCAATCTCTTACTTCATAATACCTAGTAACAACGTGAATAAAAATTCACGAGCAAGTTTCTTGTGAAGTGAAAGCGTAATGGAATAATTAGGTAGTTTGTATCAGAATATAAACTATCTAATTGTTCCTTTATAGCTATCGCCCTCTTATTAGTAATCATCGGAGCAACGTCTTGATTGTTGGAACGCGTCCTAATCGCAGGAAAATTTGGCACGGTTACTTTATCGAGCACAAGTCCGCAGTGGTTGGGGCGATGTGCAGACTACGGTGAATGTCCCCGAAAGAAACGACATGCTCAAAAGCACATATCTACAATCTTCCGCAAAATAGAAGAGGTGCCTAGGTTGTCCAAGGCTTGTAATGGATGTATAGTCGCATGTTTGACGTCTCGTGCTCAAGTGACGGCTTTAAATAAATAAAAGAAACTTAAATATAAAATTTGCGCATACATGATATTTTTACATATGTCATGGTCTTGCCAAATTTTGTTATACATTCTCCAGATGCAGATAAATATAATGTAGAATCATGTCGTTTTGAAAAACGGCGTAGAAAACCCAATTGCATAGAAGACTCATGCAAGAATGTACATAATTTATCGGTAGTTGTTCCTCGCGGATCCGCCTTGTACGTATAGTAGACCATCATCCTCTAGTGGTAGTGTGCAAGGTAAGGTTGAGTTCGGTTGGGCGTTGGAGCGCAGGAGCAGAGAAACGGCAGGACAAACGGACGGCAGCGGCTCAAACGTGCCGACCGAACGAGAGCTCTGTACGTTCTTTGCCGAAGAGGCTTCCGCAGGGTATCGCGCGAGCTTAGTGACTCACGAGCCGACGTAAGTCGAGGAGGCTCGACGAAAGTGAAACCGACGACCCCAGGTAAGCCGACTTTTTCGACGGGACCAGGTCGCGACGTCGTCGACAAGTCCAAAAATAATTCCTAGAGTCCTCGGAAACAAAGAGCCACGTCGTCACGGAGCTCTTCCCCGTGTCTGTCCATATTCGGCAATTGCTACTTACATGTCTGAAAAATTGTCTCCGCCCTCGATGAGATACGAGATTGATTTTTAGTGCGTATTAAGCGAACTTCGTCTTGTCGCTCCTTTTTTTTTTTTGAAGAATTTTTTAATGGTCTGATAAATTTTTGATCGGGTGTCTGATCCGCGCACGGAAATCGCCTCCAGATTCTCAAGACACGATGTCGTCGACCGGATAATTAAACACGGTAGTTAAAGAGTGTCATTCGAGAATTTGAAAGCCAGACGACACGTTGAATAATAGCCATGTGTTACTTTCCGGTTCGTAAATGAGGCTAAATGACATAGATGACCTCTTGCCTGCGCCCGAAAATTAATTGAGCTCGTGGGTGTTTTAGACCCTAAGTAGCCATGCATTAAAGTGACGTAAGCTTATCGTGTACGAGAAATAGTCACTGGAGTAACGCAAGCCGCTGTCATAGTCACTGTTCAATCATCGTGGTAATTATCAATGTCAATTTTGCCATTGAAGAAATATCGCTTATGCAATTCGTAGACCTTGCTGCTCAATAAATTGTTCCTAATTGGTTGCTCTATACAAAGATACAAATTAATAGTTCAATCACACATTATAGTAGTAGATATTGTAGACATGTTACGCACGTAGAATATTTACACATTATACACGCGTACTGTTGCGACGATTGTTAATTAAAGTAAAAAAAGGTTTTTTTCTTTATATAAAAAATACTCTTTTTTCTCTATACTTCATTTTTACTAAGCAGCTCGCAAAAATTATGACGTGAAATTAGAACACACAAATTTTTATGAAATTTTGATATAAGTAATTGATAAACTGTTTTCTTCTTGTACTTGTCATTTATAATTATGTATTCGGAAACGTATAGATTATCGTGAAAACTATATGATAAATCCCAGTGGTGCAATGAAAGTTTCTAGAAAGTAAGGATAGAATAGAAGATATACGGATGGTGGGGTTTTTTCAATTATATGTAAAAACAATTGGAACTTTATTTATTATACTTTCATACATTTGTTTATAACATACTTTTTGTCACAAAACAAAATTGTAAGGGATTTGATATTCTTAAATAATAATATAACTGCAATAAATATTAAAATCAGATTAGAAAAAATAGTGACAAATAAAAAATACAAATTGTAATGAACATATTGATTAAAAATATTAGTAGGAAATAATATATTCAAGTTAAAATGTCTTAATTAAAATGATTAGCCCAATAATATACATGTCTAAAAGACGTCATAAAGACGTTTTCACGACGTCATTTGGATATATATATATATATATATATATAAATTGATGCAATTTTTTAAAAATTAATATCTTACATTTTAACATTAATGTATTAGCTCTATTATATTTTTCTAACTGATGTGTTCATTATATATTATTGATTTATCATTATATTCTTTCTATTCTGATTTTAATAAATACATTATTATAAAGACAACTTTTGAAGCATGTTATCTGAGCGAGAGTTTGTATATGACCAATAAGATGGCACTTTATGTAAGGAGTGTAAAGCTTTCTCGTTTCTCCGCTAAAAACTTGCTCGATAAAAGCATCTTAAAGTGTTACGGAGGCACTGCTCGAGGGCTGTACCAGGTGTGTCTACGAGCGGAATTTATTTCGAAAGCCGATCACATCATTGATTATCGACCAGTACCAGTCTCTCCGTTGGCACTCGAACTCTTTTCAATCCTGCACTTCTTTCGTGACTTAAACGGCACGTACATATATCGTTACTATCGCCACTTCGAGATCGTAGTCATCCTCATTTCTTGTTTTTTCAAGAAATAAGTTCTATCACGTTTCCTTTCTTGATGATAGTCAAGTCAGAAACGGAAACGCGACGTCTCTGGCTTTCTCAGGAACGATTACTCACGAAAGATCATAATTAAGCTGACTTTTATATTACCGCATTGATTTTTTCCTTCTTTAGTGCCGTCATTTTTGCCAGTTTATTGCTTACAAATATCTAGAGAACGATATTTCAAGCGTGACATGTTGTACGGTAATACTCTCTTATTACCGGAATTCATCAGCTTTAAAGTTTAATGCACGCTTTTCTATCAACCTATATCTCATTGGCGAACGCTTGTATAAAGCAGGTAAATGGATCAACATCCAGGAAGTGTTATCGATAAAATGATGCACGTAACAATTGCACGTTGCGATCTGCCACAGGTGAACTTAAAATTATTGTGTGATAAACTCACACTATAAACTATTATACTCTGACAGAGAACCATCGTCATCACTGCGGGTTAGCCACCATTACCCTCAATACGTCTTTTTGTTTCGCTCGTAAATTCTAGCAATCCGTGCAATGAATCTCAATTTTCGAACCTTTTCTACAAGTAAGGTACGAATTTATGTGATTTTCTATTCAACGTTGCTGAAATATATGCTTGTCTTGATCAAATCTAACAACTTGTGCATTGTATTATATAATACAATTCACGAGTAAACGCACAAAAAGCTATAATTAAATTGAGCCATCCTCGAGGGTATGATTCAACATAAAGTAACTCGATATAAAACGTGAGCATGACGTGTAATTTATTATACAAAAAATATGCCGCATTATTATACTTTTATTTAAGCGTAATCCAAATTCTACATTTCTTTTTCTTTCTTTTACTTTCTTTCCTTTTTCATTGTTCTCGCAATACTACGAATACTATTTATAGAACATCGATAAATGTATTTTATGATGGCGATGCGATAACAAAGAATAATTTTTTTCATCGTTAGTAGCAATTAGTGCAATGAGTTCCGATCGTGTCCAGCGATGACATCGAAAGTGAATTTAAAGGGGAATAACGCGAGCGAAGTTTTACAATCTTCTTTTTCTTCCTCGTTTTTTGTCGCCGCACGAGGAAGCCTCGGTAGAAAATTGCATCGTATTACTTGCCATTCGATGACCTGAATGTAGGTCTTACAGAATTACAAGCATTGCGTGAGCTCGGTATCGATCGCGTGCAATCGACAAAAAATCAAAATTAGTGCATGCATGTCTCACGCGCGAAACGTTCTCTTTCATGAAGAAAAAAAAAAAAGAATGGCATACCGCTGACAATAACAGAGTTGCTTCGTGTCTACTGTTAATCGAACTAATCTCTTTCGCATCATACTTAGTGGTAAAATTAATTTATTAATAAATGATAAGATAATAGAGATTACAATTTTCTTAAAATCAATTAAAAATATAATCATTAAAAAGATATTATCGCATTTTTTCTCTTTAGCTATAAGTTTACTTTTAATAAATTTAATTAATTAATATTTGCAATATTTTTATAGCAATTTTTAATTATTTAGTAAAATTATTACAGCATCACAGATCATATACCGATGGGACCGATGTATCGTCGATTAATTTAACGACTAATTGCGCAATATAGTAACAGCGCATGAAATTCAACCTTCCACCTTTGATCGAATTCTATTTTCCTCAACTTCGGTACTAATAGGAAGGTTGTGCTATCCTGGATTACCCCATATCGCTGCATCTACGATCGCTCCTTTTAATTAAAAGCTGGTCGAAGTTGCGCTCCAGGTTGTAATTGAGGCCGATTTTGTCATTCGGGTTTCGATGGGTTCATCTTCTCTCTTCATGGGGAGTCCGCCCTTATTCAAACGTGTCAACTTAGTCATATTATATGACGCATCCGTGTGCACATGTGAACGATGGAGTCGAACACGCTTACCGGGTCGGATCAATAACTCCAGGAATGGGCACTTGCCGGCTGGCAAAGCTGCGGAGCAGCCTGTTTCTGGTTTTCCAGTCGGAAACGAAAGCGGAAGTGGCCGACGTGCTTAGGAATTCCACCCAGATGTACTCTCGTGATACTTTTCTCGCGAGAATCCACAAATTTGAAAACGGAACGGTCGCATCTTCTTCAAGAATAGCTCGATTTTATCCAGGGCGATTAAACGGCGACTATCTTTATAGCAATTTTTCAACTTCAAAGATTTATATGCATCTTGAAAAACTTATCAACTTTTGAATTATTTTTATTAACATACAAAATAAATTAAGAATGTAATAACATGCAAAAATAAATTAAGAATGTAAAACAAAATTTTTTTCATAAAACTTTGCTTTCAGAAAAATTGGCTTTAAATATTTACCAGGTACGTGAATCTCGACTTTAATGAATCTCGCTGTAGACAACAATCTCGGCTCGTGTTTGTGTTTATTGTATTAGATAATCGAGAGTGCACAACAAAACAGGATATTTATGCACGATGAATTTGATTACTTTATAAATTGTTGAAGATATTGTTCGAAAACAATATGTTTCATATGAAAAAAATTTATTTTACGTTTTCAACTTAATTTTTCTCATAGATTCACCCTTTTCTCAGGTGTATCATAATTTTTTAAACATCCTATATATACTTTTTAACAATTTTTATATAACTTATCGTATTTATATATATTTGATAAAACTAACGTATTTATATATATTAATTTGATAAAATATATGTATTGTGAATACGCTAAAGGTATTCTCTTTCATAATTCCCTTCGATTTAAATTTTTAGAATATGCAGTAATCACGATTGCCGGTCGTAAAGCAAGATACACAGTTTGACAGAATGAATTGCTTTCTCTGGTGCAGTTATTTCTAACGATCCGATATATTACTCCAGCCACGTGTTCGCTGTGATAGAGTTCGCGTAAAATTCCCACCGTGTGTTATATAGATTTCTCCATCTTGGCAATTAGACAGACGAAGAAATAAAAATATATCTGACGAAAATATTTTTTTGGAAATCTTTATGTTCTTTCTTGACAGAACACGTTTTTTTGGAAGAGGGATAAAAAAAGAGGAGACCTTGTAGATATATAGATTAATGAAGAGTAATGTCGAAATACCCAGAAAAATAATCGCAAATGTAACTAAAATCGCACGCAATGTACGTAACTTATGATAAACTATTTTTTACTTGAATGAGATTTCATCGGGCACTTAAACTATTATATTTATGCGTGCGAAATGTTATTTTAAGGTTTATTTCGTGTCTCCGACCGAGTTAATTACTCACAGCCACGATGACGTGATCAACTGAAAGTAATTTGATCCACTTCTAAGTCACATACTGTAAATTGAAAGTAAAATTCATAGTTTGGTGAAAGCTTTTATCTCTGTCAACAAATTATTCCAACCTACTCTAGAAAATTATTTTTAATGGAATTTATTTCTAGAATCTAACGACACCCTACGCCTTTTTAAATAGATATTCGTATTGATTTAAATGAATTTTCCTATTTGCGACAGAAATTATTCTAATTTTAAACTGATGCGCAATCTTGAAGATAAGTATCGTGAAACAATGTGTTATATATCCGTAAGGATGACTGAAAACATTTACTTCGAGAACAAAGTCAATGTTGAATCCGAACTTAAACTCGAGGCTGACGTTCCACAATGATGTCATAGCACAATGATTAATGATCAACGGAACCGCGAGAAATTATAACGATATATAGAATCTAAAGATCGATACACGTTTCCGATCTGACGATTGCAAGATATAATTGTTAGGCCCGCACAAGAAACGTTGCTCCTTTAGTTACCGCTCCTAAACACGGACTTCTTGTCTCGTGGAGTAATTTTACAATGTTACCAAGGTTAATCGATGTAGATCCACAGCAATACGATCTGTTTCGTAGCTCCGCGCCAGTTATGATCGTTCGCGTGTCTACCTCCGTTTATGTTCAGCTCAACCACTTTTACCTTCTACTCCTTAAGGTCTACGTCGGTCGAAATCACGCTTATGGTTGTACGCAGTTAGTCGTGATATATCGTATGTACATGAGGGGTTGTAGTTGTAAGGTTCATTGTTTGAAAATTGGTTGTTTGTTTTTAATGTATGAAGAATAAATTGATGAGATTTTTTTTAAACAGAATGCATTTTTATTCTCGGACGTCACGTTTGTAGCAAATAATAGTATTTTAATATTAATAATTCTAAATTTTTTAATAGAAAACTTGATTTCGCGTAAATGTTCCAAACTTTATCGAATATTTTTCATACGAAAATTAAGTTTGAACAGTTTTGTTCATAAAGATAAGAAGAAATCTTTTTAATGATTAATAAAAACAGGCGAAATATTTTTTATTTTTATTTAAAATTGTTCAAAAAAGTTTTATTATTTAATTAATTTTTTTATTTTTTAATATTGTCACATTATTAAACTGAAGTATCTAATTGATTACGCACATTACTGCACTGAGAAAAATTTCTGGTTGAAAATGAATAAATCAGAAGATTCTAGTCATATCAAGTAGAATTCTTTTTGTCTCAATTAGAATTATAATCGATTCAACCAGAAAATTATGATTTATTCTATTTTTAACCAATTAATGCAACCAGATTTTGTCCAGTGTTCTATTCACTGATAGAGTACTCGCACTTGTAAAACACCGTTGGTAATTGCTGTCGGTTTGATTGCTGTAATCTCGTCGTCATAGCACATAATATCTGTGGCACGTAGAGAACAGGTTGTAATTTACAATTGAAAGCTGTCGTCATTGCACGCATTGTAGGATTATACCGAAATAGACACATATATACAATTCTGTCGAATATCATATTTTGGCTATGAATTATTCATTTAAATGTCGGAGACTTTTAGATATTCTAATTTCTGATATGTTAATAAGTATTGTGAAAAGATAATATATACATATATATTAAAAGAATTCTTCTGAAGTAATGAATCCATAAAATCTAAATAATACTACGGAATAGAATGTGTAATACAATTTTTCTCCATTAGCTTCTCCATTGATTTTATATTAATTATTAATTTGTTTTACAACTAATATTTATTAATTATTCTTATAGTTAAAGATAAAAAATTGTTTTTCCACATTTTTCCTATGTTAAATGTAAAATTTAAATTAGAGCTTTCCGTTAACTCTCTCTCTCTTTTTGGTACAAAACGTATTCTCTTCTGGCACATCTCCGATATCTTCTCCGTCGCTTTTATCACGTCGTAATTCAGTGTCTCTAGTAGTACGAGACAAAAGTAGTCTTCGTCTGACACGCTGCGACATTCATTCACATTGTAGTCGACAATGATGTCGATCACTTGGTTCGTGAACTTTCACGAAGACTCGTTAGTCACATGTTTACGCAACAGGTTTACGGGGAACCATATTGACCAAGGAGAAGTTGAGGTATACCCCATAAGAGTACGTGAAAGAAATCGATATGGATTCGCAGCAAACCGCGAACAGTGTGGCCGAACCTGCTTCGAGCCACGGAGAAACTATGGTAAGCAACATAGGACGAGATACATAAAATGAGATACATGAAACACATAGGGCGATTATTAACAAGAAATCCAAAAGATGACAGAGATTATATCTTTATATATCTATCATATGATATTTAATACTAATAAACCAATAAATGAGCTCGATCTCGTTACGATTAAAAAATTGCGACTTCTTTGGAAGACAAAAATAAAGATCTTACTCGTAAACATAACGCTGATAGCATCCCTCGAAGCGAATTAATCGCGAAGTCAAGTCGTTCGTGGCTCGATCCTATAATGAGTCGAAAACGGTGGCAGGCACGGTGAAAACGGCATGACGAGACGTCACCGACCCGCATTATCAAAAGATCGATAAAACTCAGGGCCACTATTTCGCGAATTTCGACTCTCTTTAGCGACTGCAGCTCTCTTGCGGTTTCTACATTGTTATCGTCGTACATTTTAGCGTTGTGCGGATTAGCTTGCAACACGAAATGTCGCGTTAGAAACTAACAAAATTGAGCTGTGAAAATAGTAAAATACTGACGATGATAGCAAACAATCACTAGTATGTGGCCCTAAAACGCATTCGAAATTGACAACGAGAAGGTCAACGATGGTTTTGTGTCGGAAGTCACGGTTACAAGATGACGCATAAAATTGAGTTAACGTATGTAGACTCGCAATTTGAATCTCAACATAACGAAAAGATCGATGGTACTAAGGTCAAGGTTAATATTGCCGATCACAATTTGTGCCTCGTTGCGCCAATAACCTTCGGTTTCTTCATATGTCGTTGAGATTATCTCGCATTACGAACGTTTTCGGTGCCAAACTGTACGTTTTAGATCTAACTGCATATCGAGTTAAGGTATCATAATTCATTCAAATCTATCTAAAAAAGAAAGAATAAAATCGACATTTAAACGAAGGCAGGAAACTTGGAATTAATTGAATATATATTCATTCGCTTTCTGAATACTTTATAAACAGAGATCATTAAGTTTAGATTTCGACGTCAGAAACGCATGAATATGTATGATTTATATATTTCACGAGAATAAAAAACATGACTGTGCTAGTTTAAAGTATTTTACAGTTATTTTATATAATATCGTTAATGTCCCTTTTAAACAATTCAAAACATTTCAAAACGAACAGTTTTAAAAGCTCAATATAGTCTCCAGATGATTAATAATATTGTGCAATATCACATATTATGCAATAATATTGATTATCTAAAAATTGCTTAAGCAATGCCTTTTAAACTTACGATGATCATATCTCTATTGCGCCAAAATTGATTCCAATAAATTATAGTATCAATTTCTACGTTTTATTCAAACTATAAAGCACTGCGGTTATAACAATATATTCGGGCAAATAGTCCAACATATTAATAAATTGGGCCTTTTTATAGAATATTTAGTAATAACTAATTTTTTATAAATAAAAAGAAATAAATAGCTTATAACGTAATATAACCGGAAAGCTATCTCTAAGCTCGTTTGTTTTCTGTCAAACCGATTTATCACCGACTAGTACACATTTCCGCACAGATATACGCGACAAATACTATTCTTCCACAGGTGAAGCCAAACGCTCCTTTACCACAGCAAGGATTTCAGGCGCGACCGCAAGGTCCCCCTCCGTCTCCGAGAAATTCGATAAATAATGGTCCTATAGGCGTACTTCGACCTGGACCACCATTACGGCGATTAGATAGCCGTTCCTCTTTAGGTCCACCGCCAGCCTCGGGTCAATTCGTGCAGCTTAGGCCTTACGGTCCGCCAAGACCACCGGGGGGTTCTTTCCCTCCAAGGTCACCGCAACCCGGCCAGCTGCCTCCACAGAATCCGTTACTACCTCCGAATCAACGTTTTGTGTATTCCCCGGGGATTCGAGGTCCCCCGCCACAAGGAGCAGGAGGTCAAAGGCCACCCTTCGTCGTTAACCAACAGGCATATCAAGCGCAGCAACAGCAGCAGCAGCAGCAGCGAGGTGGCAACGATCCACGATTTCAACGACCGGACGTCGCACCTTCACAAAACGAACCGCGACGACCTAGCCAAGAATCCATTTTCCCACGACAGTTATTGAGAAATGACTCGTCGGTAAGCCTGCAGCGACAGCACCTTTTGTCAAACGAGGAAATCAAGCAACCGACACGACCACGTATTGTTATTGAAAAGATGGCGGACATCAATGAGACAGGCGCTGATAAACCGGAGGGCTACCTGCAGAGAAAGAAATCCGATGTTCGCGAAAATGGCGAGAACGACGACGACGATGACGTCGTGATGGATAATAACAAGTCGCCGCGACTCTATGGCAATGGTACTTCTGAGGAATTGATGAATGGTTCCAAATCGCCCTTAATCCCGAGAAAACTCGAAGATGTTAGTAGACCCGCGAGCCGACCTGGAACAGCTACTACTGAAAGTAAGGTGGAGCAAATGGATGATAAACAAAACATACCCTCAAAACCAAGTTCTGCTAACATCGATCATACGGCAACGTTTAGTTCTCAAAGTAGACCATCTTCCGCAGTAAATGACAAAGTAGAAAAAAAGGAGGGACAACTCGCTGGTGTACTGTCAAAAGAGATTAACGTTGCATCCGAGGAAATAAAAAAATCCAGCAGTCCGTATAATGACGATGCACAAAATGTCGAACAGAGCTTGAAGACTCCTTCGAAATCTTCGGACAATTCGCGATCTGCTACTCCATCTTATCTAGACACTCCTCATAACGCGGAACAGAACAGAAGTCCGGATAAATCGCGTTCCAGCACTCCAGCTCGACTGGAGCCACCTAGAAACGCGGAACAAGGACCAAAGACTCCAGTTAAGTCTCCGGATAAGTCGCGTTCGAGCACTCCAGCCGGCCTGGAATCATCCGGAAACGCAGAACTGGAATCGAGAACACCGGAGTCGAAGTCGCCAGATAAATCGCGTGCGAGTACCCCGGCTTCGCAGTTGGCGTCATCTCCGAATGCGGAGAGAGAGCCGGAAGCCGCGACGAAAACGCCCAACAAATCACGTTCGAGCACACCTCAGGCTCGAATAGACTCGAGTAACATCGAGACAGACAAATCCGCCGAGAATCCACACCGCGACAAATCCGCCGAGAGTATTTTGCGGGTGAAAGAGTCCAGTAGACCAGCGTCATCGTTGAGTTCGACGAGCGAGAAAGGCAGCAAATCGCCGAAGTCTCCGAGGCCACCCGCGACACCAGGGAATCGAGACAAACTGTCAGGATCAGTTTCACCCGAAGAAGTAAAGGGCTATGATAACGGACAGCCGAGAATGCTGTCTTCCAGTCGTAGCCCGCGATTACCGAAATCACCTGTCGATAGCGGGAAACAAGACGAGAAAAAGAAAACGTCCTTCGTCGAAGACTCAGTTATCGATGAAAAAGCGAACAAAACTTCAGCAGCGATGTCAAAGCCCACCACTCTCACAGTTAAAAGTCCAACATCGGCGAAACCAGACGACGAGAAGAAAGCTGCAGAGAAAAAAGGTCCTTCCGCCTTCATGCGCAAATTGAATAAAAGAAAATGTTTATAATTTCTTTCACAAATGTCAATTTGTTTACATTTGTTTGCTTCTTAAAGATTCAGAACGACTATTTTCTTCCATCCTCTCCAGAAATTTGATATATTATAAGATAATTATAAAACTAATTTCTCAAACACAGAAATTCTATTTCTATTTACAGAATATTTAAAATTAGCTTAGCTCTCTCGTTAAAACAGAATATTTTGAAATTTATTTATAACAAATTGATAATTTTACGAAAAACTACTCCAATTCTATATTCGAGACTGTTGAGACTTTGCTTCGCAGCGATACAATTCTGACGTATGCATATATTTAACTAATCATTACGATGTAATAATATATTGTTCTTTTTTCTCACAGCGGTCCAAAACGGCAGAGCGAGAGAATCGGTTAGCGGGGTAAGTATATATACATCTTAAATTACATTTATATCTGTCTGTTCCTTCTATTTTTATACATCGTAGTATCAATATAATATCTCTTTCCAATATATTAAAATTATTTCAAATAGGCACAGAATACGAATGGAGATGACAAAAGATCGAACGCAGGATCGCCTACGAAATCCACTAAATCATTACCGAAAACTCCTGACACACCTACTTCGACCGCTCAAGATAAAAAGAGTAAGTATTTCTTGTTCTATATTAATTTAAAAACAGGTTAATCTATACTTTGCATAAACAAAGTCTGACATATACTATCAACGCTAAGGCATTTGATGATTATCCTAATATCATAAAAGTTAGTGTTCGTTTCATATAAATATAATTGCATCTTTTTTACATTGCTGAGAAATCGGACTGAATGCCATAGAAAAAATTAGAGTAAGGACAATGTTTAAAAAGTTCATATTACATTAATGTAACTTGCGTCCAAACGATCTTGATTTTGAATCCTGCAGAATTGCCGATGAATAAAGTTCAAGTTGGCGCTGCACCCTCCCCGAATCTGAAGACTGTACGATCGAAGATCGGTTCTCTAGACAATGCAAGTTACAAACCGGGCGGTGGTAAAGTAAAAATTGAAAACAGGAAGCTCGACTTCAGCAAAGCGCAACCGAAGATCGCCGCGAAGAACGAGAAGTATGCGCCCAGTGGAGGCGACAAGAAGGTTGATCCCTTTCGATCTCGTATTAAATTAAGCATCTAATTGCCGATATATGTAAAAACAAATAATTTCCACATTTCTTACGCCCATTTCTGCCAATTAATTTAATTTTAATCTCGGTTTAACTTATTTTTCATTTTTTTCTAGTTTTAAGAATTAGATAAAGATAAAAGAAGAGAATAAGTTAAACCAATATTAATTTACATTAGAAGAAACGGGCATTAGAGAATATCTTTCTTTTCCTTTCCGATTTTCGTTAGATATAATAAAAAATAGTATAAAAAACAGAATTGATGATTTACTTCGATGGATTTGAATTTCAAAGCTTTAGCATTAAAATCTTCAAAAAATCAAAAAATTATACAATTATTAATTTAATATGTTATAGTTAATAGTAATGAACATATTTTCATAATAAAATATACAACTATATTTACGAATATATATATTTTACAAATATATTTTTATTTTCTTTCTTTCTATTTTTCTATTCGCACAAATTTTTCAAAACTTTAAAGTTTCGAAGGCACCTTCAACAATTCGAAGGTAACTTCGAAGATTCGAATTCTTTCGAAGCTTCGAGGTTATCAAAGT
Source organism: Cyphomyrmex costatus (assembly GCF_001594065.2). Taxonomy (NCBI): domain Eukaryota; kingdom Metazoa; phylum Arthropoda; class Insecta; order Hymenoptera; family Formicidae; genus Cyphomyrmex; species Cyphomyrmex costatus. The sequence continues at coordinate 426,013 of NW_017279319.1, read as the reverse complement.
AACAGCCCTAATCAAAAGTAAAATTGAAGAGCGAACACGCATTATAGATATCACGAAATTACAGATTTCTCAAGTGAAACTTCAGTGGAATGCCAAGTCCAAAATAGGCTCTTTGGAGAACGCAACTTACAAACCAGGAGGTGGTGACAAGAAAATCGAAACGGTAAAACTCGACTTCAAGGACAAAGCAAAATCAAAAGTCGGATCCAAAGACAATGCGAAGCATATTCCTGGTGGTGGCACCGTCAAGGTGAGATTGGAGTAGACTGTTAGACATCTGTTGTAGTTTAAAACCAGTTTTATTATAAGCCAGTTATATCAATTTTTTAGCATATTAATCAATTTTTTACTTTTTAATGTTCTTGCAAATATTGAGATTCCCAATTAATCGAAATCCTTAGTTCAAATATTAAGTATCATTGTTTTTAATTCTAATGATGCTTTAATTAATATTAGCACGTTACATGTCATTCTCTGCATCAAGCAATTAATCCTAAAAAGAAATTTTAATTATCTATTGCATGCATTTATATGTATGCGTTTACATTCACATTTGTATTTGTTAGTACTTTACTTTTGGCATAATCCTAAAGAACGAAGAAGCAATAAAATTATATTATATATTTACTGTTACAAAAAGTCGTTACATAAATTCTCATCTTCACACAAATGATTCACGGATGGCTGATTCGGTGACAGAAGCTTAACTGACATAGAATGCATTACAAATGCAATGCTCGCTTCGTTCATTTTATGTCATAAAAATATCCGAGTAATTACTCAGTATACGCTAGTCCAAATTTCATTGCATGCGGAATGCTGGCATAGGTAGCAAAATATATACGTACATTATATACTCATACATACATATATATATGTATATATACATACGTATATCCCGAACAAAGTTATTTATAGTTTTGAAAGAAGAATGATGATCCAGCAAGAGGGAACAGCTATGTATTTTGACAATTTTAAAGCAAAATTAATAATTCCAAGTTGTATATTACTTTGTGACTTTCAAAGCGATAATTGGAATTATTAATTTTACTTTACAATAGTCCGAAATTTTTAGCGAAAAAAAAAAAACATTTGTTGGTCCGTCCAGAACATCGTTATTTCTGTTAAAACCTGAATCAAAAAACATTATCATTGGAAGCCGCAAAACCCAATTGTGCAGCTAATTCGTACACGCATGTTGTCTATTGTCATTATTAACAAGCCATTGTTATTTCTTGATGTTCAGTCCGCAACTTCGCCAAAGGCACCGCAGGAAACGAAGAATGACGTGAGTATATCATACAGCTAATGAAATAGCGTGCAAATTAGGTATATCATGTGTCGCTTTTTCTCTGTCTTCCTCACTCCGCTCTTTATGGCCTTCGTCGTCTGATCATGACATCATGATTCAAATTAATTTCTTGTACTTCGTTAAAATCGTGAAAGTAAAAATAAGTAGAACTAAACCTTACAAACGAACAACAGTATATATCTTCTACATCGATATTCCCATGCTGGAAATCGCTATTTATAATCAGAATGATAGATCAGCCAGTTTACCTTCACGATTTACGAGATACCAAAATGTGCTTATCATCACTTTGCAATAAAGTGGTAAAGTTCTATCTATATCACCGGATATAGACGTGAGTAAGTAAAATGTACATTGGATGGGAAATTTAAGCATGTATTTATGCATGTTTCTAAATTTATTTAGATTCTAGGTCAATCGTCACTTCTGCTATCGTGTTTATAAATCTAATTTCATTGACGAACGAATATTATAATAAGTATGCTCTATTATCGTCTATTTAATTATGTGAGAAAAACAGGAAGAATCTTTTACTCTTTTAGCTTTTTATTTTCACTTTTCTCTAACTGCTTATTAAATAGGATTTTATTGTCAAATGAATAATATGGTTCTCGTCGTTCATTTTCTTAGATCCCGACGCAAAAAATAGACATCAAGGCCGAAAGCAAGATCGGTTCGTTGGACAACGTGAAGCACAAGCCGGGTGGTGGCGACAAAAAAATTTTCAACGACAGAGATTATCTTCGGCAGACGAGTTCTAACGTTGAGAGCTTGAATGGCAGCGGGTCCCAGGTATATTTCTTTGCAAAGTATGAAAGTCTTGAGAATATAATTTCATCACGGAACTTTATATTACTTCATTACTTCCTTTTTGAGAACTTTTGCGCAGAATTTCTCTGGTCTTTTTTTTTTTACAAAGGAACATAATGAAAAGTTCCAAGCCGACAACATTTCTTCTCGAGATTTTTCGCATTTAATCTGCACCTATGTGCTTAAACACGCGTTGCATGCGTATTCACAATAGCATATATATATACACAGCACATTTAAATACCAGTCCTTATAGATAGATAAATATTTGCCAAAAATATTATATATTAATAATTTTAGAATAATATTCGAAATATTGTATTGGATATCATTTTAAATATTTACTTGAATTCTCTGATAAGACTAGTTTCTGAGATAAAGAAATTATTTATTTGTTAAATATTTTATAATATTTCTGACTGCAAAACTGAGAGAATTCTTTCTCTAAAAAAATTTAACGGAATGAAATAGTACCGTTTGCTAACTATATTGATTTTATGCATATTTTTATATAGTGGAGTACAAATGACGCTTCCTTCTATTTTCTATTTTTCACGTTCTCTATCAATTTGAACTATTTCTACTGGTTGTTACCTTCGCAAAAATGCATCGTGATTACGCAATTGCGGTCTCCATGTAATATCTGTGATATGGATATCACAGATATTAAGGGTCATCAATTCTGCGTTTTAAATTAACCTTTACAGGACGGGAAAGTTACAATTAGTGGCACTGAGTGTCATGCTATGAAGCAGAAATACAATAAAATAATAAATTATAACAAATCTTACTTGAGAAGAAAAACTGCAAGATTTTAAAAATAGACTCCCGCTCTTTAAAGGTTAAACTTAATCGTAATGCAATTGTTTTTATCTCTTTTTAAATTTAATTCGCAAGAAAGGAAAAATTGAAGAAATAATTAATAAATTATAATTAAAATCAATCGATATTGAAGAAGCAAATTCTAAATCAATAATATTACGGATTATGCACAATAATAATCAGGATAAGCCGCATGAAACGAGATAGGAAAATTTGTTTTGTGGGAAAATCTTTTAAAACGTTATCTAAATTATTAAAATAACGTTTAATGGCAACATTGGTGGAATGCTAGCCTGTCTCACAGTCTGAAAAAACGCGCATTAAAACAAGGACTTATTTATTTTACTCATGCAATGCCCATTTATATCAATGTGAGTTAACTTTAATCTGGATTCAACTTATTCTTTATTTTCTTCTAATTTTAAGAACTAGAAAAAGAATAAAGTTAGTTAATCCGAGATTAAAATTAAACTGCATTGATAGAAACGGGCATCAGTCGATTTATTCAGTTCGCAAGGATGCTGCAGGCTTAATCCTGATATCGTGTCTTGTGCCCGCAGAGCCCCGTGCCCTCCGGCGCGATCACCGGCAAGAACGGCCTGCCAGCCTCGGACGAGAACCTGAACCAGGAATGCTAGGTCACGAAAAGTCGGCCGATAGACCCGCTTTAATTATATCATTTGCATATGATTAATCACGTTTATCCATCTACCCCCTTTGGAGGACGAACGAGCGCTGTCCTTGCGCGATCGAGAAAAACATTGAGATGTACGGTGCACGGAACTCCTCGAAAAAAGGAGCACCGCGATCGATATCTCGTCTACGCAAACGATAAAATTTGCGCGACGAACGAATTAAATCAGCGAGGCAGTTATCGCGTTGATTTGTTATCGAAGGCAATGCGAGGTTCTCGAGTACTTTTATTTCGCATTCACAGCGATTTTAGTTATTTTTAAAGAGAGATAAAGCGAATACGTCATCGTGCGTTGCGTGAAAACACCCTTTATTCAAAGACTTACGTAACAGAATTACGTAAATGCGCAAATCATAAAGCATACAAAGGAACCAAAGAACTGAAAAAAAAAAAACATTTTACTTTGTTGCAATATATACCGATAAGGAACGGATTTGAAAAACAATTTCCATGCGCATGAGAGCTCTTTGTCTTTTTAAGAGATAGCTTTTTTATCAAGGGTTCCTATCAAGATACATTTTTGCGATTTTTTAAATCATTATATCGACGAATTTTCATACGCCTTCGCTACGTGAATATTAATATTAATATTTGCGAACTTTTTCAATTTTTGATACGCATTTGTGCCATAATCAACATATATCACGAATTGCAACTTAATTCTTTCATATACGATTTTAATGTTTCAATGCATCATAATAAGGCAAAATCGCTTAAAAAATTAACAATGCGCGCGAAGATGACAAAGCTATCGACAAAGAAGAGAATAAATATAATTATAGATATGTCTTCAAATTTTATTTTGCAAACGACAAGAATGTGTAATTTTTTAAATTTAATTTATAATATTACTAATCATATTCAATTTTGCGAGTGTAAAACTGAGAATTTTATTCTTACTATTTAATTTATCGCTATAGTGTCATATTCGCTTTCGTATCCGTAGAAGATTCCAATGAAAGTACAAAAAATCACACAAACCCGTGCGTCGTTGTAACGTGTGCAGGAAAGACCATCGCGTCCTCTTAGGGGGAATAGACGTTAAACAAACGCGCGTACATTAATTTCCGCATGGGGAAGTCTTAACAGCCGACAATCCCTCGATATCGTGCGTACGTTGCATTTCGCCGGAATTACGGGGTACATACGTCATCCCGAATAGTTAAATCGCGAACGACGATACGTAGTTACCGTTCACGTGAGCAATCTTTGACACGTGGTCGATCTAATGATTTCTGAGGAGACGGAAGACTATAGCAATCTTGATCGACATGTATATGAATCGTAAGGGAGCGTTGCATGAGCTTCAGTTCATTATGGATAACTTAGCTTTTTGCGCCAAGTATGCACGCGTTGCAGCCGTGGCTATGATACAAAAAAAATTCGCGTTGTTGTATCTCATTGTGTGCGTTCCGTTTCACGCATTATATACTCATGATGTATCAGTTTATCCTTGTTGTTCACCGAATATTAAAAAAAGATAAAATGTCTCTCTAAATTCTTTGAAGTGGAATCTCTCTAAATGAAAAATTAGTCAGTCAATGAGTGACTCAATTTTCGATGTTTCAGAATAATTTCGTTATTCAGAATGAGATTCACTCTAAAAGTTTTAGAGAAGATCGCATGCGTGAAACGCAACGCTTTGTCAAAGCTTTATGCGCGGAGTTATCCAGGATATGTTCGGTGCAATGGGGTCGCGAAGGTGGAGAAGAAAGTGCCAGAAGAGCCGTGTAACACGCAGGTGAATCGCGACGTGTTCGCGTGAGACACCCATCAAGTACATTTGGATTAATTAGACAGATTGCGCTTAGACGACAGGACATACGAGATATTCGTGTAAACCTTACTGTAGATACGTAATCAACACATTGCATCCCACGAGTATACATAATATATAAGTATATATATATATATATAAAATATCGGTGGTGCGAAAAAAGAGCCATCGGGAGATGATCAGTGATGGTGAGTGTTTGTCAACGGAAAGGAGAGATCGATGGAGAATGCGTGTGGCTACGCCAAAAATAAAATCTCTCACTTTTACGTCACTACACTATCTTAGGTACCTCGTGCAATTTACACATCGCTAAAAGAAAAAAGGAAGGGAGTGGGGGAGATATGTATAATGCATTATTTACACTGTATTGCTTCCACATAAATTATTAAGAGATAATATGATTCAATTAACGTGCTGCGATATTTCACAGAGACAGAGAATGATAATTAACGTTTAGATCCTCGTAATTGTCACAAGTTACCACTTCATACGAAACGCAATAGTGTAACAACGCGTCCACTGCGCATCTGGATTAGGATCGCTCTGGAGAGACATTGTAATAATATTTTTGTTTTTAAATTTATTCCGTTCTTTGTCTCTCAACACCCGAATGCATCCTCCCCCAATTTTCTTGCTGAGAAAGAAGCGGTTGCGTCTCCTTTATCTCTTCGTAAGAATCTATCTTTATTTATCTTTATAAAAATACATGTAGAACGTAACTATTTAGTCTTATTATATAAACACTAAAAACAAAACGTGCAGCAAAAGATATGTGTGTAACAGTCGTCACGCGATAGGTAACATCCAGGAGCAAGATTCTTTGATTATATTCATTTTAAGGATCCATTAAAATCCGTCTAATCTAATCTATTAAAAAATTTTTAATTTATTAACGTTACGATATAAGAACGATTCTTTAAAAAATAAAAAATTAAAAGTGATGAAAATTTGTACTATTTGTAAATATTAAAATATTTGCTTTCAAATAATTATTGAAATTTCTACTTTCAGAATTAGGCGTTATATTTATCTTCTGTTGGAGAAACAAAATAAAATAAATGTAAATAGATTTTTCGAAATTAGTGTTCTGTTAAAATTAATTTCTTTTTATATATCATGTAAAATAGAATGATGAGATTTAAATATAATATCATTTCAAGCACTAGAAACTCAACTTCGCAGGCCTGTCAGTTAAAAATGAACTACTACTTCGTGCAAGATTTACAATACGGAGATTTATTATCGACCTTAAAACTGATTCCTGTTGCAGTTTAACACGAACGGTACCGACAAACACGAGTAGCTCCTCAGTCCTTCCTTATCGATACCTTTATCTACTTAGAAGTATTTAGAAAATTGCCATTACTTAAAAGGATAATACGCACAGCGTGTACTTCACCCTCACGTACAATTCACTCAAGATCCGCAAAAAGCATCGCTACCATTCACCGCCTGTCAATCAAGGTCAGTTTGCACATATATTATGTAACAAAGGGGTGCATCGAGTTATTAGCTCGCTGTAAGTGATCGATGACGACATTACTAGATGCACCCAAATGTATGACTCATCTTATTCCATCGTTGAGCACATTTATATATAAACGATTGTTGCGATTCCCCCAGATTCGAACTTCCGTGCAGGATGAGCCGAATTCAAAGATCAGAAATGACAACGAGATACCTCAGCCTCAACCGCCACCCTCAACGCCGACCAAGACGCGTGCCGTTGTGTCACCCTCGTCCGTTGTGACACCCCAAGCCGTTAGAAGCGGACTGGCTAGATCTCCGGAAGCCACGACACCCAGAGGGCAACTCATGCAGGAAACGGGGGGTCCAACCCTCGCAAATGGACGCGTATCCAAAACTCCCTCGCCAGATGTGACAAACAGCAAAGGCACACCGAAGGGTTATTCACCGGGGAGATCGCCAACTTCCCCACGTCCACCCAGCAGCTTACGCGTTAGATCCGCCGGTGATAAGTCTTCCCCCGAGACATCTAGAAAAACATCCCCTAGTACACCTAATAGAGCATCCCCCCGTACACCGAGGAAAACTCCATCCCCCAAGGAACTGCGTCTTCCGAAGCTAACATCGTCGCCTGTATTACAAGAAGCAAATCCAGCGGTTGCCGAATCTCATGAAAAAATCACTTTACCGAAATTGATCGAGCATCCATCGTCACAATCCGCCCGAATGGCATACTAGATCGAGCTATCGAATCAAAAATGTGATGAGCTTTTTAGCACTTTAGTACAAAATTTCACAGATTTTCAGGTTTTCTTATTTACGATTGATTTCAAACTGAGCTATTCTCGAATAAATTTAATTAATCAAAACTTAATTCATAGAATCTCACATAAATAAAAACTATCAAATTAATTTTTAAGAATTCATGTATGAAAGAAACCACGATCTTAAGCATTCTGTTTATTTTATAAAAATAAAAATGTAAATTTAATTAGTAACTTAGAAAAAATAACAATAGCAGTCAACAAATTACACTTGCTAAAGCAGACATCTTCTTGTTATTAACTCTAATTCTAAGATAAACTTTTTTTATTTTAGAACTAATTTCAATTAAATTGGCTCAAAAATAAGATAATAATTTGAAAAGAAATGGAACCGGGACTTGTACTCGCAAGCCCTATTTTTCCAATTAATTAACGTTTCTAATTCTGCACCTTCCGTATGTGGAAGATTAGTAGATATGGGAAACGTATTTAAATATAAATGAATCAACATTTATTTTTTTATATTATAAATGATTATATCATTTTACTTTTTTTATTCTTATGACAAAAAAACTGACCGAAATTTTATTATCTTTTTATTACATTTTTTAATAAGTCACGTATTTTTTAAGACTTTTTCAATAGCTTGATTATGAATTAATAATTTATATTTTTTAATACCACGCACAATTTGAAAAAATATATCTAAATAAAAAGATACATGCAATATACTATTGAAAAATATAATTGAAACCCAAATGTCATTGTGCAATGAATGGGAAATGGATGAGGAGGAGGGTATGAAAGATAAATGATATCGACAAATAAAAAATTAATATATACGTAAGATTTATAGTAAAAATATATTTAGCCTATGTCATACTTTTAGATTAATAATATCGAACACACATCTCAGTATAAAGTTACCTCCAAAATGATTTCGCATTTAAATTTTATGTAAAAACCTATAAAAATACAGTAAATTCAATCGGTCGTATAAATCTACATTAGTATTTTTTTGGCAGTGGAGGTGGAACTAATTTGACCTCAGTGAAATAAGGATGAATCAATCCTCTTTTTGCCGTTATCCTCTGATTAGGATCATACGTCAGCATTTTCTAAAAACATAAAAAAAATATAAGTATATACAAAAATGCGCACTTTCGCGAGATAAATGTTAGTTTTTCCTTACTGAAATTAAGTCTTTGGCATCGTCGTCAAAAGTCGGTAAAATGTCGTCTATGTTAGACGCCTCCCATCTTGGGAATCTAGATGTGTAGTCTGGAAGCTGTGACACCCCTGGCCAAATCGTTTCATCTGGTGTACCGAGCATGCGAAATATTCTAAATAACTGATCTATTTCAGAGTCTCCGGGAAACAGAGCTCTCCTGGTTGCCTATAAAGATCGTATTATTTTGCATACACCGCGGTTTCACCAATATTCAATAGACTCAGGTAACTCTCGCGTAATCTTCACACATACCATTTCCGCAAATATACAACCTAGACTCCATATGTCTATCGCACAGATATACAATTTAGTTCCTAGGAGAACCTCTGGTGCGCGATACCAAAGCGTGACAACCTCATGAGTATAAGTGCGAACGGGCACACCGATCATTCTGGCCAATCCGAAATCGGCCAGTTTTATATGACCCTCTCGATCGATCAATAGGTTCTGCGGTTTTAAATCTCTGTGCAATATACAACGGAGATGGCAAAAGGAAATTGCCTTCAGCAATTGGTAGAGGTAGCTCTGTAACACAAACCGTCCCGTTTTTAAAAGAAACACGCACGAATATAGGCATCACGAACGCGATGAAATGCGGCTGAGATCCGCGTTACCTTGACGAGAGCTGGTTCTAGGCCTCCTTTAACAGAGTCTAACAGCTTTTTCAAATCCTGCTGCAGAAATTCAAATACGAGGTACAGATGATTGTCGCCGTCTACGACATCGAACAACTGTATGATGTTTGGATGAGCGAGGTCTTTTAATAACGATATCTCCCTAATAGCGGTAGATGGAACGCCTTCTCTTTCCCTGATATTTAAAGCAATACTATTTAAATAGTCTAAGCAAAATTAAGTGACTGTATCTGACGAATATGCTAAAGAAATATTCATAGAAAGGTTTTCTTCCTTTTTTTTTAACGAAGAAAGTTTATAAATATATCTTACAAACATATACAACATATTAAACATAATACATACTTAAAACATCAAAGTTGCATTCATGGAAAGAATGGTTTTGCTAAAGTATATATATAAAAATTTAGTTACAGACCTTCTCTTAATCTTCTTAATAATATGTAAGCTCAAATTAATTGCTCAAAATTTTTTGCAGTATTACTCACTGTGCTTGAGTTTCCTACATAATTATTGTAATGGTCCAAAAAAGTTATTTTAAAATTTGTGTATCTGTACCTAAATTTTAAGATGCTTTAGCAAAATTGTTCTTTTCGTGTTGGTGGAAGAAGACAAATATAATAATATAATATAAAAGCAGTTCCATTGATTTCTGTATACCCAAAGATAAATGTTACCTTTAATAAAAATGTTATAATTACAGAAGATATATGTATACAATATACATATACAAAGTTTTTATCTCAAAAATAATCCTAACTGAACATATCTTAAATTAATAATTACAGTGTATTAAAAAAAATACCAAATTAAAAACCAGGCGAGCATGGCATAATGGGACAAGCTGAATAATGTGGTGCTACGAAAATTAGTGTAACGTGGCCCCCGCAGATTCAGCTGACCCCAATATGCAGATTGTTAGCAGTGTGTTAGCAGTGTGCACAAGCAAAAGCCCAGCTGATATTGCAGTTCTGCAAATTGATCATTTTTAACATACATAGATAATAGCCGAATTAAAATTTCAAATTAATTTTGTAAAGTCGTGATTAAATCAACAGTGCGCATCTTAATTAAACATTCATATTGGATGCTATTGAATTTATAAGGGTACACCATTAAACAACTAATATCACGCTATTAAATTATTCATATAATTTTACCTCCAAGTAACAAATAGAATTAATAATATGATCCATTTGTCACATTATTAATTTGTCACAAAAACATATAGTAAACGCATACAAATTTTAAAGTGGCAAACATAATTTGTAAAAATAATTCAAATATTCTTGTGCTTACAAGTTTCAACTAGTATTTTTATACAAATATTATTTATATATGGAAAATGTAATTTTGATTAAAATAATATTATATCAAGCATAAAAAAAGAGTAGATATTAATAATATATAGCTATGGGAATTATGTTCCAATAAAAGCTTAATAAAATAATAAGTTATATAAATCTACATATATAAATGATTAAAAATTCTTTATACAATATTTTTTTTCCATTAAAAAGCACAATTGGTTAAATTAAAAGAGTTAGTATAATATTAATGTATTTATTGTGTAATTATATAAATGTATAAATAAAGAGAAAAAGGAAGGAAAAAATACTTTTGCATTGTTCTCTCATGTTATCATTATATGTATATATGTAACAATACAAAAGTAATATAGAGTAAATTTCATGAAAAACAATTGACAATTAACCGAAAAAATTTCCTATTTATATCACTTACATCCACATTCTGCCAAATTTCTAATAGCAAAGATAAACTGAATTGTGCAGGATTTTGTCTTTGAAGATTGTTTTGGAATCTTCAAAGACAAAATCCTGACACAAAATCTGACTATAGAATTTTCTCGAAAACGCTCTTACCAGGATTTAGAACTCTGGCCCGCGTTTATAGAAATTGATATTCTAAACGGTGAAAGAGAAAGAGAAAGGAGAGGAAAAGAGACAGAAGCGATTTGTTTATATTTCTCAGTAAGTTTATGGGACCGAACGTACGTTTCTAGCCGGATTTTCTTGAGCGCCACCAGCTTCCCGGTCAGTTTGTCCCGGGCTTTGTAGACTACCCCGTACGTTCCTTCCCCTATCTTCTCGATTTTCACGAAGTTGTCCATAACCTCAACGTTGCCGCGCTCGTCGTCGCCGCCACCGTGAACTCGGGGACGCCGTTCCTCGGCCAGGGCCGCCGTCGCCGCGCCTTCCCTGACCTTCTCCACGGTCGACGCCGTCGTTGATCCGTTTCTGCGGAGTGTTGTCGATACTTCGGAACGCCGGGAATACGATTAGCTCGTTGTGAGCCGTTTATTGCCGCCTGTTTATCAACACGTTGGAGCTAAGTGCACTCAGCCACAGTGCGCGCCCACAGTGGCCATTTTTATTTTTTAGAAAAGGCGGAAAGAGGAATCGATAGCGCGAATCGATGGACTTGTCCTCGAGATCGATGGTCGTCAACCCGCGTTAAATAATCGACAACACAATGGGGGTGAATGAACTCTGATCTCGCACGCGACATAAATGTAAATAATCCTCATTGAGCAGCCATTAATTATAAAAAAGAATTATTCGCAAGAAATTATATATATATATATATATAATCCTGGAATTATTAATTATATTTTCTTTACATTAACACTATTCAGAAAATTTATTCACATATTTAAGAATTTTTTAACTTTTTTTATATTTACTTCATAAATCACAAGAATAATTAAACTATTTTATTTTAAAGATAGATAAATAATAGATATCAGATTAAATAATAGATTCAATAGTCCGTCATTTGTCTATCGATTATTATACGATTTATTACTAATTATTACTATATATGCAAAGGAACAAAAAATATGTAAGGTTTCTTCCTTTATTTTCCAAACTTTGTTCAACGTATAGAAATTTTTTGTTAAATTTTCTCTCTCTCTCTCTCCACATATATTTAATTTAAAAAATACCTAGGATCAGAAAACAAACAGCACGCACGTAGTCTCGTTATGTAAAAATAAACTTGAACGTTAAACAATCTTATTAAATATTATTTCCAGTAAAATTTTAATAACAAAATGTATATTAAACTTGATTAGTACTTGGATAAAATTTCACAGCATTCCAAGATTAAAACTTTATATTAAAATTTATATTTGTTAATACTTCACTTCGCGATATTAAAGTAAAAAAAAATAATTCAAGTAATTCTATTTAAACATCCATTTTTCAGAAAAAAGTTTTAATAATCTTTCAATAGTCCCAATTAATAGAGTATAAATAATCATTACTATAAAATAATTATACTTAAAAAAGCCGATTCCTTCGAAAAAGGATATGGTATCTCTTTCGTAATTCAATATATTTTTTATAAACTATAGATGCTACCGCGTCTCTCTTGATTCCAATTGTATTAATAAATGCTTCTTTCAATAAATTCGTTAAATAAATACATATCCGAATCTTCATCTATTTATTCATCGCAATCGCGCTACACGAGAATTCTGACAATTGAGACATTATTGTTCAAAATCATTTTGCCCTTTATATTTCTTCAGCATCGTTCAATAGCATGCTTCTCTATCTCATAACTAAAATTCTTTAAATTTTCGTGCTTAACATATTCGAGATTACTTAATTGTCGTCCGTTGGAATGCACGAGTATCGGAATTATAACATAGCATTCTCAAGATTCAGTTCGTTTTAAATCTCCGAATTAAGCAATGTCGCGATTCTCTGAAGAAGATGTATACAGACTATTCCTTGTAGTCGAATTTTCTACACTTTCTACTTTTTACCATTCAATGCGCAATATTATATACGTTTTTTTTTTATTCTAACTTCAAGAAAATGTGATTTGTAACGCGGTTACAAAGAATGGGCCTGTAGAATCAGGACATTCAGTGTGAGGAGATAAATCGAATATAATTCGAATATGATCTTTAACATGTACAATACATAATTTCCATCACCTAAGATTGTCAAACACTCAAATCCTCCCGCATACATCAGGTTTTGATTTCGAAAACTCCCACACGCACGCATTACATTACGGATAACATAATTGGGTGCGGCTTACATCGTTTCATCTCGCAGAGATGCATGCATACGGAATAAAAACCATTTTGCTGAAGTATCTAAAAATTAAAAAATAATTTTGTTGAGCTATATATAATTATGTAAAAAACTCAAGCATGATGAGTAATGTTGCAAGATATATTGACAGTCTAGCAATTAGCTTGAGTCTCCTACATAATTATTTTAATAGTTAATAAAGTCTAATAAAGATACTTTCAGATCTGTATTCAGCTAAATTTTTAGATACTTCAGCAAAGTCGTTCTCTCCGTATGTAACTCACTCCCATACGCATTCCTCGATTGTTCTTAGCTCTCATACGTACAGCAGTTTAAATCTAATTACGAGTAGAATGATTACGATACGTATTCTTTTTAGGTAAAAATATGTATGTAGGAATTATGCTACTGTATATATTCTCGTACAAGCCTTCTACTTCGTGCACACGTCAAATACGTGCACGTTTTCTACCAAAGCCGGAGGAAAGAGGCGCATAAAAATTGGAATGTTTACGTGATTTTATTTCGCACGCCTACATCGGAAGATATATCTGCGAGTTACTCTCTACTATTCGTACTAGACGTGACTGGCATAAATTTATAAAGTTGCGCAAACTCGAATCGTTAGTTAAAACGTTGCGGATATTTCATCAAAGCGACGTGTTTTTCAAATATAAAAAAAAAAATTTTAACGTGCGACGTCAAACTACGATTTTATTGTTCAATAACGGATTCCATAAATTTCGTTTAATTCTAGATTAATTGTATATTCTTGGAATTTCAACGCCACAACGCATGGAACGACTTCGATTCGTTATTGAACAACGAAGACGCAATGTAATTGCCAATTGGTATATGAACAACTGTTTTTCTGGACAGGGAGTTTCACGAAAACGTAATTACGGTGAGATTCGTCCCATTTACGTTTCACGCGACAGGACTGGATAGAAAATATGCTATAGTCTCTAATATCTAGAGTAGGGCATGATGTACAATATTTCCATGCACATTAAATTCACAACACGTGTCTCTTGTAAAGTTTTACTTATATTATGCAGATTGTCCGAAAAAACCTGGAAGGATATTCTCTCACAAGATATCAGTGAATAAATAGCATTTCCACGAATAAAATATAATTTCTGTAAATCCGTGCGATCATAATACCAGTAATTTTCAACAAAATTATTTAATTACTTCCTCTTTTTCTTCTCACGATCGCAAAAGCTTAAAAAAGCCTGCGAGGAGCCATTAAGAACTCTGTATTATGCAAGACGGCGAGACTATTATAAAGTTCCTCAATAACTTCCCACCAGGCTGTTTAGGACATCTTATGTTCAGCTTATTATGCGTAAGTTTTCTTTGAGTGCACAATCAGTGTAGAATTTAATTTCAAGCAAAGCACTCGTGTTGGATATTTTTGATGGATGAAACTTGAACAATTTTTTCGATACATTTTATATTATCGCTGACAGCATTACCATAGGATAAATAAATACGATAATTATACATTTTTAATGTTTTATATAATAGGTATGCGATATTATAAGCAAACGTATGAAAACTGTCGAAAGTAAGTCAAGTTTCATCCAAATTAGATATGGTTTGTTAATGTAAAGGTACATTACAATTTCTTTCGGTTATTTTGATTACAATTTCTTAACAGAAGATATATTATATCATAACGCCGTAGAATATTTCAAAATATAAAAAAAACAATCTCTTCGCAGACATAAAAATATTATAAAGTTATCTAAAATTACTCAAAGATGATATGACAAAATTTTTACTCGGGAAGATATAAATTTCTGGATATCATTAAATGTAATTATGCATATATATATATATATATATATATATATATATATATATATATATATATATATATATATCTAATATGATTCGCGAGTATAGATATAGGAAAAAAATATGATTGACAAGATCGTGAATGCTATCTATGCTATCATGATAAACTACATTCTCTCATGAAAAAATATTTAAAAAATTAGTATGTATGTTTACATTTTATATCATTTTTGTCATTCCATATTTTTAGAATGTTACTCGAATTGTGGAACTAAACAATACATTATAACAATGTACTATATTTTCATCGCCAACTTTCATTATCATCGGATTGCTGAAGAAAATAATGCAATAAAATTTAATAGAAATTTATATACTTACGTGAAGTTTTCTGTCACTAGACTACAAGGCGCATTGAGGCTTGTTATGAGTGTTCTAAGTATATGACTAGAGCACACATTTCAGTTATTTATCTAACTCATTCTAAAACCTAAGATTGCCCAGTTAAAAATATATTAACTTTGTTCTCTATTGAGCATTACATTACGTATAATTGAAAGAATTACGTATAATTAAAAGAATTAATGCATTAAAAGAAAATCGTAGCCCTTGGAAAAATATGCTGCGTGACATCCGGGCAATCGAAAAAAAAAAAAATTAATTTCAGATGTTTGTCCTCTTCATATCGGTAAAAGTATCATACATATAATACAAATAAAAAGAAAAATTGTTAATATTTGTTGAGTATTCACCGAATTAATATAAATAATCATGTTGTGGAAAAATGGCTCTTGCAGCTTTTTCCTGTGGATCTAATTGATTACGATAACGCCTTGCCAAGAAAGCTGCAATCACCTAAAAATGTTTAAATTTATAAGGTCCAGAAAAATTTGAAGAACTATAAGGAAAAATACAAAAGATATTGCGTGTAAATTGCTACATGCTATATGCACATAATTTACATGTTTTTATGAATGAACATTAGCAAATGAATATCTGAACCAATAATGCTGAAAAAAGAGATCAAAAGACCACAACCAATATATGAAGCCACCCACCATCTGTTAGGAGGATCATATGAAGTGACAGAGGACATGGCGATGGTGTTAGACTAGAGAAAAGCACTAGGATTAGCTCGTGGATCTTTCTGGTTCCTGTATCTCACGGTCAACCATACACCAACAAACTGTAATCGGGCGCACATGTTACCATTAACAAAATGAAAGTACCTTTATTTTAACCGGTGACCGCAATGGATATAGTGCACTTATAATTAGATAAAATTTTTTAATATCAAATAAATCATACTCTGTGCAATATTCAATTTCGTACAATTGTGCAATATGTACATGATTAATGCCATGATTTTATTTGCGGAATCTTACCTCCGTAAAGCTAAAGAATAATCCTATACTGCCACATAATTTGAATGCATAATCAATGGTAGACTGCAGTTTATGCATACACGGTGGACATGACGTACAAGGCATTTGACTAACATCAATGGATGGACAACATATTTTCTGTAAATAATTCCAATTATTTGATAACATTATACAAGTATTATTATGCGGATGTTGCTTTTACCGCAACTTACATTGACTTCGCATGGTCCACCTGACTCATCAGTAGTGCTATTAAATCCACAACAGTTAAAGGTAGTTTGAACTTTCGCCCTTAAGTCAGGTCCAACGCGTCTCCAGCCCTAAACACAATTATTAAGTCTTATCCATTCTACAATTAATATATAATCTTTTAAACAAAAATTTACCTGTTCTGCAAGTTGTTCTTGCTGTTTAGTGTTTACAGCAAGGCAAGCGCAGGCAATGCTGAATTGAATCAGGAACAGAAGGAATAAGATAAGCATGTACTGTAAAATGCAATTAAGGAAGTATACATTTGTATATCGAGAATCATTTCATATAAAGCATTCCATAAAGGATACAACATATTATTGATGACGATAATAATACACAAACATAACAATAAAGAATTTCAATGTCCAAGAGAAAAAAATGATAACAATAAATAAATACTCTCTTTATAAACCATAATAGTCATAATAGTAAATAAAAGAGATCAGAATTCTCTGATCCTCGTTCACTTAACACCAAAACTGCTATTATAAAAGCTAGAAAAGGATACAAAGAACAATAAAACCTGATGGTGTTTAACAGCACCAATCAGGCCCAGTATAGAAATGAGAAACAGGATCACTCCGCATGCTAAAATACCACCTATAATAGGGAGATTCGTAACTAAGGCAGATGCCCTTCCATATACAGCGACTCCTATTAATATAAAGGCAACAACCTGTAAGAAGAAATAATAATTAAAATATGAAACACTCACTACAGGCATCTCCTAAAGTAAATTTGGCTTCCTGTTTATGACAGACGCCAGATGATCCAAAGCTGTCAGATTAAACTTGCGCATAATCCGAGTACCAATTGTCAGGTTTTCATTTGCAGCAATTAATTATTTTTACACATGTGAAGGTAGAAGAATAAAATATTCAAAAGAAGAATCCGCGGTTCCACAAGCGTAGCAAGATTGGTGATAATTTTTAACGCAATTATCTGATAAATGTTAGTTTCTACTAATGTAATTTAATTTTAATTTTGATTCAACTAATCTATCTTTTCCTCATGTTAAGAAATGAACATATATATCCATTCCTATCAGTGCTGATTAACTTTAATCTTTGTTTAATTTACTTTGTATCTTCTAGTTGTAAGAATTAGAAAAAAGGAAAGAATAAATTAAGGTTGAAATTAATTTACATTAGCGGAAAATGCTCGTTTCCACCAATTGTAGATTAATTAAAAGAAGAATAAGCTGAGAATCAAGATTAAAGTCAACCCACATTGTGGTAGAAACGGATAATCCACCTCCTCTCTCTCGCGTGTGCGTCACAGTCTCGGTGAAAAAACAAGAGAGAGGAGAGGAAGGTGAGGGGAAGCCTTCCCAAACAATTAGTATCACGCAAAATTGACTGATATAATTATGCAATACACGGATAATTTCGCGTGAGCCTCGCTCTCGTAAACATCACGGCGGCCGAGCGAGATGGCGAAGTGCGCGACGGTCGACGGGAGCGAGAGAGGGAAGCGCCGATTGATAAAAGCCTCGCTCCGATAAGCGATCTGCGTGAGCGAGACAGCGAGAGTGCGCCGCATAAAGAGATCGTGCCTGCGAAGTATCTACTCACGATGTAGAGGATGTTGAGTGCCGTCAGCGCATTTTTCGAGCACGTAAAACCGCCGCACATCTTCGATTGCGCCCGTCCGTCGCTCCGCTGCTGTCAGATCCTCGGCAGATCCGCACGTCGGCCCGCGGCGATTCGCGGGGCGAAATGATCGGAAATGTGAATTACGTGCCTCAGATTCGCTACGAGGGACGATCGCGGCCGCGTGAGACTTTTCTCCGTGTGTTCGCACAAACTTTCAGACCCTGTCGAGGTCCCGACCTCGACGACACGCCACGGCAGACGATTCGCGACTGCCCGAGTCAGCGCGATGGCGGCGGTCGACGCGCTCGATAGATTGCGAGTGTCACGCGCGAAACACGAACGCCCGGGATAGAGCCACCAGCCATACTTTTTTTCAGGAATGCATTTTATCTATTTCCAGGGATGGGAAGTAAGTAACGCCGTTACTTTTATCGTTACTTTTTATAATAACGATTTGATTTGACGTCGCAAATTATTTGATTCTTGATATATGTAAGAAAATATGTATCATTATGATGTAAGAAAATATAATTGTATCATGACTCAATCAATTAAGATTTGCGATTCAACGATGCATGAAAACGATCTTTTTATTCCTTTCTTGGCAAAAATAAAAGTCAGAGTATAAGAATCTACGCACAATGAAAGGAAAAAATATTAGGAACAGGAATAAATATTAAATATTAGAGGAATAAAAAAATTAGGAATAGAAGTTAAACGTGTTTAACTTCTATTCCTCTTTTCTTTATTTTTCCAAAATTTAATATCTATTTTATTAGAAATAAATAATAGATATTATTTATTCCCATTTCTAATGTTTCCTCTATTTTACGTAGTAAAATGTAAGAGAAGACTAATACATCATAAAAAGTATAAACGGCAATATTTTGCTTCAATCCCACCCAGATAGCAGAGAATATATTAAAGTATATTAAATATTTACAGATACATATTTATATTACTAATATTTATTACTAATATTTTGAAATATTATACGAATATTTTATATAAGCTTTATTTGAAAACATAAACTCAATATTTTATATAATATTTATAGAAATAAAACATTAGCTTATGTACTACAATCGGTTATTATTATATTATTTTTTTAACATTGAATATGAGACCCGATAGGGGTTGAAATGTATTTTTTTATTTAGGATCGTTTATTATGTCAGTTATCATTTTAATAATAAATATATCTTTGCAATCAGTATTTTTATATTTAATTAAAATTTTAAGCAACGAACAACTTGCATGGCTCATAATTGTTTTTTATTTCTATATGATTTGTAATTTAATTGAGCTTTTTCTAGTCTAGTCTTATTCATATAATACATACAATAAATATTTTATAACATTTACAGTAAATATTTATGATCCGTTTAATCTATATATATATAACCACAGAAATATTTATAAAATATTAAAAATAAATTTAATAAATATATTTTGTAAATATTTTTTTATAAACATTGTGTGTTCTCTGGGCATATATATATATATATATATACAGCACACTTTCTTCGATAAACGTCTTGAGAATATCCTTTGGACATAGAACGTTCTTTTTAAACATTTGTATGACATTCCTAGAAAATTTGTGATATATATAGGATGTTACTATAATTTTTCTGGAACGTTGTCATTTTGTTGCAATATATTGTATTATTGGAATGATGTGTATCGTATAAGAAGTAACAAAAGCGCAACTGAAATTTTTAGGAATCAAAACATTCAGATAACAAAATGTAAAGCCCGTATCAAATTATGGGTTGACAATTATGATTGACAGTTGCCCGATTCTACATTTTAGCCTTTAGCCAATCACGAATCACTCCGCTATCGTGACTGTTTAGAACCAGGCAATCACTATAATTGTAATCATCAACTCTGATACGGGTTTAAAAGAAGTATTTATGCTTTTACGTTCCATTGTCTCAATTTTCATCCCCTAAAAGCTTCTTGTTTATGATTCTGTTAATTCTCTTACATTTAACTTAGGGGAGACTGAGGTGAGTTGAAACAAAGGTAAGTTGAAATAACGTCGATATTTCGAAACCAATAATAGTCGATAATTGGGCAACAGTGCAATTTTAAAACACGTAAGACAAAAGTTAGTTTGTCAACTTATGTTGACGAGACGTGTAGTAAGCGTCTCTATGACGTTCGTGGCATCAAATTAACCTAAAGTAAGTTTTCGCAATATTCTTTGGAATATAGTAGGTACTTTCTGATTTTTATTTTCGCTAAGATTATGTTTGTTTATGACAATATAAGCTCGCGACGTTTAATCCATATAATAAAATTGAAATGTGGACTTGTATTCTGTAATTAAATATAATAGATTAACAATAAATGAATCGTAATTTATCTTGAATATGGTTTGTTATTGTTTTTTTCGAAAAAGATTGAATTAACGTACTCTTTTGGACTGAGTTACTAGTGTATTATCGATCTTTATCAGTCATTGACATTCACTGTTTCTTCACCACTTATTTCTTCACCGAGAAAAAATATAAGAGCAAAGAGAGAAGCGTATTCCCGGCATGGTTTGTATTTTGTCATGGAAATATAGGCCTGTGATAAAATATTCGCACATTTTTCGTTTATTACAGCTGACGAATGCTGACGTATTCGTAAATATGTCATATCACATCTCACGTGGATTAAACGTTAATGACGTGAACGCTTGGTCCAGATAAGACATAAACACACACATTGTCTGTATATTTAACTGCAGTTTTCTACTATATGCTGCCTGCAAATTGTATTTTTCTTTATACGGTTCCAAATATTCAACTTTCTATCTCATTCAAATAAAGAACTAACACATACATGCAAACAATGGCATTATTTATTTTAATATTTAGTAGTTATGTCAAATTTCCAATTCACACAAAATTGTAATAATAGTTGATTATTTAATAATCGATAAATAATTCATTATTTATATCAATTTGTTTCGAGACTTGTTCAAATTACGGCCAATTAGTATCTTGAAGATAAACACAATCTAATATTTTATCTAATAACAATGTTATAATAACATTAAAAATAAACTATTATCAACAATTAAAAAATTCTGTTTTTATAAAAGTAAATATACAATATAAATACAATATATAATATTATATAAAATTATAATTCATCTTTTATATTACTATATCATTTTTATATTACTTAACACTATTAATTTCTTTTTCTATCTCTTTCTCTGAAAATTTGTTTTTAAATGTAATTTAATTTTTCTGTTAAAAAGAAATTATTTTGCATCGTGGCAAATTCCAGAATGTTGTTAAACATTTCTAAGACTTTGTATCTATAACAATGCCTATATATATTGCGAAAACACGATGTGTTTTCCGTAATAATTATAGCTGATAATGGCTGATAAGATGTGTCTGTGTTTTCATAAAAGTAGTTGCAATATGTACCACGTTTGCATACGAATACGTAAAACGTATATTTGCATGAAAAATTATCAATGTTTCAAGGTGTGATAACGATTACTTTGTTTGCCTGATTTAATGGTGGCCAAAAAAGATTCTTTAGAGAAGAGTTTACAAACAATAATAATTTCTTGCGAGAATACAATTGCTATAATTTCTACAAACATTTTATTATTTCCTAGTATATGTACGACAATTGCAGATAATATGAATTATGAAGTAAATCACAAAGTAGATTATGATTATGCGACGTGATTGTAATTTATTTAGGAAGAAGAAGATAGAGAGACAGAAAATATAAAAAAGATGATAAAAAAAAATAATTAGGATTTTAAAAAATATTCTAATATATCGAAGTCATTGTTGTAAGATCTTTTTATGAAAAGACATATCATGTAAAAAGACTGTTCTCTTAAAAAAGTTCTCTGTGATGTCTTTTAAACACGCGTGTTATCTGAAATATTTGACGAAATAAAAATAATGATTGTGTGTGTTATTTTATCAATTCGATACATAATAGCGTACTCTCGTTATAATTTACGGTACCTATCTAAGGAGGATTTATCTATGAGTATAATATAAACGAAGATTTAAAAAATGTGGATTACAAAAAATAATGATTGTGCTTTTTTATGCTTTCATTGTTGTCCACTGTTATCGTTCATTATTCATGACGGTCCCAGAGAGACCGTCGTTTTCAAGAGAGACTATTATATCACAGCTGCGATGCTGTAAAATGATTAATTACTTACAGCAATAAGCTTGTAATGTTATTGCACGTTCGTTACTGCCGTTAATCAGCAGCAACAAAAAGGCATTATTTATAAATATAACTCTGTGTATATCTATAGAATTTTCCCTTTAATAATATAAGACATTAATCCTATTATTTATATGTATAGTTGGAAACACATAAATACGTGATAATAACATTTTTGCAGTCTCTTTTAATAAAATTCCATTCAATCGATGCTTAACGCAGTTAAATAATACAGAATGCTGCAGTATATTTGATATTCCTGATGTAAATAATGCAATGTTCAAATTAATTAAAATGACATTTAAATGTCAAATACAAATTCAACAAAAATGGCAAACGTAGCGTTAATGCTTTCTTCATTCTTTGAAAATTTTAAGACAACATTTAGAATATAAAATAATTTGTCCAATATTACCATTATATTATTCATTATGTTACTAATTCTATTAACTTATCGTATAAGGAAATAAATCGTCAAAAGATAATATCACTATGTCCCGAGTACACAGCGATATAATAATCCAAGATATTTAATGTTGCCTCTTCAAAACGTACATTGCGCAATTTGAAGAATTATATCGTGCTTTTATTACGTCTTCGTATTAATCAGGTTACCTTAAGACCTTTGTCGTCAACTCGAATAAGCACGTGCAATAGTTTGCAAATGACATGTGCACACGTACACACAGAAATAATATTTAAATTAACAAATAAATTGAACTTTATAAATGCAAATATAAAGAATTATAAAATGGTCAAACATACGAGTTTCAAAATAAGGTTAGAAAAAGTGATTTTACTTATTCTAAAATAAATGAATAAAAAAAGGACACAACAAATAACTAAAATGAGCACAATAATAACTAAAAAAAATTATTTAAATTATATATGTTTTGACTGTATTAAATATGTTTCAGCATTAATCTTATAATTTACAAAAAAGATAAAAAAATAAGTATAAAAATTTAAATAATATAAATATTAGAATAAAGCATAAGTAATATGGTGATAAATACAAAATATATTAAAATTAAAATAAAATAAAATTTTAAAAATGTAGTCTATAAAATGCTGCGAAATCAGAAATAATGTCAATTATGTAAAATCAAAATGTATACGTCCAATCTGGTCAATAATATAAAGTAAATAACAAATATCGGCAAAAAAGATAAAGATTGTAACTAAATTCTTTTTTCATTAGGAATCAAAAATATATTAGGTCCAAGTTGAAGTCCATCATCATCAGAACTAAATATGCGTAAAAAGCGATCAAACGAAAAATTATACCAATATGTGTAAGGTTTAAAGAGTAAAAATATAAATAATTTGAGAGAGAGGAGAGAGAGAGAGAGAGAGAGAGAGAGAGAGAAAAGAACTCAAATCAAGAATCAAAATATTTGCGTTTACTTTTACTTCATTTGATATCTACATCTCAATTACAAATATCGCATGAAATGTAATTTACCCACAAATAATCACGGAGACTCATATACCTATTTTACTTATATTAAAAATACTTTTCTATTTGATTTCACTTTTAACATATTCATTTTTGACAATAATGGACTGCAACTACTTGGGCCTATTCTCGCCTCCTAATAAAAAATAAGTTAAATTCTTTATTTTATCTGTTGACATATTTTTATTACTTTTGATTGATCATATTATCAATCAAATTAGGAGTTTATATACATTTATTTTATATAATTGAGATTGTTTCTGACTTTAATCATAGCCTCTTATAAACCTTCTATTTCTTTAGTTTATTTTCATTTCAAGTCTTTTATATCGAAATTGATTATTTTATGTATTGTCACCATATTATTATGCTTCGTTCATTCTTCTAACTTATATCTATTATTATTAATTTTTTTACATTTATTTTTATACTTGTGACTCGTTAATTTTATTATAATTATACACATTTAATTTTATAATTGTGACTCGTCAATTCTATTATACACACTTAATTTTAAAAACATTAAAAATGACCCGATCGGTGTCGAAACGTATGCGAATTTTACTTGCGAATTTTATTCTGTTTGATTTTAATGTATTGCGATTTTTTTGAATGAATTATATTTATTATTTTTTTTTAAAACTATTTGGCTCTTTTCTCTTATTTTTAATTAATTTGTTTTTTACATTTGTTTTTGACTTTTCTTTCTGAAATTAATATGGTGAAAAAGACTTAGTACAGTTGAAATACAATATAATTAATAATTAATTTTTTTATTCTGTCTTTTATTTATTTTTTATTTATTTATTTGAGATAAAGTTTATCTCGATCTTATTTTAGCTGGTATGACCATTTTTTCATCTTTATTTGCAATTCGATATTTATTCTATATCTGTTCTTTCGAACTAACTTACTAGTAATAAGCAAACATTCTCAAGTGGGGCGAGTGGTAACAGCGATACATTTGACGAATCGCTGATAAGAAAAGCGCTGATAAAGAACATATATAATGTACGGCGACATGAATGTGTTCTTATTCCATCTGAAATGTATTAAAATCAGGGTGTCATTAGGCTCGTGAAGATTCGTCCTTCCTGGTAGCATTAGCGTGTTTCATCGTTATCTCTGTAAGTATAATTATCGATTTATATAGACTCTTCTATACAAACAGCTTAAATTTAAGGGATAAAATTGAACTGAATTCTTAATTTATAAGATTGAAACATGATATTGCGAAGCATATTTTATAAAATTTATATATATATATATATGTATATATTATATTACTAATACCCATACAGTACAAATTATTTTAACGGTATTTACAGTAATATTCTAATTTTAGTAATATTGCTGCAACGTTGCAATATTACTGCAATATTTTGTGCTACAAGAATATTGGTAAATTATTGATCCACTTTGCTCTAAATTTTGTGGGATGATTGACGTTCCGCGACGTGTACTGAGAACTCTTTTAATAGCTAATCGAGAGAATTGATATTGGTTTATGTTTCGTCTAGCCGTATCAGTTTGTTTACCAACTAACTAAAGGGGCTATGTGATATATGATATATTGATATTTCAATTAGGACAAAGATGAGGTTTAGAGAACAGAAAGTCACGAACCGTTGCTAAAGAGAGTCGTGAAAATGGTGGTGAATTACGATTTATAACCAAAATGTAAAGACAAGTGTGAGGACATATACATTAGGACTATTTTTTTAAGCTTTTAATAAACTATGCACATTAAGTTTCCCTACACTTTTTGTATAAAATAATAGAATATACATATATGTATTCTAAAAGAAAACAGTACATATGTTTTATAATATACGTACGTATTTAATTTTAATATAATCGTGTACTTTTTTTTATAATCTGTACTTTTTTAATAATAAAAAAATTCTGGTTCTTTCTTCAGTCCTACGATAAGAAGAAATAAAAGATGGAGCAGTCCCGTGTTAAACGATGGCCTCAGTATTTAGCAGCGATTACAGGTAAATAAATCTGAACTATTTTTAATTTTTTTAACCATTTTTATGCCAATTTTCCAGACATACATAAGTTCCCAAATGCAACAAGCGATTGATTTAAGAAAATTAATAATTTAAAACTTTAAAGCATACTAATATAGGTTTATGTAATTAATTTAAAATAAATTCAGAAAAATTATCAAAAGAGAGAGAATACAAATATTATTTTTATTTCGTCGGCTACAGAGAATAGTATAATCATTATATTGATTCAGTGTGATTAGCATATTGAAATTATAACCATGGAACTTAAAAATTTCAAAGTTAAAAGTCATAAGATCAAACAAATATGGATCAAACTAGAGTTTATTTCTGTAAATACTGCTTCTATATTGTTATTGTATGATGTGATGTAATTTTCTTACACAACTTATATCTACATTTTCTAAATGATAACTTATCGTGATTGTAAATATGATATGTAATCGGCCATATGACGGTCAAGCAGGATTTTGGTTGTTAATGTAATGTTTGAATTTTATTTACCACGTATGTAGTCCCCCTAATCGCGTGCCGAAAATTCTTCAGACTTACAATGCAACTTTAAACAACTACCGTAGTAATATCAGATCACTAACTTGTAAGTTAAATTGACAAACAATCTAACAATTTTTGATGCTTATAGCATCTTATTGGATCTTAATAATATGTTTCGTGATTGGTTTACATTATTTTAAAAAAATTATATAATTAATTTCTCTTCTATTTATATATAGAGTGAATCCATATATAATATATATACATAAATATATATGTGTATGCATGTGTGTACTGTATCTATATATAGAATATCTCATGTTAAACGATCATTTTCTAAACTTTTATTTATTTTCAATTTTGGAGAAAAATGTTTAGACACACACACACACACACACACACACACACACACAAAAGCTGCACGATTTGAAAAGGGACAAATAATTATATAAAACTGATATTAAAAAAATCAATTATTTTCAAAGTCAGGTAAAAGTTATCGCTATTTCTTAAATATAATTGTATGATTTTTAAATAAAATTATGATTTTTTGCATAATACGATTCCTCTAATTATTCTGCGTACAAAAGAAGTAAGGTAGAAATATAACAAAGTTACAGCTTACGAAATATTTTATTTTTAACAGATTTGAAAATGAAATATAATATTGTATACATTTTGCAAATCATTTACTTTTTGGTAATTGTACTTTAATACTTTATCTACAGAATAATGAGATAAATTAAGTTGTATAAAAGAACACGTAATTGCTTTTAAAAAAAAAATGCGTAGTTGTATATTATTATACATAATTTTTATGACAAGTTGTTGCGATTGTCTAATTTTGCGTTTCAAGACTGAAAATATTTCGGCACACAATTTGCATTTAAACACGTATATAAATTTACGTCAAAATATTTAGGATCCAGCTTATATCATATAGAGCTTCGTCTCTAAAACATTTTTCTCTAAAATTGAAAATAAATAAAATTTTAAGGGCTACTCGTAAAAGTAGGACATCACAAGTACATATAAAAATCCTTTTCAGAGATCATTTTTTAAATAATGCATATATGTATAGAAAAATCAGCTGAAAAGTAGCGTAAATTATGATTTATTTATCCATTCGATTTTACCGTAGCTACCTTATCGCTGGCAGCTACCGGGTCTCACATAGGCTGGACGTCACCCACCTTGCCAATACTAAAGTCAACTGATTCTCACGTGCCGATAACGTCCGACGACGCTTCCTGGATTGCTTCTTTTTACCTTTTGGGCACCATTCCTGGATGCATCGTAGCGGCCTTAATCGTAGACCGATTAGGTCGGAAGATAAGCCTCCTGCTAGGAGGCATACCTCTGACAATCTCATACATTCTTATCATTACAGCGTGGAATCCCTACGTTCTTTACGCTGCTCGCGGTATCGGTGGTATCGGCCAAGGCATAGCGTACGTTATCTGCCCGATGTACATCGGTGAAATCGCCGATAAGGAGATTAGAGGTACCCTTGGTTCCTTCATCAAGCTGATGGTGACCTTTGGAGAGTTATATGCTCACGCAATCGGGCCGTTTGTTTCCTATTGGTTGCTTGGTTACAGCTGTCTGGTGATCCCTGTGATATTCTTTCTCAGCTTCCCCTGGATGCCTGAATCACCGTATTATCTTTTAATGAAGAATCGCCAAGAGAACGCAATGACGAGTCTGAAGCGTCTGAAGCGCTGCGTTTCCGACGATCAACTGGAGATGGACTTAGAGCAGATGCAGAAGACAGTTGTTCGCGATCTCAGCGATCGCGGCCGATTCTGGGATCTGTTCGATACGCCTGGGAATCGACGCGCGGTCATTATCAGCATCGGCCTGCAATTGGTCCTTCAGTTCAGCGGTATCGCTGCAGTTGAGTCGTATACTCAGGAGATTCTCGAGGAAGGCGACGCGCATCTGCCTGCGAGTTCCTCTGTCATCCTGTTAAGTGTACTTCAATTGATCGCCGGTCTCGGAGCGGTAGTTCTGGTTGACAAACTAGGTAGACGACCATTGCTCATTACCACCTCTTTTCTAGCTGGAGTCGCGCTGACCATCACTGGCTTCTTTTATCTCGTAAAGTTCCAATTTAAAGTAAACACAATTGGATACGGCTGGCTGCTTCATTTCTCCGTGATAATGTATGAACTGATCATCGCTCTGGGCCTGAATCCATTACCCTACATGATGCTAGGCGAACTGTTTCCGACAAACGTCAAAGGCGCTGCCGTGTCGTTGGCCAATGTGGCATCTTCGTTGCTGGCCTTCATTGTCTCCAAGATGTATCAAGTAATCTCCGATAATTGGGGAGTGTACGCAGCCTTCGGCTGGTTCGCAATCAGCTGCTACGTCGGCGTATTCTTCATTATGTTTGTCGTCCCCGAAACCAAAGGCAAGTCCTTGTTCGAAATTCAGGAAGAACTTAATTGTAAGAAAAAGAAGAAAAAAGACGTAAAAAGCGAAGTGCAAATTCAATTAAGTACAATATGTTAGATGCAAGTAAGGCCGCGATGTTTATGAAGAATTCTCGATAATTTTTGATAGAAATAAGCAATGCGCGCGCGTTCGTGGATTAAAGAACGTTTGACAGGAAACTTCGAAGCGGTTGATCATATAACTGTTCCAGTTATATATAGTATGTCTGAATTGATCATAAAAACGAACAAGAGGTATTTCCAACAATCATCGGTAAAATCAATTGTAATATTTGTACTGAGAAAAAGATTGATAATAGCTATCAAATATTGAGTGAAATAATTTCAATTAAATGTTCAGTTAATATAATAAAAATAATTTTACTTTTTTATAACATTCGATAAATATTACAAATGTAATAATGTGACCAACTAACGTTTAATAATAATTACTACTAAATATTTAGAAAAGAAAAATTATTTGTAAAAAGAAAAATTAATTGAATATTTAATTGAAATTATTTTATTCAATATTTAATAATATCAGACTCTTTTTTTCACAGTTTAAATACACAATTAGATTATCATTTCTACAAGATATGAATGAAGTTAATACAATATGCTATTTGTAAAATTTAAATGATAACAAGACGTTACCGTTTGCAAAATTTAAATGAAGACAAACGTTACTGTTTGTAATTCGTTCGAAAGAACAGAAGAGCTTTCCTGTCAAAGGTCGAAGGATTTACGCGCTCTTTCATATAAGAAATTTGAAAGAAAATTTTCAGAAATGTTATTAGGTACTAAGATCTAGCCACGACCATTTAAAGGCCTTTTTTCTTAATTGTGTAAAAATTTCAAGAATCTCTATCTGCTAGTTACAGAGTTTTTTGCATTTTGATTTGAATCTGTTATTACAGAAATATTTTTTTATTTTCTACACTTTATTGCAACTGAATGAAATTTGAATTACAGTTTAAGCATTATTAGAATACGAAGGAAAGATCAGAGAATAGCTAGTTTATAAGATTTTAGTGTTTAAGAAAGGGCCCTTATATTCCATTGAAGAAGGCGCTTCGATTGAAGTAATGAGATCGCTAAAAGAGCATTTTTCTGATCGAGAAATTATCGTAATTGTAATTAGAGAGAAACTCCAGCTCGTGTGTGATAATGATGCATACTTGTTTGGATTACATCTACAATTCATATATGCAAATAGGCGCATGTCACTTGTACAAACGTTATATTAATTTGAGAATATCTCTACTCAAATATCTTAATTCGAAAACTATATTAGATTATGCAGAATTTGACGGAAAAAAATAATGGTGCAAATTTTGCGCTGTTACTCTTTATTATCATTAGCAGCATGCAGAAAATGAATTTTTTATTTACACACAATGTGCACAAGTAAAATAGAAGATTTTAGCGTTCACAACAGATGTGGAATCGGCAATAATTGTCTGTTATTGAAGCGTATTTTTATGTCAGAACAACCGTGTTCTCAAAGAACCGACCATTCAACTGCTGTGTTCGCTAAAAGTTTCCTGCTTTTGTTGTAATAATACAGGCGACTTGTTTGCTGCGTCTTTGAAACGTCAGCTCGATCGGCAAAAGACTCGATTTAGCGAAAAAATCTCAGCCGAGAATAATGCGAATTTACAGTGTGTCTGGTGGTTTTCGAAGAACCATTTCAAAGGAATTGTTCCTTCGAAAGCCATCGCGCATCGACACATCCAACGTGCGTTAGCTGGGGTCCCCATTGTAAGAGCAATCTTGCATGACCATCTTTTTTCCCTTTTAGGCAGGGTTAAACTAAGAGACTGATAGTTTTTAATTAATCGTAAAGTATTTATTTATCGCTCTGGCCGAGCTCCGAACAGGCAAAAGACTCACGAGAAATTCCATGCGTGAACAATCCATTGCTTTTTAATTTCGCGTGATATTTATTATCTTTCATGATAAGACATCGTTGAATAATCTTATACCTTGATCTTGAACTGAACTTGAAGAATCTCTCTCTGATACAAAAAAAAAATAAAGAAATGAAGAAACTAAGTAATAATGAAACAAATATATAATGAATCTCTCGAGGAGCAAAAGAAAAAGGAAAGAAGAAGCGGTAAAGTCCTGTTCGGCGCGATACCATGGCGATTAGAAACATCTTTCTTATCCCTTTAAGGCAGGGTGCAAAACAACACATGATATAACGCTTACGATTAAACGTTATTAAAGAATAGCGCGTGTGATCCGCGCGTATCTCATGTAGATGCGAGCGCACGCCTATGGCCCTGATGCAAGAAGGATTTAGACGAGCACTGTGGCATGACTAACTTATATTTCCCTTTCAGGCAGGGTGAGACATACGTACGTTATAGAAATAGCTTCGGCGTAGAATATAACTGGCCCGTTATTAGAGTTAAAGAAAACACTCGCGCACGTTCCAGCGATGCGTTATAAACTTACCCGAAGTACCCGGGCGTAAATGGCCGTCAATAATAAATGATAGTCTGACCGATGTAGAAAGATATGGCTTTCATAATCGTACTAACGGCACCCCCGCTCAAGGGAAGTTATTCTTGTTCCTACTGACGCGATCCACCTGTTACATATTATATAACACTGTTACGAGGAATGTATAAGTCGTGTTTGACAAGTAAACATTGAAAACATGTAATATGAATGGACACCATGTTACAGAAATAATTCGCGGATAAGTCGGTCATTAATTGTCTTTATAATTACGGTCATATTTATACGCATTGGCGCACTTCATGGAAAGAACAAAAACAACGAAATATCTAAAAATGTAGCTGCAGATTTGAAAATAATTCTGTTAAATCACCAAAATAAGTCATCGATTCTGAAAAGTAATACACGTTACAGTTCCGATTACGAGTCGTTATTTTTCAATTATTATTCTGTAAATTTTTTGTGATGTTTTACATTGGTGTTATATACATATATATATATATATATAAATTTTAACATTTTTAACAATTTTAATTATTTTATTTATAATATTAAACATTCGATTATACGATATATTTTAAGATATTAAATTTAAAAAAAATATTGAGACACTAAAAGAATTTTGGCTTAATACAAACATTTACAGAATATGATGAATATATATTTTCACATCTGTGTGTATTTAGCTAAATTTTTAGATATTTCAATATAAAATTCTTTCCTATTATATGATAAGCTACACCTTATTAACTCGAATATCAAGTATGTTCGCTCTATTGCTGACTCTCTACACGTCCCTTTTAGGCAGGGTTCAAACTCTAATCGAACTCCACCTCGACTTTACAGATTTCTACAATGTAGAAGTTTGCAATACACGTTGACAAATAAAAAAAACTCACCATTTTAATCTGCAGCTATACCGAACGAGCTTTTTTCTTGCATCCTCCCTGCACAATCCCTGCACACATTCTTCCTCTCGCTTGCTCCTCTTTTTTCAGTCTTACTTCAGAAGGCAGTGCGATTTGGTAAAAGATCAGTAAAGAGGCGGTCACAAACCGGACAACTAGTATGTATATTTTTGCATTATAATAATCTCGTTATACATAAACGTTATTACAATATAGAAACATAAATTTTTTTTATAATATCTCATCCATTGTAACATCTCACAACGCCTCGCTATGATACACACCTCGTGGTCGAGATTATTATATTACTACAATCCCTGGCGTAAAATCTCATCAGCGTGCCTGGAATACATCACTCGCGTGACTCTTTTCCTTGAATAAAACACGCGTGCCTCGCGTACGAGAGCGACAAGATGAAACTTGCACACAGCTTTTTATTCCGTTTATTATTTTATGTTACGCACGTCGCCCAATTTTATCGAAAAAAAAAACAAACCGCAGGTTTATCTGTGCGTGAATATTTTATAGTTGTATCCAAACCGCAAAATTGGTTTCTTATTTAATATGCATTGTTTTAAAAAGACTATTTCGTATCATGAAAAAAATGAGGAAAATGATCGTTTTGGAACCTGTTAGGCCCTCAGTGTGTATTTAACTGAGGAATTTTGGTGTGATAAAAGAATACAAAGTAAAGCATAAGGTAGGTTTTCTGCCCTGTACTGTAAAAGAATTACGAATAATTTTTACATTCTTAATTTAGGCATTATTATCTACATTACGTAGCGAAACGTTGAGAAAATATTTACATTCAAAGTAAATAGATTCTTGAAATCTCTTTCAAACTTGAGAAATTCGATAATATTGAGCTATGTGCCTCTCTTAATACAATCTCTTGATTGCAATACTGATAGTGCAATCAACTGTTCTTGAACTGTAGATGAAGTTTTGAAGTTAAAATTTTGTACGTTTTATCGGTGCCTCATCTTTTTTTTTTTATTGCGAACACATGTTTCCGCCGGCGGATGCGTGCAGTTGCCAGCGCGATATCGAAGCTATAAGGTATAAGAAGCAATGAGAAGCATGAGAGTCATTTCTGCTCGACGATCCCGAGCGATCAACGATCGGAGAATTATCCACCTTCTCCCGTATTGGAGCTTGTCGCTCGTGTAACGAGCCACGCCGCGCGTTGTTATGCGACGCAGAAAATGCCCTCTTCTTCTCTCGTAAAAACGCTCACATAAGCGATCATACTCACACCGGCACTATGATTGTCAAAGGGAACTTGAGTGCGTGCCGTACAGTACACGCACAGATTTGGCACACGCATCACGTATCTCGGGGGCTTAAAGTACGGTGCGGCCTTGACAAAGGGATTATATCGTATCATCGGTGGTATCATAGTGTCGTATGAAATAAAAACGCGACCAGCGCAAATATTTCTCTCTCTCTCTCTCTCTCTCTCTCTCTCTCTCTCTCTCT
>NW_017279319.1:352052-391770 GCF_001594065.2 Cyphomyrmex costatus | reverse complement strand
TCTCTCTCTCTCTCTCTCTCTCTCTCTCTCTCTCTCTCTATTTTTTTTCTCTCCGTTTATCCTCCACGTTTCTAACGTTCACTATATGCGCAACCACTCGTCAAGCTCAATTCGCTCTCGTGGGATCTCTTCGAGACTACCCGGGTAAAGCCACGAGCGCGCGAGTACTAAGCTATTTTATTAGCTCGCTTTTTAAACGGATCTCTCGCGTTAGGCCAAGTGATCTCCAAGCGTATGCAAAAAAGAAGACGGGAGTGAAGGCTCGTCGCGAGAGACAGGCTTAGTGAAAAAAGGTCCTCGTACGCTATATAACGTCTACCAAGTGGCCCTAGAAATTAGTAATTATAGGTAAAAAAGGGAAATATTCTTTATAGAAAAGGTTTTTTTACGCAACGTATAGCGCGCGAATTATTGTGTCTCTGCGAGTGTCGCCAAGTCGATCGGCGATCGAGAACTATGGCCGAGGTATTTCTGGCGAGAGATCTACGGCCGTGAGCTGCTTTAAGACTACGTTAACAAGCTTATCAGCGAAATCGGCTGCGCCGCTTCCGAACGTATAACGATCTCTAACTGCCGATCTTATCTAGAAAAGAAAGCCCGACTTATATACGCTCGAAAAACCGATTACTGATAATTTCTATCTTACGTTCTTATGCGATGTATATATCGCGAGGAATCGGCGACTACGTTTGCCGATTGATTGTGCGACGCGAACGCATCTGTCAAACTAATCATTTCCCTTCAACGACGATAAACAGTCATCTGATGCATGATAGAAGAAACCCAGGTGTGCTCTTTCTCAAGACTTTTATATTGTACAATACCAAATGCGGCCACATTTAAATAGATTAATAGACTGTACATTGCCAAAAAGATAAGTATTTAAGTCTGATGTAGTTCCCAGAATTAAGACTCGACTGTAAGCATAATGAAGTAAAAATACAAAAATATGTAAGTACAAAAATAATGACGTAATGCCGATTCAAATCACTGAGGCAAGATAATGGCATGCAATTTTCATTGTAGGCTAATTCTAATTAATGTGTGTGCTTATTGATAGCATATCTACGGGTTTCGTCCATCATGAGTCGTCTAATGTGTATGCGATCAGTCGATCGATTGAGCCTGCATCGTCATTCGTAGATAGAGCAAAGGATGTCAAACGCGATCGAAATATAATACAAATGGTTTTTGCGGTGAAACATAATTTCTCAGGACGGTTACCTTTAGA
Source organism: Cyphomyrmex costatus (assembly GCF_001594065.2). Classification (NCBI taxonomy): domain Eukaryota; kingdom Metazoa; phylum Arthropoda; class Insecta; order Hymenoptera; family Formicidae; genus Cyphomyrmex; species Cyphomyrmex costatus. The sequence goes on along the minus strand of NW_017279319.1, from coordinate 390,539 downwards.
ATAGACAGCGAAACGGAGCAACGCAGACGCGTTAATTCGGTACATAGGACAGAGAAATTGACGAGTCGAAGAGATTGGTCGAAAGACGAAGAAAATTCTTCTTGCCGCTCCTCACTGCGATCGATCTGACGCGCGATCGTAACATTTCGAAGATGTATATATTATATTACGTTCGACGTATACGTGAGCTTGGTAACAAGTAATCATGAAAATTCTAAAATTCTTTTCCGCCTGTGACTTTTTTTCATCTTAAGCGCTCGATATTCCGCGTCGCGTTAATTTTACATCGCAGAAATGGCATTAAGGATTAATGTGTCACTATACATATATGCGTGTAAATTCCGACAGTATTTATAGACGTTATCGTATTGTACATTAGCTCATTGTTAGATACAAAAAGTCTTTCCGCATTAACCGTAGCGATCACTAACCAACTCGTAGGGATTCGAAATTTCGATGACCGAACTCCTCGAAAAAAAAAAAAACCGATATATTGTATTTAAAATTAGTTTTTTTACGGAAATATCACGTTTATTTCTACGTTCGTATAAAAAAAAAAAAACAAATAAAATTGGCGTATGGAAAAAATTGCGTTTACATTTCAATGCCCACCAGCGAGAGAACCAATGTGATAAATGTCATAGTTCTAAAAAAAAAAAAATAATGTTTGCATATCAAACCTGAACGATTCAATTTAACCTCTATTCAACGCGAGAAAAGCTTTTGTAAACGAGAGCGATTTTCAAAATTCCTATAAATTTCTTCCAGCCTTAGCAATATTAAAGTTCGACCCTGTTGTGTCGCAGAGAACTTTTGTTGCTAAATGTGACGGTTATTTTTTCAGTATAAACCAGATTGTACCTATCAGTTATACATAAACGGTATTCATACGTACGAAAAGCTATATTTTATTTTATCGATATATGTATATCACTGATCCTTTTATACTGCCATGAAACGTCACATGTTTCAAATTAAAGTAATTTCAATCGCAAACACACACACAGAACAAACGAAATGATAAAATTTTAATGATAAAAATCGAGAATGTTTTTATCGCAAGTAACGATAATGTGTATAAACATAAGAGACTTTTATAAAATTCAATATAAAAACGCAGAATATACATTTCGATATCGTGAAATTACGGATATTTCTTAATTGTGAAATATAAGGTTTGTAGGATCGAATAATGCTTGGCAAATATTTTCTATGCTCGTAGAAAAGGATTGCGGAATAAATGTATCGGAAAAAGTTCCTACTGAATCGCCATCATCATGGCAAAAAATATCCGATAAAACTTTAAGCAATTAGTCACAAAGCGAAATGGGAAATTGCGTTGGGAGTAGCGCAGTAAAGTGAATAAAAATACTTTGTTGTTCCGTGCGAGGCGTGAATTGTATCGTTACTCGTACAAATCCTGTACGGACGAACGTACACACACACACACACGCACGCATGCAGGTACACACGCACACATTTTAATAACCGATCGCCAATGATGCTCCGTTTCTTCACCTTTCCCTTTTCTAAATCCCGCGATCTCGGCGAGTATCTTTTATGACAATTTGTCTTAGAATTGACAACAACAAATTTGGCTCTTATCTCGACTATCCTCTCGACGTGCGTAACTATAAACAATTGTTAATAACGAACGTTTTTATGTACAGCTTTCTATACGCACGAAAATGTCCAAAGGCCGTCGTCAGCGCGAGGAATCGGCGGCTTGAGAGCCCCCGTTCATTGAGCTCGTGTCCTTTCTCATCCTGGAAGACATGTAAAAAAGCACCGAGAAGTCTACATCCTACGTCGGTTTTGTCTGAACGATACGATTTCTCGCAGGTAAAACACATCCGCATATTAATATTCACAGATCGATATACTAACGTGTATCTAATTCGGATCACGTATCCTTTCGCGTTTAATGAAGTACATGGATAGACGAGAGGTCTCATGTACCGGCCGATTTCTTCGCCGACGGCTAAATGCCACGTCTATGACACCATATTCTCTAGCGTGACTTCTAAATCGTTCCTTCGTTGTTGACATTCGGTGTGCGATCTATCGTCGGAATAAATTTCGCAATGAAACTGCGCGAACTCTCATCAAAGATCGTAATCGCGTTCCATGAAGAGTTATTGCTCGCATTCACGCAGATTAGGAGCTCTTAATCGCTTCGTATTTATTATGACATATCACGTACTCTAGACGATTAAATTATCGCAGCTACATTAAAAATTTCCAGATTCAACGTGTGAAGCATTTATTCGATCAAATAAATTAATAAATTATTATATATATGTATATGTATAATAAATAATATGTATATTAACTCTCTTAATACAGACAATGGGTCATTAATTGTGTCCTGCGCATTTCTTTTCTTTGAAATATTAAAGTACTTAGCTAAATAATACTCTCTCTTTTTCCTTTTTTTTTTAATACACAACTTTATGAATACCTTCTAGAAATGTTAGAGTGTATACATAATGAAAAGCATTTCGTATTTGTATTAGAAACGGCTCATTCAAGTCCTTATTAAAATTTTTGAACTTTGAACATATTCGAGTATTGATTTAATATATTTATGTTATTTGAATGTTTCTGTTAAATTGACATTTAATATTTCTTGGAGTTAGAATAACATAATGCAATTTATGAGGAAATAAACAAATGACGTAGAAATAATGTGCTGTAAAACGTAAATTCTAATAAAATGAATGAATAAAATATGTGTTAATTTAGCATATCATAAATGTTAATTTTACGGAGAAAATATGATTTCATGGTAAGAGTTAATATTTTATGATCTATATCATTAACGTATTATAAACAAATTGTACTGTTAAGCTTAAAAGTGCTGTCAAATTTTGATAGTTAATTTGTGACCCAACTTTATCAGTGCTCCAAATTGTGTTCTGGTTTTGCGTTTCTAATCGAAGCAAACCTTTATTGGCGAAGCTTATTGAAATTGAGGGCACCTAGTCTGCATCGATACGAGATATGTGTACCAACGTGACATTTCCGAACGCGGCGATAATACAATCAACGGTGCAATACGGTATGCCGCGATCGGACTTTCGCGAGCTCGTCGCAATAACGTTTCTGCGATATACATGTACACCGTATAAAGGGACGCATTTCTGGTGCGTCACATTAAAATGCTTGTGATACAACTAATCAACGTTGCTGTCGTCAAAGACTTGCTCTTTCTCACCGTCTCGGATTTCTCCTCTGAATCGCCCAAACGTCTCCGTAAAACTCGTTGGCGACGTAGATTCCTGAGCGACGTTGTTCGTTGCCGTGAAATGTCGTCGTGCTTCTTGCGAGACGAGAACTTCGTATCACGTGGCTGAAGCAAATCGAGATCGACAGACGAGCGATGCATTTCCGTCCGAAAGAATTCACCTCGTTTTAGGGAGGCGCCGTAACATTCTCGGGCACAGAAATATCTCTGTTCAAGGAGTTCAGCAGCTCCTCGTTTTCCTTCCGTACTGAAACGATAAGAATATCGGTAAGCAAAGTGAAAAACTAGAACTTATCTTTTTAGAAATACATGATACTAAATTGCATCTCGCACTCCAACATGTTTTCACAATGCGAGCAATCGACGACCATATAGATTTATGTTACCTTCCTTCCGCGTTGAAACAGATTTTTCTTAACTTCGGATTAGACTTAATCGCTCATGAATCAAGAGTAGCACAAAACTTAAATTAGTCTTATCGAGCGTTGCGGCGAAACTATATTACAAAAGTTAAATCCACGAGCAAAGTGAATTAACCGCGAAGAAATTTCATTTAGCCTAAAATGACGAAGAAGGGTCGCTGTTAGTGACTTCAAACTTAAATTTCGAAAGTCTCGGTATTATAATACTTGATATTTTAACTGCTTTTCTTTTAGGAGACACAATCAACACAAATGTCGTTTCATTCTTCTTAGTATTCAGTGAATAACAAAGATAGAGTGACACTTGTACCAACTGTATCTCCCAAAAAGAAATCAAGCAGTCTTTATGATTCGGGGTTAGTATCCAAACTTTCAGATTTCATTTGTCCAATTTACAATTGTGCTCGGCTAGTTCCTTTGAGTCGGATGCAGGATTCAGGAAACTGCTGTGAGTCAAGGTGATCACCACCGCCAGCACCGAAGCCGCCAGAAGGAAGATAAAGGTCCCCAAAACGATCATGGCGATTCGTCGATGACGCCTCGCTTGCTCGAGTTCCTGAGTGTCTTCTGTCATCTTCCGCATCTGTTTAACATCCACCTTTGTCTGGCGGATAGACTCCTTTCGATTAGTTACGGTACTTGCCCTTCGTGGCCTGGTTTTCTTGGTAACGCTGGCTCTTCTATCATCCCCTGAAGTTTCACGTCGTCGTCACATATTAATGTTAAAACGTTTTCCGTACGCCCACAGGAATTGATCGATAGAAGCGATAATCCTTTTGGATGCTTCGAAGCAAAACGCGATACGTTCCATTCGTCTTTAATGTATTCGAGCTATGACGTCACTCGAAGTCGAGAAAGTCGAGTATTTTATCCGATTATATTTTGACGTCGAGAAAAGATAAAACGTCAACTGTAAATGATAAACTCTACAAAGGCAATATTGATTCAAAGTTAATTATAGTTTTCTTTAATTAATTATAAGAAATAAAACATCTTCTTCTATATATTCTATACAAATTCTCTTTCCAATTATTTCCTACCTAAAGGAGTCGGTTGCAGCTGTCTGCCGCAGCTGTTCGTCCTCGAGTGACTCGGCGAGCTGAAACGTCTGCTGGACCGCTGATCTATGTCCAAATTGCATCTGGAGCGTCTCGGGTTGCTCGTTTGAGAGTATAATAGATGAGGAGAAGGCGATCTGTCGCCAGAATCGGGAAGACAAACACCGGAACGATCGTCCAGCTGGAAGCCCAGACTGTCTAGAGTGGGTGGATACAGACTGGAACGATGACCTATCCGCGTATCATTCGATCCGCCAGACAACGCGTAAACATCCTTGGCACGATTATAGAATCCTGACGATAAATCCTGGCCGGTTGCTGCCGCGAAATCATCCACATAAAGAATTATCCTTTCGCACGACGCGACACTCGGCCGTCGATTCCGATCGTCCTGATGATTAATGTCCATGGCGAGCGAATTAATGACCCCGAAAACGCGCCGAGAAGTTCGGAATATTGCTCTTCATCGTCATATCTTCGCCATCGATTGCTTTACGTTTATTTGATCGGGACTCTTACACCAAAAGATATATTTTTCCACGAGGGAATTGTAAGTTTGACACTTATAAAATGACTGATCCATATTCCGTCATATTATCGATGATACATATCTCATCCTCCAAGATCACGTCATCCATCATTTTGTCCCTGTAGATTTGCTATCGTAAAGTACTGTTATCAATTTAGAAATAATTATTTCTCAAAATAACGAATTGATTTCGAAGACAAAACTTTAGTCGTATATCCTCGCTGCCAGTTGTGGGAAAAGATTTTTATGAAGAGAGAGTAGGTGATAAATAACTGGAAAGCTATTTATATCGCGTCGTAAAGGGTGATTAAAGTAGATCGACCGCGGTTTTCACGGGTTCCCCATCACAGGATAGAACACTCTCTCTGGCGAGCGCTTTCGCGTTTAATCGCGACCACGATACTCCGCAACAAGCTTGAGGGGGCCACATCGTCTTCCATAAACGTCAGCATCGTACGAATATTCTTGCAAGAATGCCGCATAAGCGCTTCCCATGTATAAGATGCACAGAGAATGCTTCGTATTATATATTCGTTAGCTAATTACTCGGTCTTAACTACCTTATTCAGAAAATCTAAGCCTTAGTATCACTATTATTGACAAATATTGGCCCGATCTATCTTCAACGTTTAACCAAAGTGTCTTAGTTATTAACGACCAAAATTTGTCTTATATAATATAATTTTATAATTCTAAATTTATTTTAAATACTTCACTTTTCCATTAAAATTAATAACGATATTACAATATTCTCGATTATAACAACTTCACGTTATAATTTATTATATCAAGTTCTTTGAAATTCGATGTGGATATTGGAAAAAGTTACATATATATTCATCGTAAAACAATGTAAAGTTCAGAAATAATAAAGATAACTTTGAAATCTTGTATAATGAGATGGTTACACTATATAACTATAACGATAACACAAAAATATTCTTGACCTTGATTCTCAAGGACATTGAACTCGAAGACATGTAGTTATTATTAATTATCCTTGATAAGTAATGTTACATTGCGCAGGTATCTTATTATAATAAATCTGTTAGAAAGGCAAACATTGACGCAATGAACACAATCACGCGTTAATTCTAAATTATTATCGCTCCGTTTAAGTGCACCAAGCATTTTAAATAAATGAAACAAAGTCGAAGAAAATCTATTAAAATAACCTTGCCCATGATTACATATAACATTGCATAGTAAAAAAAAAAATCATTCTGTATTTGTGTTGGAAACGGTTCACTCAAATCTTTGTTAAAATTTTGAGTTGAAATTTAAAAAGCATATTTGTGTGTGTGTTAATTTAACATAATGTGATTGTCATTTAAATATTTTGTATTGAGTTAATGTTTAACATTTTTCAGTGTGTCAAAGTAATACAATTTATAAGTAAGCGGATAAATAACATAAAAATAATGTGTTTTAAAACATAAGTTCTAAGCTAAATGAATATTCGTAAAATAATAATTTGATATATCATAAAAGTTAATTTTACTGGAAAAAATGTGCTTCTACAGTTTGTTTGCAAACTATGTCGACATTATTTTTTTTGTTTATTTTTTAAAATAATATTTGTGTTATATTTCCTATTAATATTTATGTTATATTTATTTATTAAATTAACATGACAATTTAAGTGGACCGTTCGGAAGACGTGAAATGTATTAAATTTAACACGAACTTTCCAACTGTGTAAATTTTATTTCTTTCGTGCTTATTTTTATACTTCAAGAATATGGGAGCCGTTGATGAAATTATCTCAAATTTATGGCGGCGAGTAATGACGTAAACATTGCGAAACGATAATCTTGAGAACAGTAATTATAGAGAAGAAACAAAAGTTCTCCAAGAAGACGAAGAAGAAGAAGAAGGACGGCTAAAAACGTCGATCCATGTGGTGGACGTCACCCTTGAGTTTATTGCGACGTGTATTTTTAGCAATGTAGATCCAAGGCACCACTGATCCGCTTGCCGTGTCTCTTTCCTCGCGGCCCAAAATCCGCCGACGGGTATGTACGCAAATTTCCGCGTGTGCGACGCGCGCGCACACATATTTCCACGCTCATGTCGACAAATATACTCGGCCAAATATTTAGAGAATTCAGCACCCACGGGTGGTAGTTGAAATTATGTATGGTATGTAGTTGAATCTCGTCGTCGGTGTATAGAACGAAGATGACGATCGATTTCTCGGCCATCCTTCAGAAAAGGTCCCTTGGCAAAGTGAATTCAATGGACTCTCGACGGATGGTTGGTCTCGTAGGATGGATGATAACGTAAACGATAGCCTCAATAGTGGGGCCGTCAATTTTTCTCTCTTACTTCGAAATCTATCGTATCGAGACGCGCCACCGACTGCAGTTATTCAGACCGGCGGAGTGCCTTTAACGGTAGCAGTCACAGCTTCGATTTACCGCATTCCAATACCCATGCGATCGTGCGGGACTGGCAAATTGGTATCCGGAAACGGAAACTAGGTGTAATGGTATCGGATTCCCTTTGTTACGTCCGACGATCCCCGGGACCTCAGGTTTACCAATTTACTTTGATCGAGTACATAATCGGATGAAAGTCTTGCGCTCCGTAAGGAGCCGGTTAAGAATTTATAGGCATTTCGACTCGAAAACTTTTGAGGGTGTGTGACAAATTGATCAGACGATCGCATTTGAGACCGTAAATGCGATTTCACTTCATTCGTCGTATCCGGCGTACTTTTCTCGTACAGCATTTGAGATTGGCTCCAGCATCTCGCGCACTGAATTTCCCATCGATCCGTTCTCTCCTCACAATCAGTACGCAACGCGCCAGATATCGGTAATCGATGATGCTCTTGTGCCGGTTACAGATGTTAGCACATACGAAATACTGAATGCCATGAAGGACCTAATAATGTTCCGGATGTCGGAGATGCGCGGAAGAGCGAATGACAGGCGTAACAGGTGATACAAGCACTTACAGTGTCGCCGGAACTGCGGATGCTGCGCATCCGCGTAGTTACTAACGGCAATGCTTCGTTAATTTCCCGACCACGCTCTCGTACCTATCGATGTCAGATCTACGTAATTCGGGTCGCATAGAGAATATTCTAGAAATTTAGATTAGATACAGCCACGCCGTTATAATAAAAGTTTCAATAAAAATTTGTAACATATGAGAGCGATTCTCTCGAAGAATTAAAATTTAATATGTAAATATGCTGTTGAAAAATAATGTAACGGATCCCTTGTGATGAAACTTGATTTTTCCTAAACCAGAATAATAAATAATTTTTAATAAATAATTTCTTTTTTATGTATTGATATAAAACAGTGTGGTTTTAAAACTAAATAAATTGAAAAATTTAATGAATAAACTCTTGAATGATGTATGAATAAATTTTTTTATATTAATATGAAACAACGTTTTTTTTTTAAACTAAATAAACTAAAGAATTTAATTTAATTTTGTATACAGCTGGTTTCGAGGCAGAATATCAAAACTTGGCCTTTAAATGTTAAAGGATGATTTTTTTCTAAATAATTTTAAACGATAAAAATGCTGAATTAGTTTGAAAAAAGATAAATTCGAGAGATTACTTTCATACTGTGAATATAACCAAGAATCATATATAATATATATATTAAGTTATAATATTGTGATTAATTAATGTGAGACTTTTGATAACGTTATTAATGAGTAAAGTTTGTAAATTATTTCTTGAAACTATAATGACTTTAATATAATTTTAACTTAATAAAAAAGATTTTTTAAATGGAGATATAAGACGTTAAAGAATATCAATTATTTATTAAAGAACTAAACGTGTTTATTAATTGTTAATCATTGACATATCTTATTTCAGCAATTTTTAATTACTTGGAATAATATCTTTTAAATATTTATACTTTTTAATATAATATTAATCACGCAAAAAATAGTAAATTTTAGAAAGATTACCAATTCTTTAAACTCTTACAATTTTCAAATGAGAAACATACGAATAATCCGAGCTCAGCCAGCTTTCTACCTCGGCGCAATAACTGAGGACTAATATTTAAAGCTCACGAATCGGAGCGAGAATACTCGGAAAGAAGTGATTTCTGTCCGAATAAATGGAACTCGCTCGCATATTGCAATCTACCATTTTCTCGTAAAAAAATCATACTACGAGGAAAAAGGGCTTTTAAAAGTACGGATATTAAATGAGACACGCGAAATGTCAAATTCCACGTTCTATGTTATTCTAATCGTCGTTGTGTCTCCAACGTTTTTCTCCGCTTTTCTTTTTCTCCCTCATAATTATCTCAAAAGAAAATGCTGTAGACAATATTATTACAGCCAATAATACTAGTAAAAAAATAATTATTCCTTTATCGTCCTTTTTCGCAAGTAAAAATGCAAGATATAACATTATTCACGTAGCTTTATTTATGTCGTGCTCTTTTATTTATACAAGAAAATTCTATCTTCCAAAATATTCATTTTATTAGATCATCTAAATATCGACGCAATCGTCGAACTCGCTTTCAGAGCTTCATGTATCTCAAAGGCGCAATCAAAAGTAATTTGAGGCTTTGACCACAAACTTTGAAGTTTGAATTATAAACCGATGACTACACCACTGCCAAAGGAGGCATCTGTTTCAACACTGCCTAACATTGTCCTGATTTTATGAGAAGGGAAATATTATTGAGACAACATAATAATGGATACACTGATGATCAAGAGAAAGAACTTCTTGAGAGCCGGGATAGTAAACTATAATATATGTTGTTATGGAACGATATAGGTTTGCAATCAAACGGAGAGATAGCGTTGTTGAATATCAAACTGCCCTTTTGCTCGAGCATCAATTTATGGTGCAGATGAATGGAGATGACAGCGCGAGTTGTCGAGTTTGCTGCGGAAGTGTGAGAGAATTGAATGCGAAATAATGACTGTACGCATCGGATGTCAGCATTTCCATTCTCAGAAAACAGAAGGAATAAATCTAAAATTATGAAATTTGATACGCATACATACGTATCGTTAACTTGGACAAAAAAACAAGTTCTGTATAAAGTGTAATAAGGAATTTTCAAATCAGAACTGAAACAAAAAAAATTTTTTTTAATTGTGCCTTCTTTTAAAAATAAAATATATATAAATTTAATTATGTGCCTCTTTTTAAATGTAAATTTAAATATAAATTTCAATACAGAATTTCTATATTACTTTTTACGAGATTTATCATAATTACATTCATTACTGTCACGCTTATTTTTTACCTATCCCGAAAGCTTTGCGTAAGAGGATAAATCTTTGGCTTTAAATCTGTGTTTTTCTCGGTGAAAGATTCGCGATACCCTGCCAATTGCTATTTACTTTATTGACCTATTATGAAGAACGACATACTATCCAATCTAATTTCAGCACGAGTTTCAACTTCGGTTCGGCTGTCGAAATTAACGGAGAACCGCGCGTAATGCAATTCCGCAGGAGTTACCGTTTCACTTCGAAATCGTGATTGACATCGACGACTAAACACGCAGTTTTCTACGCCAGTAAAATTCTTTTCGCCACCGTTTTACGTTTATTCAGCGACTTGAAGAAAGAAAATAAAGACTAACAATGATTATGACACGTTCTACCAAAATTGCGTCGTAGTAGCGAAAGCAGAAATCGTATATTTCACTGCATCTCGCAATAAATCTTGCAGATTGCTTTTTGTTTCAGTTATCACGAAGCGAGGAAATATAGAAGAGTATCCATCATGATGATATATCGCATCTTTGCCTTTCAGTCCGCGAACGTTAAGTACAAGTACTGCACACAGTGAGACAATGAGCTGTCGAGGTGTCACGCTCTAATTTACCGCATGGATCGATCATAAACTGGCAACTTAGGCAACGGGAAGCTCCAAACTTACTCTCTGCAGTTAATGGACTACCCGTGTAGTCCAGCAGCCAACGACGGGCGCAAGCTGCCAAAAGTGTAAGAAATCGCTTGTTCTCCATTACCTTTTTAATAATGAACGAGAGGAAAAATTGAGAAATCGACCGGCCTCGAAGAAATTGACCCTGTTTTGGCGTAAAGTTGCTTTGACGTCAGTACACATACAACGGCTCTCCTAATGAGTGTACACGTGCCCGTGTGCTGACACGTGGGAAATTTCATTGTGTGTGTGTGTGCACACTGAAAATTATGCTACTTACCGATGCGCCAAGTGACGCGTATATACATACAATACAAATCGCATTATTTTAATGGTGCCTCTGTAACACGAGATCCGGGCTAGTTGCTTGTAAATGAAATTTTCATACGCGCCAAATACACTTCTGCGAGCGAGCAATTTAAAGAATCCATGCGCCGAGAAGTGCTGGAACACGAGAGCTTTCAAATTACGACGGGAGTATTTACGGCCCACCGCTTTTAATCCGCTGAAATGTGAAAGAAGTTAAATCCCTCTGCCAAAACAGTTTCACGAATTTGCCTTCCGATGTTCGGCCAGGATACGTTCGAAAATGACATAAACTCAGAAATTCTAATGCGTTCGCACCTGGGCTTGTTAATCAGAGATCGAGAGATCCATATAAACATGGAGATGTAAAGGTTCTATCTGATTTCAAAATAACATAATAGTACGAATTCAACTTGCATTGAATTTCACTCTTCAAACGTAAATGGATTATCCCACATTATGTTATATACTGTACTACATCGTTGTATTCAAAACTGATATAATATCAAATTTCTCATCATCAGAGAAACGATTCCCTTTTCCATATCAGGAGATTATAAACTGTGACAGTTTCTCTCTAACCTATACAGCCTCGCGAAATAAATAGACTTGTAGTGTCTTTTAGTTTTTGAACATGGCCGGAGACACTACCGCGTCTCTTGATAATACATATTGGTATATTAAAAACTTATCTATAAAAGTATAAAATAAATGAAAATGAGATATAATATATTTTAATTAAGATTGTGAGCATTTATAGTATTCATAAGTCGGCTCGAATCTCTAAAATATTCATTTCAAGAACATAAATATTATTATATCAATGACATAACAATATTATACGCATTATATTCTACATTATATTCTATATTATATTGTTATATTCGAAACTGATATAATATCAAATTTCTTATTTGAAATATGATTTCTGTTAAATCAGCAAATTATACAATAACTACAATAGTTCCTCTCTAATCTAAAATAAATAGATAATACATATCAATGTATTAAAAGTTTATGTTGTAAAAGAATAATAAAATAAAAATGAGATATATATTTTAATTAATTAAGAATTGAATGCATAATGTTCATCAGTCAAATCCCTAAAATACTCATTCGCAAGATCATTAGGTCATTATATCAACGATAATGACAATTTGTTATATTCTATATTGCATCGTCGTTGCATTTGAAACTAGTATAATATTAAATTTCTCTCTTTTTTTTCGAAATAAATAATTCCCATTTTTAAGTCAGCGAATTATAACTGCAACAGTTTTCCTCTAATCTACGAAATAAATAAATAATATGATATGTATTAGCATGTTAAAAACGTATTTTGTAAAAATAAAAGAAAAATAAGAAAAATACAATATTTTAATTAATTAAAAATTATGCGCGCATTTAATATTTATCAGTTAGTCCGAATTCCCAAAATACTCAGTCGCAAGAATATATTATATAATAAATAAAAGATCATATCACCGACGATGATAACGTGTTATATTCTATACTGCATTGTTGCATTGGAAACTAATGTAATATCAAATTTCTTATCTGATAAATGATTTTCGTTTCCAAATCAGCGAATCATGTACCATGATAGTTTTTCTGTAATCTACAGCTTCGCAAAATAAATAAACAATACAATATCAATATATTAAAAACTCATTTTGTAAATTGTGCGCATTCAATATCTATTAGTTGACCGGAATTCCCAAAATACTCAGTCGCGAGAACATAAATGATCATTATATCAAGAACGATGACAACGCGTCAATTCCTCGTGACGCACCGAATGTAGTTCACTACGATGTTCTGCAGCGCATAGGTGTCATCTGATCACGCATGACGTCGCAGCGGCCGCGAATTGTCACAGCTCGGAGTTATGCAAATACACCGGACGCGTATAATTTGCGCAGTAGATGTCATCTCCTAACTGTACAAGATCGATACACACTGCTTTACGATATTGCCGAGGTGCACTGTGTTCGCGAGCATAATGGCCAGCAACGTATTACTCGCGTTACGATCTTGTGAAATAAGCTATGGTGCTCTTTAAAAATTTTACCCATCTCTGGTCTCGCCGTTTCACTCGTCCCCCCTTCTCCGCTTCCCGTTTCCGTGACAGCGAAATAAAAAATTCACGTACTTCGTAGTACAATTTTACGCGGGAGCGTATGATGTAAAAGCAATGCGGGGCATTAGCGCGCTTCAGAGTTATAACGCCAGTGAGTGGACTTTAATGCACGCGGTTTTGTAAGAGGAATAAACGTAAAATTTTGTTTGCCGTTTAATATATACAAATTCCTCGTGAATGTTAACTTGGAACCGAGAAATTAGCGAAATTTCCATCAAGTTTCGAGAGTGGGATATGTATGGAGAGGTCGGATTATATATGGATTATATATATACTTCTGTTCGAACATTGATTCAAAGGATTTAGCATTATACAATTGGCAGGTGAAAGTGATTAAGGACCGCTAATTGATTGATCATTCGATCTAGTACGCGTAAAACGCACGATTAACTAGGAAACGATCATAATGAATCAACTACAGCAATTGTGGGTGTAACCAAATGTCAACAATGACGATTACTCTATATCCGTACCCTTTAATGACGTGCAACGTCAAAATCGAACGGTGGCGAAAATCAACTGCTGTGTTCAGGCCTGACCTGATTCTCGCCGTGAGCGCGAAACGATGTAAACGCGATGCTGTAAAGTGCCGAAACGAGACGCCTTCCGTGAAATTTGTACGCAGAAAATCATCTTGCAAATTTAGGATCAATACGATACTCGATATAATTTTATCGATCACGTAGCAACTATTATAGACATTCGACAGCTATTTTTCGCTGTTTCCTAAAATTCGCGGACGTCACGACAAGCAAGTTTACTTTGAAACTCAATTAAATTAATAGCGTTTCCTCGCTATGAACAGTGATGTGTTTGCAAAATGGTCTAAAAATGTATTGTATCGTATACAGGGTGACCTAGCAGAATCTGATATTATAAAACCTAGAATATCGCTGTTACTTTGATATGAGAAAGTGTCTAAGAAAAAACTGATTTATCTCGAAGGAAATTAATCCAATTATTATCATAAATAAATACTTGTCTATTTAAGGTAAATAAGTCCTTCCTTAGACATTTTCTTGTATTATCAAAAATAATAGAGATATTTCAGGTTTTAATGTTAGGCTACTCACCCTATATATTAAGAGATAAAACGCTTTTAGAAAGAGTGAATATAAATTTAGACATATAAAGTTAAAAATGTATATGAATTACTTAATATTGATTAAAATAAACAAAGTATCTTTTTTGCAAAACATGAATTTCATAATTTTACTTAACTTAATCGTTTAACTCAATCACGTAACGGTATATTATTAAACCATTGTATGTTACTCCAATATGTGATGAAAAATACAATATAAAAGCTATAAATGCACGTGTGACAAGAAAGATACATACTCAATTAAATTAAAATGTTGTAGATATTGACATCGATAAAGGTAGACGCAAAGGAACGTTGCATCTGGTGCGAATCAATACGGTACCATTTTTGCAAACAATTCCGTCCGAGCATGAGACAACATCCGATATATCTGAATATTGAAACCCGTTTAACTCGATTATACATAAAAATAATTAATCGATTTTATATATACATATATACATATAAACGACATTTATAGATAATTAAAATTTACAGTAAAACTTAATTTCAATATAAATGCGACGTACAAATATCACTGGATATTTATGCAGCCAATTAATAATTTTCCTGTTTACTACATATGCACAGTTGACAAGATCTCACAAAGATTAACAAATCTAGGTATGACATTTCACGCAAAATTTATATAAACTTTACTTAATAATAATTCATACTCTTATATCCAAGAGAAATGTACACTCATGGTGCGGCAGAAAGAAAATGTTAAAATTAAATATAATGAAGAAATATACAAATTAATTGTCACACAACTTTGTAGAATCTTGAAAAAGAAGAAAATTAATTTCACGCACGATTTATAAATAATCCCGTATCGTGATTTATCTTTGAGATTTTATTAGTTACGATGTTAAATGTTATCAAACGTTTGCGTCGAGGATGGGAATAATCATGAAACGCGAAAGATTAATAACTCCTCTCCTCGGATCAATAATACTGCAACACTTTTCCGATCTACTGCACACGATGACATCCGCTTCCGCAAATCTCTCGATGTAGAAACATCGTTTGAACCGTGTAAGTTCCAGTATCGACTCTGACTTGTTGATTTCGAGCACGATGGTGTATTTATACAACGTCATCCGCACTTTGACGCGTTCTATCGGAAACAGATATTGTTCATGGCTAGTAAAAGTTTAAAAAAATACAAATTTTAATATATTTTTAAGCAGAATCCGGGTAAATAATCTAAATTAAATCCGAGAAGGTATTACAACAAAGGTAAATAACGTTATTACAATAACGTTAGGACAACAAGATGTTTCCAACATATTATCTGAACTTATTTCTACACAATCACAGATCGAGATCCTTCATTTTATATTGACGATAATTAATTTCTACAATAGCATACTTTTATTTCCCGTAATGGTTGCCGATGTCAGCGATTTAACGGCAGTTAAACGATCTTTAGAATTTCGAAGCGTTAAAATCGCGTTGCTTTTACCGTCGGCGATTACCACTAAAGCGCGGTTTTATTTTTGCCTTACTACTCTCGAGCAGGGATGTCCAGGAAATTGTTTCCTCTCGAGGAGAGAGACGAGAATTAACTCTCGTAGACCCGCTCCAACAATTTCGCAAGAGAGAAATGCAGCTATCAGAAATGTGAAAGTTGGGTAGAAACTTTAATTCAATTTCTTGCGTGGTGTTCCCTATTGAACCATGACGACGATGGAAAGGTCACCGGCGGAATTGTAATCGTGTTTGCCACGGGGTAACATCTTGAATTCTGCGACACTCGGTCCGTCACAAGAGGATCAATGACACTGCGGATCAGCGAGACAGTCGTCGTTGACAGACGCGCAAAGACGACGCGCACTTGTCGAAAGCTACTCTCAGCGGAGCTTTTTCGACCGTGGAACGAGTGTGAGCTTCAAGGTGGCTTAGCTGCGGAAATCCGACGGCTGACTGGAGGATTCGCAGACGCGCGCCTTTAATTTAGAAACACGAAGCGCCCTCGACCTCGCACGACGCTGCATGCGGTTTATTTGTGCCAGTAGAAATTCATGTATTGTACATTCGTGTGTCCACTGCACGTTCTGCGATTTATATAAGTCTAATGCAGAAGTACTTTTGTGTTGGATGCGACATTCAGGAGTATCATCAGTCTGCATGTAATGGTACCAGTTATAATTGAAATTCTCTATGCACTACCTTTCCTCGACGGGAAAAGACCCAGTTTAGAGAGAACCAACGATGGTTTGCTACCCAGTGTAAGAGGAAACACGATTTTGTGGTTTTCAGTGTAAGGAAACGACGCAAGTGTCAACCACGAAACCGCTAACGACGCTGACCGAACTGTTATCGCATCGAAAGTGACCTGGCAATTACCATGACTAAATCACCTAACCTCGTGTCACTTTACACATTAGTCTTATATCCGTTTCTGTAGCAATGCAGTTTAATTTTAATCTCGAAATTAACTCTTCATTTTTTCTAATTTTAAAAATTAATAAAAAATAAAAAAAATAAGTTGAAATAAAATTAAAATCTTTATTGATAAAAATGGGCGTAAACTTCGTCATAATTAACCCTAAAATACTGTTGTAACAAAATTAAAATCGGTGCTCTTTGATAAAAATTAAAGAATTCAAATACAATATATAATTTAAAAAAACTTATGTATATTTTTTGTTTAGGAAAGCATTTCATGACGCATATTTTACACGCAATATTTTAATTCTTTTAAAAGTATATGATTTGAATTAAAGAATTGTTTGAAAGAGTAATCAGTACCTAACATTTTTCACAATTATATCCAAAATTTTGTGCAAAATTTTAAAATGATTAGTAACATTATTAGATCGAAGGTTGACTTAATTTGTGCTGCTATTATTTTAGCTCCAGTTTATAATTGCGTTGCAAATCTGACTAACCGAATCAGCAATTTATAGAATTCAAAAATGTATTTGAAAAAATTTACATATAAATATTATTAAGCACTAAAATTTGCTTTGAAATTGATCGAATATAGGAGATTCTTTCTCTTATTTAAACTAATTCGTAATTATTCTATACACATATACAATGTATTATATCTACGAATATTGTAAATATCAATATAATAACAAAAGAAATCTTCTTCGGAGAAAAATAATATCACAATATTTTAAAGAATGAAAACAGGTCTTTACGAAATTGCGAATGGCAGTTGATAAGAGGATTAATCCAATCTGGATTCGTGAGAACATGGCACTGCACTTAATCGGATCTGCTTAAGCGACAATATCGTTTCTCCAGTACAACAAGATTGTATAATAAAGATGTATTAAATCATTAATGCTTCGCAACTTCATCCGGAGGTTACTACCCTTGGGACCGCCTTGCATACTTTAGTGCCGGTAATCCGGCATGATTTTCTCCCACGCTCTCAAACGTATATAAATCCACACTACTATTTAGCTACTATTTTCGGACGCATAGCGTCAACCATTAGATGGCTTTCCGCCCGTGAAAAGTCCGCAGTGCGAAATAAATTGCACGTTTTATCGCGTTCTAATAAAACCATTGTGGAATAAACGCATTTATCGAGCACAGAACATTTTCTAAAAGATCTCCTTGAACACCTCTTTCGTAAATTTGATAAAAGAAGAAAAGAAAGAAAGAAATTTAATAGAAGAAAAATAAAGATCGTGCTAACGCAAGTGGGTTACGAAATACATAAAATAAATTATACAGTGAGATGTTATATCGAATGTAATAAACGCGCAACGCTCGATTTTCATATAATTAATGTCCATTTCTACCAATGTAAATTAACTTTAATCTCGATTTAAATGTAAAATGCTATTGAATGATACAGTATTTGTTGTCGATACATAAATTTTAAAAGGAAATAGGCCATTCTCAATTAATCTGACATAAATTTTCATATATTTTATACACTTTTAGTAACAAAATATTTATAATCTAGACTTTTAATAAACACAAATAACCTAATAATTAACTTAAAAAGAAAGAAATAATAAGCACATCAAATTCAATCTTAAGATGATATGGTCAATTTTGTGTTTCCTAATACATTTACATAAAATAATAAAATATATAATTAAAGACTACCTATATCAACGTCTAATTATAATCACTCCAGATAATCCAAAACTGAGTAAAACGGATAGAATTTTTAAAGTTTGCTTCACTTGTCCTAGTTTTTAGCATAGCAGAATGAACGTTCTAATGACCACTAAAGCACAACTTAGCGCTTAATGACTTCACTACTTGCACGTAAAATTTACGTACCAATAGCATTTTGAAATTAACCCTCACGTGGAGAGGTTGATCCGAGGAACTACGCGATAAAAAAAAGAACACTATATCTCTTTCATTTTCAATACTTTTATAAAGGCAGATTTACAACGGTTTGATTAATAAAACATAAATTTATAAAACTCCTGTGTTTTTATTCCAATTTTTTTGAATCGATGTCCCAGAGACCAATCTCACTAAAAGTGTCATTATCTAGGGTTAATTTACTTTTTATCTTTTTCTATAATTTTAAGAATTAAAAAAAGATAACAAGATAAAACGAGAAATTTAAACCAAGATTAAAGTTAATCTACATTAGTAAAAATGAATTTATTGTCGCAATCGACTCACCCATGTCGTCAATTATAGGCGCCATTCGCAGCGTAACACCAACCAAGAGTAAGGACATGGCAAGCAAAAGACAAGCGGTCGCGACGATCGTCCATCGTGCACGAGGCGGAAGTTCCTCGGGATCGACGAGTTCCTCATCCGGAAGTTCGACGGGATTGATCCTGCGTCGTTTACGTTTGCGCTTTCTTCGCGGTCGGTGATACCTTCCATGAGCCTCGTCTACCTTCTCCGGTCCGCTCAGAGTCTCCTCTTCCTCCAGCTCGTCGGCTACGTTCAACGCCACGTAGTCGTCGTCGTCGTAATGAATTTTTCTGAAAAAAATATCGGAAAATCAGAGAGAAAAGATTCTTCTCTGTCAATAAACATTTACTTGAAAATGTCGAGTGAATGACGATTTGCTTTGAAATGACACATAAAAACTGCACGAATAATATACCAAGCTATTGTTTCCACAACGACGGCTATATTATTCATCGAATCGTTATTCTCGAGCAAAACCGCTTCAAAAATGAAACGTGCCAGTACTCTGACTGTGTCTGACGTTTCATTTAAATAAAAAAAAAATATTTTCTTTGTGTACCTCTCACGTATAGATGTTCAAAAATAAACCTTTTCCCCTTTGAATTGTCTAATAATAGAAAACAAATGTCAATATAAATTTACAAATTAAATTGTCTAACAATAGAAAACAAATGACAAGAAAAATTCTTAAAACATTTTTAAGAAGTCTATCTACTTTTAAAGAAGAAGTTGTTTAAATCGAGAACTTTGCCTTTTTTAGAATGTTCTTATAATGAGATTTCATATTTATTTTCTGAATAAAACGTTCTGAGCTATATCGATGTCGTTAATTAAAATCTACATTCATTCGCACTTCGTTCGCAATTTGAACAGCGGAACACATTTCTGACTTTAGTATACTGATTGTAAAGGCTTCGAAAAAGGGCGAGCGACGAACGAGTATCGATCATCGTGGGTACCTGCATTGTTCGTGAAACTTGAGAAGTTGCTGTTTGCCGTACCGCGAGTGGCGGTGACTGAAAAGCTGACATTCATTGTTACGTACCGCGTATCCTCAATCGAGACTTGGAATTAAGAACGTTACCCCGTTTTTGATCGAGAGAAGCAATTGAACGGCACAAGATTAGAAGATTGTACAAATCGACCACTCTTTTGCAATGTCTAGGAATGAAACGAAAATGCATGAAATAACAAATCACTTCTATCTTCACGCACGTTTCAAAACCTGAAACCAAAATTGAAATTCGAGAAATTAGAGATTTTTGATTAAATACATAATATTATTGTATCATAAAAATGCAGGCTGCGAATAAGTCTTCGTGATATTAAATATGGAAAATATTCCACAAAAAGTGGTTAAAAATGTATTGATAAAAATAAAAATAGTAATGAGATAGAGAGCTATGTATAGTTTTGCTGACGTATTAAAGGTAATCTAGAGCATCAAACGAGATGGCTGAGAAATTTGCGGTAAAATTGTTCTCTATCACACATATCAAAGCTCGGTAATGTACGGAAAAGCGGGCCAGCAATTCGATATACGTTCACAACGGCCAACGAGAAGCAGACCCCGATATCGAGCTGAACAAAGAACAATCGTTGCACTATCTACGTCACATACACGAAGGCCATCACGTGCTCTCTGAGTATAATTTTAGAAAATGCCGCTGGAATAGGACGGAAAAGTGGAAAAACGATAACCGAGGTGCCGGGGCATTGTGGAGGACTGGATGAAATTCGAAGTAGTGATAACAACCGGCGTGTGGTCAGACAATAGCGATTCACGTTGATTCTCGTATTATCGCCGTTTGCACTCTCCGTCGCATCCGTTAAAAGGAATTATATCTTGTGGAATACATGAATATGTATTTTCGTTATTCTACAGTTATGCGACGATAAAGTTAATTCCTGGACATTATTAATATAATATATCCAAAGTTCATTTATTAATAAACGCTTATCGGGAGAATCGCGAAAAGCTTATAAATAGAAGTCTCTACCTACAGCGACAGGATATTCAATTAAGAGAAGATATTCGATGAAGAGAGAAAAGTAAATTGATATACTAGTAGATTTAACTGTATCGAAAAAGACTGTATCAAGTAGTAAACGTCGATGTTGAATCAGTCACTCTGACAGTTATTCTCTCGTGCAAAAAAAAGTTTCAATTAATATTGCCTCTACGACATATCGGACAGTTATTTGGTGATTGTCAAGATACGGTATCTCATGATCTTGCATATATATACATATGTATATATTTAGAGCACTCTCGTCATTACGTCACGTTTTAATCGAATACATCAAATACAATTGAATAGTACAATTAAAAAATTAAAAGGTATTTGATACTTTTTTCAATAAATTAATGGATAATTTATATTAATTGCTGAAGCGCTTAATTAATTAAATATAGGTACTATTATCTGCGATATGAAAAATATGTATTTTTTAGGAATTAATTAATAGAAATTATTTCTGAAAGTAAACCGCTAAATTATGTGATAAATCACGAGATACGATTGTTAAATTGATTAATATGGAACAGTTATTAGAGGTGTCTTTTTTCACATTGCACTTAAAGGTTGTCAAGTAACACCTGCCGCATAATTTCAGAGATCGTTTCGCCGAATTGAAAAAGAAGAAAGGACGCGCGAGACGTTAAGGCGATGACACCTCTTCGTAATCGCTAATCGCCACCGGCTATCATCACAGTTTCATTACACGCTCCAACTACGCGCTCGTCCTTTGTCGCCCAGGTGGTTCAGCCGCCAAACCATATTTGCCGAGAGCGGCATGTGACAGAGGCGCGCAACCACGCACCACGTTGACCCAGTTCCACTGGATGTGCTGGCTCATGCCGAAACCGTGCCTCTCTCTCCCCCTTTCTCTCTCCCTCTCTCTCTCTCTCTCTTTCTCTCTTCGTGGTCGACCGATCGAATATGGAAGAAGGATAGGAGACGCAGCAGCATTCCTAGCGACCCCGTAAACGAGAAGACAGGGAGCGAAAGCTCGCGCGAGTGGACAAGTTTCCTACTAATAGGCGACTAAAGCTGGAGGACCACAGCTGCACCGTAAATGCGAAAACTTTGCCAAAGTATACGCGAAGATTTCCTAAGACGTTCCGAATTCCCTCGGAAGAGGATAAGCTAGTTCCAGAATTTAAAGTCAATTTGTTCTCAGCGAAGGCGTTTTTATCGCGACGCGACGTCCTAATTCTCGGCGTTAAGAAAATAAATATGACTTGATTCTAAAAGAAATCTTATCCTTTCTACGAAACCCATTAAAGATTTATCTTGTCCAACATTTGTTATTGTCGCCTGCAGTTGTACACTTGAAAGTATACTTACAATTGAGCTGCGCTTTGAGAAAAGTAGCAGGCACTTCGGTGCAGCCGCGGATATTCGCAGGAGTCGCCGAGGACTTCTTTAGCCCTTTCGAAATTTATTAGGGCCACGTCTTGGTCGCCGTCAATGCCAAGCAGCTCGAAGCGCGAATCGAGGCCGGCGTGAACGTCTTGGACGACGCCTTGGAGAACATTTGGGCTCCTCGAATGCCTGCGCTTCTTTCGAGGGCTTCGAGGACTCTCGGAGGCTTTTCTCCGTCCCCTTCCTAACAGAACAAAAAGAGCATAATTAGCGAATATCGTTTAGTCTTCATCAATATTTAACGTAGTGAATGTTTTCGTTACGTTATTTTTATGGCAAACCGAAGAGAAAATTTTGTATATATACTATTATTTTTATTCTTTTTTACAATATATTTATATTTCGTTTGTATCTCTTTTCTGTTTATTCTCATATCTTTTATTATCTCTTTCTTTTTTATTTTATTTTCATTTATTTTCATTGCATTTTTCCATTTATATTATTTTTTTACATTCTATGTTATTTTTCCTTATTTTTGTTCGATCTATTTTTAGAGGGTTTGCCCTATAACAATAATAAACGCCTTATCTATCTATTTGTGGCCTACCAAACATTTATTTAACTTTTTATACAGATTCGCGCGTGTGATTGATTAAACAAATTAACGTTTTACTTCGTATGCGAAGAAAAACGTCGTAAGAAGATAAATCTCTTCAGTTTTATTAGATTGAAAGGATCTAAAGTAATTTCTCATTAACTACTATATTATCGCCATAAAAGCTACGTCTCGCCAATTACGTTATATATGTATACATAAAAACGACACACACTTACCATTAGATAATCTATGCTGAGAATGATCCGCCGCATTGTTGAGGTAATCACTCCCGCAGGGCGCGGAGTCGTGACGTCTGCGGTGATGACGGTGATGCTGATGATGCTGGCCCTTTTTCTTATTGTGTTGCTGCTGTTGCTGCTGTTGCTGCTGCTGCTGCTGCTGCTGCTGCTGCGAATGATGATGATGATGGTGGTGGTGATGATGGTGGTGATGATTCAACGAGGAGGAGGCCGTCGAGGTTGAGGTCAATCTAGGTCGACGTGGACTGGTGGGCGCGCTGCCGGAACGTCGACTAAGCGTCGACGACGCCTTCATCGCCTCCACCTTTGTCTCCACCAGGGCGGCGAGGACAGCCTCCAAACGCGCCACTTCCATGCCGCCGCTGCCGCCATCGTCCGTCGACACCGCCTTGTCGGCGACGTCGGAAGTCGACGGCGTCACCGTCATCTCGTCGCCTGCCTTCGCCGCCGCTGTCACATCACCACCCTCATCGGCGGCGATCGTGGCGATCGCCGTCGCGCGATCGGTTGTGGCGCGGGACCGATCAGCCCGCTGCCGAAACGATCACAAGCCCTCCTCCTTCCGCTTCGCCGCGACGGCACTTCTGTTGTCCGCTGACGACAGTTCCTGCAGGAAGCGCGACAACATCAAGCCGACCACCTGTGTCACCGACCGCTGGACCAGAGACAGAGATAGAAAATGAGAGAGCCGCGACGTTGCTTTCCCTCGGCCGCGGTTCCTTATCGCGGTTCCTTATCGCCGCGACGTTGTTCCGCTGGCCGTACCGTTCATTAATCTTCCGTAGGATTTCCGGGCGACGCTACTAACGATCTTCTTTCCCCGCGGTAACAGTAACAGCTACAAGCCGCACAAAAGCTGGTAATCACCGTCGTTCCAATATCGTCCGCATTAGCAGTCAGTGCTTCTTGCACCGATGGCCGTGTAAGGGAAATATCTTTCTTCTCTATACTTTTTCACTGTGACTAAAAAACGAGAGGGATAACTCTCGTCTCTATTTCTCTCGTGTGCCAAGTGATGTGCGCAATTTATGTAAATATCTTGATACTCGCGCAAACATCTCGCCGGCAGTATCTAACTCGGTTCTGTTTGCTTACCGTTTAATTGCTCTGCTGAGCAAGAAAGATAAAACATTGATAATTCTTAATTTAAATTCCAATTTCTTGTGCTTCTCGTCGCTGCTCCGCAACGGAGATTCAAGATCCCCGCAGATGTAACTGCACGCCCGATTAGCTCGCTCGGGCGTGCTCGCCTTCCGTCAGGAAGCAGTCTGAATTCGTTCTGTTGCCTGGAGCCAATCGATGTTCTTAGCTGCAACGGTCAGCTTCGCAATGCGAGTCTTAGCCGGATTTGCGCTCCATTATCGGCGATGGCCGTGCATTATCTGATGGCAAATATCAGATGATTCGCCGTGCTCGACGAGACGGATGATTCCCCGCGGTTGCCGTAAATTTCTTCCAGTGGCTCCGCCGGCGCTCTCGTTTCCATCATACGCGAGTATCTCTTCCACAAGTGTCTGCTTTACGGGATGATTAATCGGAGCCACTATTTGCGCAGATGTATACGCGCGGATAGTCGAAAGCACACGATAAACCCAATATTGCTTGTCGGGGTCAAGTTACGTTCCTTAGTCTCTCATTGTGAATCTCAGTATCCGTTACACTGCTGTAGTACCTTTTCAATTTTAATTGCGGCGAGAGATAATCTTCAATCGTCCATCGATCTTCCATGCACGATTGGCTGCGACGCCCGATGCTCTCAAATACTTGTTTTCCTTTAAATCACCAAAAATGCGCACTTGAGTATTATTTGATGACACAAACCTCGTAGACGTTTGTGTGTTTCGCAAAATCATGCTCGTGACGCGATTATCGAAATATTTAACTCGGGAAAATCTACTTCAGACAGAATCTAAAGTAGCAACAGTGATGAATCGACTGATCCTTTTCGAAATAAAATCAGAATCACGTCGATGCTACTCATTTCTGCTCGAGCGGTTTCTCACGATCTATTCCGACTACCCACGTAACTAATGACCCCGTTCCTTCATTCGACGCAATGCGAAGGACGGTCGAAACACACGCAGCTATGTCCGATTAGAATGCGGTACGACGGATTGTGAGGAAGTCATCCTAATTGAGATTAGGAGATATTTAATGCTGAAATTTTAGAATGACGAGATTTTATTTTAGGGGTTTACTGTTAAGTCAGGATATATATCTCTAGATTCCGAAATAAATTCCGAATTTTTTCAAGTTCGAGATTCAATGTTCTGGAGTAAAAAATTATTTACTACATCGATGTTACCGCATAATCGAACTATTATACCCGATAATTTTAGATTCTGGTGTACCCTGAATAGCCTTGAATAATGTGAGCATTAAATATTCTCTGGACATTGTCGAAGAGCGCTCCAGGAATGTTCCCGATAGCCGATAAATAATCAAAATCCATTTCATCGATCTCGAAAGATTGTTCTAATAATTATGGTCAAATTCAGTTTAACACATATTATAATTTTAAGAAGATTATTGCACACGAGCGTAAAAATTTTGATACCGCGACATTTCAACAAATATATTCAACGAATATATTATTATTTAAAATTCAATAAAATTTTTAAATATAAAACTTTATAAAATTGAAAAGAACTTTTTATATTTGTATACTCTCAATTTGAAAAAGAAACTTTACATCTCTGTATGCTCTCAACTTAAACAAAATAAGAATCCTTAAATATACAAGGACTTTATAACAAAATAAAATTCTCAAGTACAACTTTACAATAAAACAAAAGTCCATAAAAATACGACTTTACAAATTTAAAAAAACTTTTAATCACGTCTCTCTATAGACTTTCAACTTTAACAAAATTATAGAAAGAAATTCTCTAAAGTACTCTCTTTATAATTGAAATACGGTGGGAGAAGGATGAAATTCTTCTTTTAATAAAAAACGATAGACAATGGAGCAAATGAAGTAGCTTGTTGGCATCGCTCTAGCTTCTAGCGTCAAAGCATTTGAAGGACTTGGTTGACTAGCGCAACCGATACACATCAATATACGCTTTGGTAGTTAATTAACCATAAAATCGCCTGATACTACATGGATGTACCGAGAATGTTGAACTATGTAGGGACTCTCCCGCATTTTGAGTCATTCGATCCTGCGATTTTGTATCATAAGCCGGATCCGCGAATACACAAAAGTGCGAGAACTTCGAACTATTTTTCGGTTATTTCCAAACATTATCCTAATTTATTCGCTAAGGTCACCGTGACGTAGCATCCAATCTGCTCCACGTCACCTCCAATTTTTCCGAGCGATCCTTCTTCCGTAAACTCCAAACACCTCACCAACGAACCGTTCCCGTGTCTCTCTAGAGAATAAGGGTGGAGATGTAGCTATCTCGGAAGTATACATGATATCTCGTAAGTAGGGAAGAGGCGCCGAAACAAAGCGTACACAAGGGGGAAGCCGAATTAGACAAAAAAAAAGCGACAAGAGGATGATATACAGCTTCAGAAAAATAAGATGTTGCGAATACAATGCGCGTTTCTTATCCTTGAAATATTTCTTTTTGCAAAAGAAATGGAAGTATGTCTGCGAGAAAATAGATACCAAGTTACTCAAGTCAAGAAGATATTGAATATGGCAAGAGAGTTAATCTTGGACTGTACAATGACAACATCGTGAATACAAGTTCGATGATCAAAACTCTTCTTTTTGTAAAGAAAGAGCAGATTCTATTGAGATATGTAGGTATCTGCAATGAATAGGGAAGTAGAGAAAGAAACAAAAACCGAAGCAACTATAACGGCTCTCTCTCTCTCTCTCTTTCTCTCGAGCGAACGTAAGTACTTGTTGTCACACACAAACACGGGCACTGCTGCTGGTCGTCCTAAGGCAATACTCGCTCATATGTATAACTACTCACTACTCACGATTCTTCTGTACACATTTACTGGCGACGCTACATTATTTCTATCTCGCGGATGCTGACCAGAGGTCTGCGGCTAGCTCCTCTCGTGCGCCTAATGCGGGCGGTCGTGACGCTTCTACGCACCCCGTGCACCCTCGCGCGGCACGGGCGCGAGGGTTGATCGAGCTATTAGCGTGCCACGCGGGGTGGCTACGTCACGCTGCTGGCTGCACCACGTTGCTGGCTGCCACTGCAATCGGCAGCACCCTCAGTGAGCACGCACACACACACATACGTAGAGATGCGGTGGCGCGCACCCTCGACGGAGGGATGTCGCGTGCGCGGGTACTAGCGATCGCCCGAGTACTGGGGTAGCGTCGCGGAACGGACAGGGTTGGCGGCGGGCAGGTAGCCGATCTGGCAGGGATGCGTGCAGCCCTACCCCTTCCTGACGACGCCGCTACCACCACCAACACTACCGACGTCGGCGCCGTCGTCATTGCCGATAAACGTCTCTCTTCTCTCTTCTTCCGGCTGGAGCTGGACTCTAAGGGTGCCAACGAACTGAGATGTTTATCCTTTAAAGTCCTTACTACTTTACTCACACGCACTTTTTATTCGCGACACGCAAACGCGCCAGTTTCAGTGACTTCGAAATGTGGGTTTGTATGCTAATTAATTTGATAAAGAGATATATCGCACGCTCCATAAATTGCGCAGTCTCTTTTTCTCTCCGGATTAGAAATATTAAAAGCTAAACTAAAAAGGATGGTAGCTCTTAAAATATCCAAGAATCAATAGCTTTTACGGTATAAAAAGCTCTCGAGTATTGTAAAACCTTTCAAATATTGCATTTCAATAATACAGAGAGAGATTTTATGTATCATTAATAATATTAGTTTAATTTCGCATGAATTTTATATAATGTAATAAAACTTTAATTTACAGTTTAATTATCGATATACACTCGTACTCTCATTGTTCCGCTATTAGTAAGTGAGTCGATGTACTAAATTAAAATGATTGGCCTTTAATTACTCCCAAAATAGTAAACTGCACGTCGGCAAACCGAGAATTATCAGCATTAATTTTAACGTACCATCGTATAATTATCTATGTGAAAATGTCCATTACACAGCTTTCGCGGAGGAAAAGCCGACTTCGCGGAGGCATCTGGGCCCTGTGTTAAACCGGGCTTATCGAGGTATAAATCATTTTATTACTTGCTGCAACAGCGCAGTTACGGGTTACGTTATAAAGATAGATTATGATACTCACTGTACCAGACGAAGATAAAATTCTACATTTTAACAACGTCGTAACGTGGTATACATTTTCTTAACATTAATAACCGAGATTCAGAGTTGAGAAATAGCGCGTTATGTGTAATGTTGTTGTCGTTTTAATTACCCTTTTTCAATAACAAATGGATACCAACGTTATATTTTCTTATTTTTAATGTTAATAAAAACGCAGCTACATATTGGTTCAAGTAACGATAATAAATGTAATAAATTATTATCGTTATTTTATACATGTATGTGTAAAATACATGTGTATAGAACTGCGTGTGGATATACACAGTTGGAAAATTTATGTTAAATTTAACATACTTATTTTTGTGTGCCAAATGATCCACCCAAATTTTCATATTATTATATTTTAATACAAGATATGTATTATTCAATATGTTGAGAAGTAACATAAATATTATGTAAAAATTAATGAAAAAACATGTGACATTAATACAATTTATAAGTAAATTATGAAAGCATATTTTTTCAATAAAATTAATATTTATAATATGTTACATTAATATATTTTATTCATTTATCTTGGAATTTGCGTTTAAAAATACATTCTTTTTATAATTGTTCATTTACTGAAAAAAAAAATTGCGATATTTTAACACTAAAAATATTGAATATCAATTTAATACAAAATATTTAAGTACCATAATTACATTATATTAAATTAACATTTGGATTAAACGTTAAAAAATTTTAACTTGGATCTATTTTAACACAAATACAAAATGTTTTTTACTATATAATCGAATTTCAAAAGAAGGGAATTTATACCTTTTGAATACATATTGAATATTTGATATTCAACATATTAAATATTTGACCATAGTTTGCAATTATTAAGCAAAATAAACATTATAGATTTCGTATTGAAGATCAATTAGTGATACAGACAATTTTTAAAAACTTTAAAGAAACAGGTCATCAAAATTCAAAGTAAAAAATATGACAAATTGTAATAATCCGTAGTTTTTGAGAGATGATAACGTAAAAGATTTCTTTTTAAAATCAGTAACAATCGAGTTACTTTTCAAGAAAATAAACACTAACATATAATATAATGTTACTTTTATAAAATTACTTTTCCAACACTGCATGCCAAGACTAAATAAATCAAATCGCAAATTAAAACTAAAATATGATACCAAAGTAACAATCGCGTTAGGAGTAACGATCGTGCAAGGAATCAGAAATCTTGCTCCACTGTTTTTCATTAGCTCCCCTTTCTTGAAAAATGAGGGCAAATTGTAGCAGTTCCTGCACGAACAATATAGCGCTTTTCTCGCTAGTTTGATTAGGTTGGTCGGCATCGACGAAGACCCTCGGGCTGGCTTCATCTTCGTTAAAACGTCCTCGGGATAAATTTCTTTCGCAGGTTGCTATCTACTTATTCTTTCGCTTTGGAAGATTGCCAATCGGACTTTCTTCTTCATGTACGGAATTTTGTTTGTCTTACATTTTGCAACAGCTTGCCTTCGTGCGAATGTGAGAATCAAAATCCAGAATCGATATTCAATAGCAGTAAGCAATCGAGCTTCATATGACTCCCTTGGTGCAATTCGCTTCTTCGGAAAATCTGGTAATCGAATATATAACCCCTGACAGTCAAATCGTCGAAATAAATTTCATCGATCCGACCTGTAGCTTCTCAAAGTTCAATAAAGGCACCCCGCCGAAAAAGCGCCTTCCACCAGAAGATACCTTCATGTATCATCTTCTCTCCTATGTTCTGGATCGCCCACGCGAAATAAGACGATTAGCACGTACGCCATTATCTGGAAACGCGCGGCGAAGAATCGTGGTGGAATCAGAAACGTTCGTGAGACGTTAGCGCAAACTGCATACGAAAAGGAGAGCGTACGTGCATAGCTTGATAATTTAGAGATCTTTCCTTTAAAATAAAATTCTAGCAAATTAATTTTATTTAATAACTTGAATTTCTCACAGTAACAATGTACAACTTTCTATATATGTATATCAATTTGTGTTTGTACATTTTTTATCTTGTGCTTTTGAAAATTTTAACATATTATTTTTGATAAATCAGAAACGCAAGTCAACGTAAGCCGACACAGTATAGTAGTGTATAAAACTTATATATATTAATGTTAACAATAAATAACAAACGCTTTGACCACAATTAAGATTATCTTCAATGTAGAATCGAAAGATTGATAAAATTAAATATCATGAGCATTACAATTTAATACAATATGAAAATATAATCTCAAGGTGCTTTGTAAAACTAGATATACGTCGTAAGTTTTAAGTTCGAAATGTAGTTCAAGAATAAAATCATCAACCGTCTATTGTGTTTGGAAAAATACGTAATTTGATTGTCAGATATTAAAACTGAAATATTATCTTCACTGGTCTATAAAGAATATTATGTAGGATGCAATAGTATAGTTACATTTACCTAACTTTCGTCCATCTGTGTAATACAAATCTAATTTCTATTAGCAATCACTGATGCTTGAAGGATATATATTCGCAAGTTTCGCAAGAATAACTTTATCTCTTCCGCATGATCGAATTGGCAAAAGGATAATTCCTTTTCGAGAAGATACAGATAGTAAACTCGGTTATTGGATTGACGTTAGTTAAATCGAAGGCCCCATTGTCAGAAATACACAGCAAGTTCAATGAAGCTAATAATCAACTGTTAGTCAAACATAATAAATACATTTATAGGGTGCTTTTTCGGTTAACAATACATTTGTACATATAAATACTTAAAAGTATGAGAGATTATTTTAAACAATTAAGATGATATGAAAAATGTTTAAAATTAGCGCCTCTACTACGTAATCTAAATTGTAATTATATATCACTTAGAGGTGGCCGTTAATTATCTGATAACATTGGCCTTTTTTCGTGCTGCGTTCCAAGTTCAAGTTCTTCCTCAGTATCTCCCTACAATACATAAATTTAAATAACATATTTTAAGTTCATATTTATTCAATATGTAATTTATAATGTATATTCTTATTTTGCATTACTTGTAATAAAAAGATAATAATTATACATTTCGCCCGTATTTAATTTTTAGTAATAAATTTTTTAATCTGTTTTTTCCAGCTTTTCAAGCTTTTTTTAATTATGATCATGATTTCAATTCTATTTCTTTTTTTTTAGCTCACGATTTATCGAGTAGACAATTCAACCCACGCACAAGTTGAAAGTAGGGCAGAAATCAATTTTTGTCCTTCTTGTAGGGCGTGGTTTTGATAGGTTCTGAGAGCTATCTTATCGTGGGAGAAGTTTCAGTCACAAATCAGATTTAGATAGGACGAAATTCGATATAAGTCGCGATGATAAAGTACGTCGTTTATCCCGACCTCTATCATCGCGAATATAAAATTTTATGTCTAAGATCTAAACGAAGGAAGGAGGCCTGCAAAAGAACCATATGAAATTGAGACGTACTTTTCGAAATGCACGACGTGTGAGATAATAATAACGTTGTTTCTCTGGGAAGCTGATCGATACAGGCCACGGAAATGTTAGATCCTCTTTGCCGTCACTCAATTTTTGAAACAACGAAGTCGTTATCACAAACGGTAGCGACAGCACCGGTAGCTGCATCTAAAATATCGATAAAATGTTAAACGTCAGCGAAACATTACGAATTAATCGAGTAGAAGGAAAGAGAGGCTTCAGTCACTTTTACAAATATCGATTCTATGGCGTACTGCACGAGTGAAGTGTAAATAATTGCCATGATAGTGGCGGCGGCCGTTTGGCCGTTCAGCACCAACAGATTTCCACCCAAAGCAGCCCCGGTCAAGAGACTGTTGTACCCCCACATCCCGCTGTAGGTTTTGTGTATATCCACTCCGAGCTCCAAGCCTAACGAAAAATTTATGACGATGATAATTTATATACTCTTCACGCTTTTATCTAAAAACAAATGCTCTTGCTTTCAGCAATCCTCCCCCCTCCCTTCGTGAGAGCATTCACTCTTAACCATTCCATTAAACATACATTATAATTTTGTGCAACGATCAATAATTTTCACATCTCTCCTCTTCTCTTCTTCTCATATGAGGAACGATTTCGCTGAAAGATTTAAAATTTAGCTGAATCTGAAAATAATTTTGTTGGAAACTAAAAAATGATAAGCAATGTGCAAAAAATTTGATATTTCGGCAATATTTCAGTTTAAGTTGTCAGCAAAATTATTTTGATAATTCAAAATTATTGTTCGCAAAAGTTTAACCTTTTTTGAAATGTGAATGTGTAATTTAATATACATGTACATTTTATGTATATTTTAATAAACTAAATGTAAAAAGTTATTTTTGCGTATACCTTTGTCTGTTGAATTCGTTCACAAAAATGTATATTATATATAGGAAAAGAGCTATTTTTAAATTGATATATTTCTAAAACGAAAAATCATATCGGAACGAACTAAAATTTTAAAACTAAAAGTTAATACTTTTACGGAGTATGAATAAAATTTAAAGAAAAATTCGGTATTGATGCTACAACGTCGAAAAATTTTCAAAATTATTTCTACCTCTTTGATGTCACTTTTTCAAAATTATTACCTATTATAAATTTTGTCAACAGCAGACAAAAATACATCGAAAATGATTATTTACATTCGTGTTACAAAATAATCTTGTACAGTGTCAGATTAGATCTGTATCTAGTAAAATTATAGATCTTTCAGCAAAATTGTTCTTATCGTACATGTATTTTTTCCTGCCTCTCTCTTTTTGTATATATTTAAATATCGTACAACAATTACTTAAATACCTGCGAATGTTCCGCAAAGAGCACCGAAATATCCAAATACGGCTGTTATGGGCGAGTATATTAGCATTGCCAGGTATATAACAGATCCAACGATCACATTGTCCACTCCAAACAGCTGTGACGTGGAGACAACGCTGCCTCGTACAATCTGGAACACAATTTAACTTTGAGAACAAGCAAATAGATTGATATCTTAATTTATATACCTTTTGCAATATTTCCCTCGAGCAACAGAAGATATGGATATATTTACTTCCATTTTACTTTTATACGTCTCACAAACACACAGTTATTCCGAGCAGCTACAAAAGAGGTTCTGTTCCAACAAATGTCTCTCAATATTGTAACAATATCCAATAAATTTAAAGTTACAAGTATCATCTATCTATAAGTAACTGTATCAATATATAAAGAATGCTGTGCCTTGACGTATGCACGTATGCCATCCGTTACAAAATCACAATACTATGTATCGATATGTATGGCTTTCAACGCAGCAATTTAATGCAAAGCAATTAAACGATAAAAATTGTTTGCAAAAAGTTCATTATAAAGCCTTATGTAATAAGATTTGACTATAATGTATATTAAGAAGCGTATTATTTACAATTGGAAAAGTATATAATCACAGGTTCTGACGTACGTAACTGTGTAACTAATGAAGCTTTATAGTACTTCTTAAGACCCTCGAGATGCTAATATATATGCAAAGTCACGAATATAAAGTTTCAAAAAGTAGAACATGAGTAAACTCTACCATTCCCCAGTCGATGTAAACGCTGGTCGCATTCTGCTCGTAGAAACCGGCGGCGTCCGTTGTCGTCGTCTCACTTGTTGCATTGTGCTGAAAACAATGAGAAAGTCTTGCACAATAACCCGTGTATGATAGAGAAATGCATGCGGCAGTCATTCGACGAGTCTAGAGGAGGGGTTCAAACTATTTTACGATGAAATATGCTTCACGGGGGGAGAAGTAATTTATGTTCCGCCATGCGCGCATCCACAGTCCGACCGTAAATTTTTGTAATATGAGGAAGAAACTTTTCATCTTTTATGTGAGAAAGAAGGTACACGCACCTGCGTGCAAAAAAAATTTTGCAATTTTCTTATTCACGATTAAATTTTCCGTACACGAGCGTCACAAAGTTTAACGAGAGTACAAAGTTAATTTTTCTCATTATCGCGACATTCCTGGTGGGTAGCGGGAGTAATGGCACGATGTATGAGAAGTTAATATATTTACATATACGTGAAAAGGGAACCACCCAACTGAGCAATATTTTCAAATATTCGACTATAGTAGAGCTGTTTGCTAACGGGAAACAACCCGCGAAAAAGAGAAATGCGGAGAGAACTTGCCCAATATTTAACTGAAACAAACAACCGGCGACTAGTTAGGACGAAATAAATCCGAGCCGAGGTAAGTTATCGTCGACGGAGTTGTTCGTGCTGGAGTTTGATCAATACGGAGAAAAGCCATACTCCGACCCACGGAGGATAGCATTCTCCCTCGTGAAGGCACGTCAAATATGTATGGTCTGAATACTGAGAGCGCTTTTCCAAGCGAATTTTATTTCGCGCCGAAGCCTCCGCCCTCTATTCTCATCAAATTTACTCTCGTTCGGGACTGATAAAATTGTGATTTTATCTTAATCATTTATTTGCCGTTGTTTCACAAATGAGTGTATAGCGTTTATAAAATAAAATATCTTTTGCGCAAGTTTCGTAAGTCTTACGTTTTTTTCCCTCCTTTTTTCTCATTAAATTATGTGTGTGTGTTGTACATAAGTGTACTTATGTACCCTCCGAAGCTGACACTAAAATCTGTAACACAATTATTGACACTAGATCTGTGAGACTCATTTAATTTAAGTTAATATTAAAAGACATACTAATTAATTTCAAGATCCCCCCCAACATATGACAACTCGTATAAAAGAGACTATAAATATTAACTATATTTTAATAAGAATAAAATTTACACAGCTGTAACACAAAAAAAATTATAATTAAATGAGTCTAGTTAGATTTACCGTCAGTTCAGATGAATAAAGAGATTATTATTATTAGACAATTTTTATTATACTAACTTTGATTTCTTTAGATAAAAAGGCATCAGTCTTTACTGAAAAATTGCAAAATTGTAACATTTCATTTATTGGATTTATCTAAAATTATTGCATTAAAAGAAATATATATATAGATATGTATATTAGTAATTTTTAATAAAGTTTATGTTAATTTTATATAATAATGTATGTATCTGATAAATAAACATATCACGCATGTAAAATTGTTTTACCATTTCAAACATTGGTTCCACAGATTTGGCTACCATGTCCACGCCATTCTGCGTTGAGAGGGCGAAAATCAACGCAAATTCCACCAAGTTAAATGGCCACGCTATGTACGAGAATTTATCGCTTCTCAGGGACCGCGAGAGATAAACACTGGAAAACATTAACCAGAAGCTGTTGAAATTTGCGAACATTACTGCTCAGCCACAATGTGGATGACGAGTGAACTCCAGCTAACTCTGGTAATCCAGTTTGCCGCGCATAATCTACCGTCGCGAATTATTTCAGATATCTTGCTCAAATCGAGACTGTCACGATGCGTTTCACATTAGTTTCTATACGTTTAACTCGGTATTGTCTAAACTCATAACGTTATCCATAAATTCATAAAGTTCTGGCTTAAGGCTCATTATTATGCGTGCAACTATGCATCAACGTATATATACAAACTGCTAATCTCTCTGACAACATAACCATCAATTTACATTAATTTGCGTATATTTTAGCTTAATTAAATGTCAGTATCACCATCAAGATGTTATTTATAAATAAATAATTTGTTATTTATATGCAGAATTATTTTACACGCATACCAGCGCTATGTGTTTATCCGAACACTCTGTTCCCGGGAGGGTATTTATCGTTTATCATTTTCGCAATATGCATATATCTCTAGTTTATTTAATCAATAGAATTCACAATTGAAGTATCGTATTTACGGTTTACATGTATTTTAAGTACTCCAAATACCCCATAAAACATGAAATAGTCAGATGTACATACCTGAGTATCGTTGCTAGAAGCACAAGCAGGAAGCTGAAGGAATCGAAACTTCCATAAATCTGCGGTATCAGACTATACGATATCGCTCCAACTAGCAAAGGATTGAAGACGCTTAATCCATTTTCTATAATATCGTCAGGTTCTCGTATGAGCTGCAAAAGAACGAAGGATCCTTAAATCGCGTAAAGATCATAACGAGAATTCCACGATGGAACTCTCCTCGGTCGCTGCCAGGCGAAAAGCGGTGCCGCATTGCAGTGATTTTTCCTCGTGTGCACGCAAACGGTCCATTACGTCCGAAAGAGATGAAAAAGAGATAGCGAGCGTTCGTCACGATGCATCGTCGCGTATGAATAGCGAAGTAGAAACAAGCCGTCCATCTCTTGGGCGCAATGCGGTAAAAAGCGTAGTTGCATTTTTTGGCAAGAACAGACCATTTGACATTGCAGCTAATGATTAATAAAACATACCACGGACAGTAAGAGGCCAAGGCCGGCGGTGGCCGCAGACAACGCCAATGTACCTGGTGCTACCGCAGCCAAGGTAACTATTATCAGCAGTCCGCTGAGAGGATTATTCGCAAAAACGATCTGCAACGTTAATTAAAGCCAATCGACGTTAATTAAAGATATGTGTGGCGATTCCCGTGTGTCATTGCAATTCAACGCACAAAAAGGTAATGATCTTATATGTTAATACCGAATTCTTTTCATCGTGAAGAATCATTTTTGGCACAACTTTCATATAAAACGGTTTTCATATAACATTCTTTAAACTTTTATATAACATTCTTTGATAATAATGAAACAATGAAGTAATTTTTTTGTAAAAATATGAGACATTATTTCTTTGTTCTTTTATTAATAAAGATTACAAAGGATTTTCTAGCATTTCTTTCTGTGTTTATTCTGTGTAATTATAATAATACCTCAAACGGTGTTATGAAGATATTATAATTGTCTCAAAAGAATACTTAAAAGAGCTATGAATTAAATAGTTATGTACATAAAGAATTTATTCTCGTATGACAATTGTAACCGTTTCGACTCTGAATTTGAATCATTTTTAATACGTAAAATTGAAGTAGAATAATAAAAATTATTCGATCATATTATATAATTATCTCTCTAGCTTCTTATTAAAAAATGACTACAAATTACGCGAATTGTAATATATAATTGTAATAAATTAAACTTAATATAACTCCCAGGTCAAAAACTAATTGAGCTATACTAATTGTTAGAAATATATATAAATTTATTATTAATAATTACATCGGTGTATACAGAAAAGTTTCGACTTCACAGAGTCCTCAACAATCGCAACCGAATTCTTAAAAATTAATTAATTTTTTTTTCTTTTTATATTATTTTTTTTTTAATTTTTTTGGTATATTGCGAAAAATATCACAAGGCGGCGTTTCGTCCCAGCCTCCACTACTAGACTCATCAGTAAGGTAACGTAGTGGAAGCCTACCTTAGACGCCGGTGTAAATTATTAAATCAAGACTCTACATAAGCAAAAAATTAATTAATTTTTAAGAATTCGGTTGCGATTGTTGAGGACTCTGTGAAGTCAAAACTTTTCCGTATATACCGATGTAATTATTAATAATAAATTTATATATATTTCTAACAATTAGTATAGCTCAATTAGTTTTTGACCTGGGAGTTATATTAAGTTTAATTTGAAATTTATTTGAGCGGAATCAATTTTATTTAATGTGTTGTACGCTGGTCTAACAACGCGTGGAAAAAATAGTTAAGGGGACGTTATTTTCGAATTTTAGAGTTGTGTTTTAAGACCGATTGTAGTTCGGCGCGCGCAATTTGGTGGGGGACTTAAAGTGGGTAAGCTGGGGGGG
>NW_017279319.1:285798-351080 GCF_001594065.2 Cyphomyrmex costatus | reverse complement strand
AGGGAAAAGTGTAGAATAGTACTCAATATCATACATATATTATATATTATACCTTAATTTTAAATTGCACCAGTGCAATCATAGAAGTCGTACGCCCCTTGGAGGGGGGGGAGGAATTGGAGTTCGTGTAGTGTAGGAAGTCAAAATGTATGTGTAGAATAATGTTTAAGATGGTATATAGCAGAAATAAGACGTTATTTTTAAAACTTTGATTGTTAATAACTTTTTAACGAAGGACGAGCGACGGCTAATACCTGCCGGAGGTTACTCAGGGTCATGACCTTGACAACATATGTCAAGGTCAAGGTCATCGGAAGGTGGTCTCCTTTTGTAAAGGTTTACCAAAAAATTAATTAATTTTTAAGAATTCGGTTGCGATTGTTGAGGACTCTGTGAAGTCGAAACTTTTCCGTATATACCGATGTAATTATTAATAATAAATTTATATATATTTCTAACAATTAGTATAGCTCAATTAGTTTTTGACCTGGGAGTTATATTAAGTTTAATTTGAAATTTATTTGAGCGGATAT
Source organism: Cyphomyrmex costatus (assembly GCF_001594065.2). Taxonomy (NCBI): domain Eukaryota; kingdom Metazoa; phylum Arthropoda; class Insecta; order Hymenoptera; family Formicidae; genus Cyphomyrmex; species Cyphomyrmex costatus. The sequence continues at coordinate 350,547 of NW_017279319.1, read as the reverse complement.
CAATTTAATTTAATTGTAATAAATATATTCAGATTGCATTACTCACCTGTCCAAATCCACGTAAAAAAGCGTCAAGTAATTGCAGTGCGTGCCAAATTCGCCGTCTTTTCTGTGCAAAGAATTCCTTCAAAATCGCAAAGTCGCCTACACACGCTACCCATGTTTTTTCCTGTCGATTTATTTTATTCTTTCATACATCTTTCAGATACATGACAATTTTTTGCATATATATTTTTCAATCAAATAAAATTAAATTCTTTTATTAATACCTATATATGCAAAAAATAAGACAAAAAACTTTTATTTAATAATAACAATAATGTGTGTCATATTTTTTTATTATAAATAAAATAAAATTCTTTTATTAATATAAGACAAAAAACTTTTATTTAATAATAATAATGTGTGTCATATTTTTTTATTATAAAATTCCTTTTTATTCCTTTTTAAACCTTTTAATATTTTTCATTAAAATTTGCATTAAAAAAAATACGATTTGAAAGAAATAACATGCAATGAATTTAAATATGAATTGGTTTATAACTATAAAAGGATATTTTACATTAAAAATAAAAATAAATCGTAAAATATAAAATTATTTTTTTGATGAAAAAATATAATCAATGATATTTTACAAATACTGCTCGCATGACTAAAGTGACACCGTTAAATACAAACAGAAGTTATTAAGAGAGAGACAGATATATGATTATAATCTAAGACGCTATATAGACTTACGTCTCTCACTAAATTCACACTTCATACCAAAATATAATATATTAAACTTCAAATAATACTTACTTGTCGCAGTTCTGTTACCGGTAACTCTTGCACAGGCATCGCGTAACATCAAATGACGAAGTGACGTTCTTAATTACTGCACAGAACACTTCTACATAAACAGTTAAGACATTTGTTACATACTTTGTGTACATTTAAGCAGTAATAAAAGCTCGTGCTATATATCTTCATCGCGTTGGAACTACATACACTGCGATGAATGTGTAGAAGTAACATAGTCTGTCGATCACGTTAAACTCTACAAATAATTAAATTTCAGTACAAATTGCTACAAACATGACAAAAGATTTTAAAGATAATTTCAAAATGTTTAATACTGATTTTAAACATTTTTATAATAAAAATGTGAAATGTACACTCATTATATTTATAATTTTTTATTTAAAATAGACAAAGCGTTTAAAAACATTTTTGATATAGTAGGTGCACTTAGAATAATCCGAATTTATTGCAGTTAAGAGACTGTTGTTGATTTCAACGTTTAATCTAGAACTAATTTACTTTCTAAGATGCTTTAACTTTAAAATGTGTGTTAATTAGCACATCATAGCAAATTATAGTACGTTAATTACTATGACTTATAACCATGTTAATAAATATATTCTTGAAACAGATACAAGACGTGATTATTTTGTGTAACTTACGATATATCCGTGATTTATAAATGAACCATGTGTTTAAATAAATAACAAATAAAATTTATTATTTCAATTTTTTTACCTTGAAAAAATAGATCTATTCTTGTTAATAATAAGGGTATTGTTCATGTATCTCGTATGTCATATAATCAGATTGATTTATTTTAGATGTCAGCAATGTTAAATATGTTACATAACAAACAAATTATTTATACCCCCCAGGTTAAAGTATTTAATTAAGTAGATAACAAGGATTAATTAATGTTCTATCGATGCTATAAAAATGTTTTTATTATCGTCACAGTAGTTGAAAATAATTCCGTAAAGTTAATAACATTTACGGAATTAAGGTAAAAAAATACATTATTAATACATTACATACATATATAAGATAAAATATTTCTAAAACATATGACGTACTCTAAACGTTCCTTCATATAAAATAATAAATTGTTTTCTTTATCTTAAGGCACATTAAATATTTGAAGGATAATATTTAAAAAAATTATCATAATTTTATCAATTCTTAAAATTACACATCCATGACATAATTGGGATGAACAACAAGTAAAGGATCCTCATCTTCATCTCCTTTATCTTTACTTCTTAAGCTAGTCGTTGTTAAAGGTATTATAATTTGATCCTAAAAATAAAATTGTGCAATAAATTGTTATAAATGATACAAATATATCAGCTATCAAATATATGAAAATATTAATACATACATGGTACGTTAATCTATCAATAATCTTTTCAATAAAGTTTTTCCGATCTAGTAACTCTTCTTCTGAATCTAGTTGTTCTTGTATTTGATCAAGATACCAGGCAATTAATTCAGATTTCCGTATACCACCTTTAGGGTCATCATCTATTAAAAAATATTAATATAACAGATGGATATATAATAAAAAGTAGTAATAGTGATTCTTATTTCAATACATAGTAATAAAAGTACCTTCGCTCTCGACACGATTTTCCTCGCTTCTCATATAAAGAACCAACATATTTGACAAATTCTTATATTCCTCAAAGGACATAGTTAATTTTTTCTTTGGTAGTTCCTGCGACGTTCCGTTGGATGCTAAAGAATCAGTAAAAGTAAATATTAATTCAAATATATGTAAAGGTAAGTATGTTATACCCCTGCGTTCTGTGTATAATAAAACTACTACGCAAGACGTACGTGTTGAAGGTGGTGCATCATCGTTGTCTCCTGCGATAAATGCTGCCATGAGTGGTGGTGGCTCATCAACGTCCATGCCTTGGTTTTCATCGTTCATGCCTTCTTCGAGATCTATATCAGGCTGCTCTACCGTAATTATACTTTTTTGTAACAATCGTTTCGCTTCTTTGACATGTTTCACTGTAACTTCATCCATACATTCTATTTTCGCTAATGCTTCAGACAATCTAATCATGCTCTCTAACTGCCTTACGGTCACTCTCCATTTGCCACTTCCACTACCTGTTCTTTGTCTGAGAGCTGTGTAATTTTCGACTAAAAGTTCAGAAGCTTCCTATAAAAATTGAACAAAATTAGTTTAATATAATTTTGATATCGCTAAATAATTTATTCCAATATATCTTACTCGACTTAAAATGGGTTTAAACTGTTTAGCAAAACTGATATATCTGATAATCTCATCTTGTTGGTATACCACTTGAAGATCATTCAAATTATCGCAATGTAAATCTATAATTCTTTTGGCAATAGCGTTATCGACAATTTCATTACATTCATCTAGCACTACAAAGAACAAATCGAATCTCGACATAATAGGTGCGGTTAATTGTACATTCTGCTGTAATGATTTTCTCCTGTCGTATCGTCCGCCGATGGGGTTTGCTGCTGCTAGTATAGAGGTTCGAGCATTTAAAGTTGCTCTTACACCAGCCTAGAAACACACGTAAAATCTAATAAGTCATAAAGTTCCTTGTACAGTTTGTAAATTTGAAATACCTTAGTGATTGAAATTGTCTGCTGTTCCATAGCTTCGTGAATCGCCACCTGATCCTTCGGATCCATTTTATCAAATTCGTCGATGCAGCAGACACCATGATCTGCAAGCATCAACGCTCCAGCTTCTATGACAAAGTCCGAAGATTCTTCGTCTCGTACAACTGCAGCAGTTAAACCAGCTGCGCTCGATGCTTTTCCAGATGTATAAACTGCTCTCGGCGAGAGGTCGGATACACATTTGAGGAATTGTGACTTGGCGGTACTGGGATCACCAACAATACAAACATTGATATCTCCTCTCAGCGATGTGCCCTCCTCTGTAGTTTTTGGTACACCACCAAAGAACATCAGTGTGATTCCTTTCTTAATTTCGTCATTGCCGTGTATAGCAGGAAACAGGCTAGAAACTATGTTTGTGTACAATTTTTTGTCGCGACTCATCTCGTAAATGCGATTCCACTCTGCTTCTGTCATTCGTTTCTTCATCGCTTCTTGCGAAATTTCTTCCATCGCATCTGTACCTCCAAACTGAAACAATATAAGACCAATCAAATATATTATTTTTCTTAAAACATAAACAAATATTTTATTTCACAAACTTGTTGATTTTATTTACCCTTGCACTCGTATTAGTAACGCTGCAGGCCAGGAATGCCATTTTATATGTCAGTTCTCTAACACCAAGCGCTTTAAGGCCACTTACACCTTCTCTCTGTTCATTATTTCTGGTTTTTGGCCCAAGTTCAGTCTTAGCACTTGGCAACATTAATGCCCCTACATCCGGTACCACTATAAGAGTTCCTGTGAAATCATATCTGTAAAAATAAAAATGATTTTATTAAAGTTTTTAACTTCAATCTTGCATACATTAAAATATTTATTTTTTTAAACCTACCTGTCACCAGCTTGCACTGTCTCGACTATCTCAGATCTTAGAATAATTTCAAGAGAGCGAGGTATAGAGCCTCGAGGAAGTTCAGCTTGTGTTTCTTGAATTCTTACTTTTTGGAAGTCGACAAACACTGAATTATCTACATCCAACAGGAAACGACGTCTGTTGCTACACACTGGATTAGAACAGATTGTTGGATTTGTAAACTGAAAACAATGAAAATTAAAAACAACTAAATCAAAATGAATCACTTGTGGTTTGTACATATAATATAAATATATTTAAATTTCCTCTATTTAGTTATTCATGTATACCTTAAATTGTTGCTCTACATTTGTAATACATGCATTACAGTCCATACAAATAAATGTACCAAGGACTAACTCTGGATGAACAGGATGAGTCCGGACTACCTGACCAGATATACGAGTCAAAGTACCCAACAATGATGTATTTAATTCTCTTAATTTATGTCTAATAGGTACATCGATAAAACTGATATAACATTCCTTATCTTTTGGTAGGTTTCCCACATCCTTAACAAAATTGCTTACTGCTTGACATAAAAATGGATATACCCTGAAGCAAGAAAATTTGTATTTCTATTTCTCATAAATGAAAAAAGATAGTAATCATTGATTATAAAACCTGTAATATTCCTCAACTATAGTTGTAGCAAGCATTTGATTATATGCTTCCGTATCATCAAAAGACACCTCAAGTGTACATCGTTCTGGACTGACAAGTTCTTTAGCTGGCTCCAGGTATTTAACAACCTCAAATTCCTTAAATCTGTGATAGAAAAACAATCAATAAAAGAAATTAATTATTAATTTTTAACTTTAGTCCGAGCAAGTCAAATTTAGTTGAAAATGTATCCTAAAATTTATATCATTTATTATGTTGAGATATTCAATCTATGAGAAATTACCTTTCTAAAAAATCTTGAAACAATTTTTGACACTTGACGCCAACTTCATCTCGTACACGTGCTCGAATAACTTGTTGGGGAGCAATATCCATTTTGTCAATGAATTACAAAAAGACGTTGTATATATTTTTAAAAAATACGATAAACTGAATTGAATAATGAAACTGTGTACCTAACAAGTGTGATGAAATCATGGAGTCTCTTATACGTGGATGAAATTTGGCGGGAAAACAAGCTTAAAGTATGTTCTTAGTCTGACGTTTCCATTAAGGCGAATGTTTATGTTACTGTATCAGCAAAGAGAAAGAGAGGTTTCTTTCTGATTTTGGCGATATGGAAACTAGGCATAATATCTATTTTGCAAAACTGTCAATAAAATCGTAGGATGTTTATGATAGATCGTCGGATTTCTAATCCGAGTTAGGATTGAGAGTTGTCATTGGTTGTCATTTTTAACAAAAATAAAAATAAAAAATTAGCGACTTTCCATTTGGCAACACAAATCAACACAAGTGTCATCTTATCTTTGTTAGTCTGAATATCAAAAAGAATTTCAGCTTTTCATTTAGTGATTCATTTAGTGAAGTTTACACAAACATCATTCTATTGTGTAGATTTGTGTTATTGCATGGAAAGGCACTCATGACTTAGATTACGTATCAGCAGTCGATAAAAGAGATTACATGTTATACGAGGGTAACTTGAATTTCCTGAATTCCTTTATTCAAAGTACTTATATATTGACTCTAACATAGAAAAGAGAAACCTGAAAGTAATCATTCCGGCCTTTTTCATGTTGGATAATGAACATTGATTATTCATTTTTGTCTAACCCACGTAATAAGTATGGAAGAAAACCACAAAAATGTGGACATTACCCTAGAGGTTTGGTACACGAAATAGGTCAAATGACTCATTTCAAGTTCCTCTCTACTGTAACGTTGCGTACTCTAGAAGACGAATACACGTACTAAAATGAAACAATTATCGCACAGGTCACTACTTTGTCGATCCTATATACTTATATCGTTTAAACGGGACAGAAATTAATATATCTTTATGATTACTTTTAATTAATTTAATTGCATAATTATATATAGATAGAGTCATGTAATTTTTTTTAATGCATGTTTTGTTCTATCGATTTTTTTTATTAAAACTTACATATATTAATAATTATCAATACTTCGCGATATGATCTCAATTTTATCTTTCTTTTTCTATAAAAAGCGTTTTCTTCGGAGCTATGAAAGATATATTTTCGACATTCGAAAATGCATCCACAATCAGCATAACAAAAATTTGCTGTTTCGACAATATGAAACAAAAAAAAGACAAAAGAAATTTAAATAAAGCAGAAGTTATTTGTCATACAGAATTCGTCTCGCAATCATCTTCTCGGAGACAAAAGGAAAGTTTCTAATAACGCTTGACAATTTGCGTAAATGACGCGTATACCGGTCTTAACGTAGGAGAAAGGGGGGAAAATGTAGAAATCTGCGTGTAAAGAACAGAGACAGAGAGTAATATAGCTTTACGCATTTCCTGGCCAGAACAAGACTTGGCTCTTAAGCAGACGCGACGGCACGCTGTATAAATGGCACGCAAAGTGCGTGCCGCCGTTTCAGTCCTTTTTATGAAATAGAAGGAGGATGGTCGTTGCCAAGAAACTCGGCATTGTCTGTCTGGTAATGAGAGTTCCAAACATCTAAGTTATTGTGTTTCGCGATGCGTTCGAACGAGACTGCGTGTGAGGACGATATGCAGAACACAGAATAAAAATATATTGACTTAAATGAAACAACTCTGTGCACCATCAAATGGATTGAAAATATGTGAAGTTATATTAAATAACAAATAAAAATCATACAATTTATAATAAAAATATACTTCTTTTTTGTATTCAGTTTTGTTAAATTAAACGAATTTAGGGGTATTAGGCTCTTCTTCTGTATTATTTTTTTAATATTAATTACTTATTTTAAGTATTACTTATTTTGAACGGTGCACGCGAAAAGAATAATTTTGCTGAAATATTTAAAAATTTAGATAGATACAAATCTGAGAATAATTTTGTTGAGTTATTAAAACAATTGTAAAAAACTGGAATGTGGTGAGCAATTCTGTAAAAAATTTTGTCCTAATAATCAACTTGAACGTTCTAATTATTTTGACAATCTAGAAAAATTATTTTCAGATTGATCTAGCTAAATTGTTAAATACATCGGCAAAATTGTCCCTTCCGTATGCTTTAATATTCAAAATAATTAATCATTACTTTCAATAATAAAATTAAATTGATCAGTGTTAAATTGGATTTCTGTAGGAGATATTTTATGTGATAATTATATATGAAAATTGATCATTATTTTATGTGATAATTATATGAAAATAATTATTTGATAATTATGTAAATTTTTATTGTAAATGTGTGATTTAATTTACACTTATTATAACTATTAATGTAATTTTACATATATTTTTTTATTAGGTACGATTTATATGATTTTAATCAAGATTCGAAGTTGACAGCTTTGTTACTGAACATGTTAACAGCATGATTTTTTCTTATCGTAAAGTAAGAATCGCAAAGTAGAAAGTTGAATAGTCTTGAAATCTGCTATCGGTATCGTGAACTTGACTGTTGACTCGTACATTTTAACTCAGAGTGTTTAGGTGCATCGACCCTGGTCCTAAAACGAGTCTGGCGTTGTGCCGCCGTCTAACGGAACGGCATGATGGGAATGTGTTTTTAAAAGACAGATGCGAAAATAAGGCTAATAAATATATTCTTACCTGAATATAGGCGATGCGCATCTACTTGACGAGTGCTATAATGGTGACCAAGACATCTTTGGATCCGACGAATGTATCGCGTCAGCGACATAGTTATCTGCCGCCTACTAGCTCTTCATTTCCGAAACATCCAAATCATCAATACGATGATTACATTATCAGCAGCAATTTGGAGAAACTAGTATTCTCCAGAGATCAACAGACAGAACGTCCAATGGGACTACAATCCGCGTCGATTTCCAGTAATCGCAAACAGAAGTCGCAAACAGGTCCTCAGAGGTATTAATGTTGTCATTTTCCCTTTTGTAATTACAAAAGATGAAAGAAAAGAAGAAATGATGGATATACATAAAATGATACTCACATATTTTGATATTATTTATAAGGTGTTTCTCTCAAGTCCAAAATAGTTATTTTTTTAATACAATATTGAAATATAAATTTTACTCAAAGATTTTCTTTCTCTCTCTCTAAGAAACTTATTGCTGAAAATTGAAAATAATCTTTAACTTATGTAAATGTGTTATTATATATATGTAAATATTTATACATATTTTTTTACATATTTGTACATAAAATCTTCTACAAATGATTTGAACTTATCTCTCATAGAATATTTCTCAGCCAAAATCGAAGATTATTTATCGCAATTTTCAATTTTCATCAATGTGGAAAAAATCTATATAATAATAAGTAAAATTTCTAAATTTTAATATCGTATAAAGAGATATAATTAAACATTATTTTGATTTTAAAACATCCTGTAGACAAGATTTTCAAATATACATATATCGACTATATTCCCATTTGTGTGGTGGTATTTTTTAAATATTATACTATATCTTTTTTTCTGTACTCGGAGATTCCCTATAGAAATTCATCAGGACGACGTTTGGCTTTCGGCGAAAGTGCCGAACGCATCTCCGTCGCCTCCACCGCCACTATCGACGACGACGACGGCGACGACGACGGCAACGACGTCAACGTTATCGGGACCTCGAGATATCCGGGAATATCATCGCCATGTACCTCGATTCGCGGATCAGGATGTCAAGGTACTTGACAGATACCTGACAGACGAGTTAAATGACGATAAACTGCCGTATCGTGGAAAAATTGAGGCAGCGACGTATTATCGCCGAGGGCCACAAGACATAACGGCAGTCATCAAAGCCCTCGATCGCTTCCTAAGCCGTACTCTAAATGACGATGGTTACAATAGCAAGATACATCCGCCGCCCAATCCCGTTCTAGCCCTCCTATTGTCCCGATACGGGCGTTACGTGCCTGGCCCACGGAACCCTCGCGTATACGCGTATTTGGCGGCAAACAACATCCACAACCATCAACCCTTTGGCAAGTATAAATATGAGTTCGATGAGGAGCCGATTTACACAAGACGATAGCAAATATACTAAATATATCTGTATATCATTAATTTGTGCTTGAAAGTACAATATAATGATGTTATCAAATATATTTCAAATAAAATGATAGCTTGTTAACTTTAATTAGAAAAAATTATTCTCGGAAATATTAAAGTGTACGTATAAATAACGCTAGATAGAATGTCTATATAAAAAATTTAATAAAATGATCGAGACAGGTGAGCGAAATATTTCTTACACTTGTCGTCATATTCTGAGATTCTAGAGTATGCTTTACAAGAATTTCTCATAATTCGTATATGATAAAATATTAGATGATATCTAGACGAGGATTGCTATTGCCTGTAGGCTATCGCACGTAATTCATAACATTCTTAACTTCCAACTTTATCTCGAGCCATATAAATCCATATAAACATAATGCTATCTGATGCAATTCTTTCGCGAAGGAAAAATATATGACATGCATCTTTAAAGAGAAAGAATTTCAATTTCGGACTATCGTTCTGAATTGCAAAAATAAAAATGAAGATGGATATATTTGAAAGAAAATACAAATTAAGGATATTGTGGCTGTACAATATCATCTAAAAGTATCAAAAAGGTCAATATCGACTAATAAAAACCACGCAGTAAAAAAATGTATCGTAAATATGCCCTGAAACTAACAGCAAAAAATAAATCGCATTATGCGAAAAATCTGTTATGACGGTATATCTTAAATAAATTCAAATAAACCTTTGTACTAATATTTATTAGAATTTTATTAATATACATATATATAAATTTGATTTAAATAGTGAATTATTGTTTTATCAAATTTGCAAATAAGTGCTATAATTCGATTTTACATAAGAATCAACGCAAACAAAAAATTAAATAACTTTTAAACCAATAAGAGAATTGTACTTAAATTTGACGCACATATTCAGCTGTAATAGAACAATCTAGGAAACCTTTTTATTTTTAGCGATGCTTTAAGCTGTGATACATAAATTTATAATACAACGATTCTGAACACTCACGGTCTTCTAGGCATGAGTCGGCGTTCAGACGTTTGTTTTTCTCTTCGGTGCTCAAACTTGTAAAAATATTCTCCGCACCTATTGCTCATGCCGTCTACAATGTAATTTGTCTCATAGCCATTCACAAAGGCATAACGACGCCCATCAAGGCCCTCGGCCGCTTCCTGCGCGAGACCCTGAACAATCGTAGCGGCTCTCTCCGTGGCGCAAACCACGTCCCCGTCAGTCAATCTTGCATTAAACGATTAAACGTTTGCTAACCGCGCTTAAACGCGAATGATACCTACCGTATGCATACATTACGTTCTATTTGTTTATAATCGACGAAATGCGATATCTTTGCCCAAGTCTGATCAAATTTAAACATTTGTAGAAGCGATTCCGCGTTAGTATTACAATTGCCTTTGTCGTGCGGCAGCTGTGCCGTAATTAACAGAATGAACCTTTAGAAAGCGCCATTAAAGGAATCCTTAACTCACTGTCGCGATCTGACGGCTAGACGGTTAATCGATATCGCACCGAATTTATCCTTGAACGTATTCACAATCGGATTTTACGGCGGGTTAATTGGAGTAGTTGGGAATCTGCTCGAGAACTCCGATTAAGCAGTAAACTACTCTCGTTACACCTTTCTGTCTTATCACCGGTCTGAGAATAGGTATTCCTCCGTTCAATGTCATTCATTTAAACTACGATTGTCCTCGGCGAGATATAGATTTATAATCATAAAACAATTATCGATTATTTTATATTCAGACACTCGTTAAGTACACGTTCGCGGGAGCAAAATGATTAGTTGGAAAAGCAACTTTCACTGAAATAACGTGGAAGCGAAATTTACAGGCATACGAAGATAAATAGACGATTCCGCGCAGATCTCAACCCCCACGTCAAATTTCACCCTTGACGCGGGAGTAACTGTGCAAACTCAGCTAAAACACACAATCGCAATTAATATACCTAAACCCCCCTATTGTATATAAATATTCAAATATACATTACGCCCGGATACGTTCTATCCGTTTCCACAAGATTATTCTATGAATAAATTTTGAATTAGACCCCGTGAATATAATATATATATGTACGAACATATCGTTATCCGGATGTATACGCGAGCCTCCATTTACATTGGCGAGTTTAAACCAATAAAAATATAAATACATATATTGAGTACAGAGTGGATACTCTGAAGGTTTTAAAATGTAATTTTTTAAACAAATTTACAACAAAAATATGATTATGTATGTCCAACTGAATTTCAAAGATACGAAGTGTCAAAAAGTTGAAGGAAAAATTTCATTTTTCTTTAAATATCAAGAAAACTTGAGTTATTTTAACATTTTACATAGGTATGTTTAAAATCTTATCAAAGTAGCCCGAACATTTTTTGAAATTTTACAACGTATGCGCTTAATAAATATAATAAAATAAGTTAAATTTAATATATTTTCTTGAGTTAAATCGTTTATTTCTATCGCTTTAATCAAATTATCTCGAGCAGGAATGGCGCCGTTATAAAAATGATTAAAAATAACGCAAATTAGGTGTGTAATTCGACAATATTATAATACATATTTATATGTACATACCATGTATTGTGATATGTATATCGTGTATAATAATATAATTTATATACATATACACACACGCGCGTTCACAGCCACCATATATATATATATATATGTATATATGTTTCCATTTGCATTGCTGATACGGGTAATAAATTCGGCGAGAATACGCGAAAATCGATCAACCATAACGCGTTCGACAAACGCTATAAACGAACGTGTAACGAAATTATAAAATGCGTTTCGGGGAAACATGATCCGTGGCGGGATAACGAAGGGAAAGATATTGCGAATTTGGCGGTCAGGTTTTCGCAGAGCGTTCAATCTTACCGTTCAAAGTAGAGTTCGTCGCTGGATCATAAAACAGTCGATCGTGCTCTCTCTTAAGTGACGCTTGATTGCCTCACCACTAGGAAAGCATATTGTCGGAAAATCGTATTTTCCGCGTTGGTTCGTCATTCGTTTCTTCGAGATTTACGGTAGCAAAATCGGTGAGTCTTAATAACTTTGACCGGATATCGATACACGTACTCGAGATTAGCGGTACACAGACTTTCCTCTGTGATATCTTTCCATTCTATTCGATAGCAGCTTGCGTCCGTATTGGATTATCCGTCTGTTATCGATTCGATACCTGCGGAAGACGAGGTCGTCGAACTTTAAGAAAAGTATATTGGTGAGAACGAATGTCGCGCGAAAAAAGTTCTGTTACAAATCTGTATTTTCATGCAAACAACTCATGATAGCGAGAGACGCAGCCTCCTCGTGTCGAGTAGCCTCCTCTGCCGCGAATGTCCTTGCATTATTTAAATCATACAGCGACGATGAATATTTTATGCCGAAAGTCAGCAACAACAGCGATAGACACGCGCTGGTATACGCGCGGAATCGCAAACGAGAGAAGGGCGACTTCGTCACGTTCGTCGCGTTGAATTTCGCGCATCTCTTTTTCTTTTAATAGTCAGAACGATATCTGAGAGCAGAATGAATAAAGCGGCTCATTCATCATTCCGAGCGGGAGACGCGCAAATTTCCTCACGTTTCTTTTCCTTTCCTGTAATTCTCGTACTCTACTTTGGGCGCTCTCTGCGTTAGAATAGCTACGGGCTATATGCGTGCCCCGCCCGCTGCAACTTCGGGGGGAGCAGGAGGTTCAAATCAAACCGTGATGAAAAAAGGCGACGGTAAAAAGCAGCGAGAATAAAATATGAGAAATACGTTTCCTCGAGGCGATACGATTCATTTTACCGATCCTGCCTTGCTTTCGCGCAACTGCGAGAAAGAAAGCGAAATGAGTTGCGAGAAAAGAGAGGGACAGAGAAGGCGTATGGTATTAACCCGTCATGTTAAATTTTCTTTTTGTTCTCTGAAACTTTCTCTTTGCGCGCAGCCTAGATTTGTCTAATCCTCTCAGTTACATTAAATCACAACCAATCGTAATGCACGATTGATTTAATGTTATAATTTCTATTACATATAGCAATTTTATATAGATACTTCTCATATTAGATATTACATTGTTAGACACGAATAATAATAATGAAAATAAACAATCCCTTTAATTATAAATAACATTTTGTTATTTTTAACTTCTATGTTAAAATCAGACCGTTCGTGTGGTTATTTTCAATCAAAGTTAATAATATCCCTTACTTGGTAAACTAAATTTGTATAAAAAATTTAATACATTTTCTTGTGAGCAAATTATTTAACCTCATCGTTTTAGGCAACATATATATATACTGAAAGAAAAAAAGTTGTTTCAAAAATATATATTATAGTTGATTCAACACTAAATGCAGCGGTTACAGGCTGTCTGCACGCAAATATTTGTTAATTTAAACAAATAGTATTGCATATTGACATGATTCGCGTATATTTAACTTAAATACTCAAATTAAATAATCACTACGAATTATAACCGCATTTAGCACAAGTTAATAACTTTTTCTCAGTGTGGAAGTGATAAGAAATAACGCAAACGAATAATTGACATTATATAACTTTAATGTATAATATTATTAAATTATACATTACGCGGACAAATCATAAGGCAATAAATTGTGTAGGTAAAATGGATAATATTCATTTTCTTATATCATAAAGTAACGTTACAGTATTTTCAGCAAATCTCGGTCTCTCTTTATCTCGCGATGCAAACAACGATACTTCAACGGTGAACTTTTGAGCTCAGTCTGCATTCCGGGTATCACCACCATGTTGGCATCTTATCAAATTCTCATAAAGCTCCGGGGAATGGTGAGGAATGACAGAGCACAAAGCGCCGAACGAGGTACACCGTACATACATATACACGACGCATCCATACGTACTACCTACTTCCTGTCAATACCGATCAATTTCATATCGGCTTACCTTTCCCTTCTCACTCTCTCATTCACTCTATCGGGAAAACGGTGACCATTGAAATTTCGATCGAAAGATTCCGATACATTCGGTGGCTTTTCGATACCCATGGGGACTGACGTCCGATTTGTCTCCGAGTCGCGCATTTTATTTCTCTCGTTTACCAGCACCGAGTATTTTGTACGAATGTGACGTGACCGCATCGCGTGTCTGTGCGATGCGATGGTTCATCAAGGCCGGTTTAAGACTGTCTCCATCATCACGACTGCAAAGAATCACGGACAAAGGGGACGCGCGAAGAAATTTAGCCGTTTATAAAATTTTACGCCGAATCAATTTTCTACGCTCCTCGTTGTTCTCTATATGGGAATTGTCTGCTATACAATATTTCATTTCACCTTAAATTTAATATATATTTTAAGTTAAATTTTCTTCTATTTTTTTATGCGATCTATAGAAATGGTTAAAAATAACTCAAATTATACAATATATGTATAGATATACATGTATTGACATGGTAAAAACTTCTATTTTTTTTTAAGTACAAGTTTTCTGGCTAATCTATCTTTAATACTTTAGTTAAATATAATTTTCACAGGTTATTTCTTGTAATCACATTTTTGTGACACTTTAAATTAAAACACCAGATAAAATAAGATTACAATAATATTAATTTAAAATAGAAAAATAAGCTATAATTTTTCAAGATTTCTTTATCTTTCTAATTATTATTATAATTAAAACATTTATTAGATAATTAAAATAAAAGAAAATTTAAATTAAAATTTAAGTAGAATATTAATCTGAGCTTTCGCAGTTATTGGTACGGAAATTATGTATTCATAATTTGCGACAAGATATAATTCGCAATCAATTAGAACTTTCGAAACGAAATATATTCACCGCAAAGACTTATACTTATTAAAGAGTATTTTATTTGATTAGAAATAATTATCGTCTCAATATTTTTACCAAAGTAACACAAATTTGACAATGAATTAAGTCGGCAATAAATATGGTAATGGTAATTTTTAGATCATTTCATAGTTCATTTCAGACAGTTCTGGAATATGTTTAGAAACCCCTCCCCCAAGTCTGGTTTTGAAAAGGATTACAAAATAATCTCGACCATTCCTAATATTTATATCCTCCGTTTTGAGAAACTGAAGTGACGAATAAATGCAAGAGAAACAAATAGCGACTAGTTGACTGAACTCAACGATTCTTGAACATTGATCGCCAACGCATAGACAACTGATCGACATCAGCTTACTCGACGCATTGACGTGCACCCAATCGGTGCAGCGAAAATAACAGATCTGTCTAAACAGCGCGACGACGTTCGCTTTTTCCTATGAAAAACAGTCGAAACATTCGTTGTTTTTTCCACAGAATTTTTCGACTGTCTATTTGTCGATACTGCGGGCTGTCTTTCGAAATAAAGAGCTTGAAGTGTGTTAAGTAGAACTACATGAAATAGCATTTGATTCTGAAACAGCGATCAATCCTAAAATTGTCTTAAGTAATCATTAGATCGAAATGACTTCTAACTGGCTCAGGTTATCATTGCACTGCTCTAACTTGCTTTGAAATATAAGTTTAAAGCTATGAATCCATTCAATTATAATGCGTTAATATTACAATTGCTTTCGAAGTTGAAGTATAATAAAACAGATTACATCGTAATGTAATGATAACTAGTTATAGCATGCTCTGAAATGAAATCCCTCAAGCGCAATATAATTACACAATTTGTCATTAAACCGTAAATATAATGATGTGTTGTGCATGATATGAAGTACATAAATATGACAGTCGCAATGCGCAGCAAAGTACGTCAACAGTAAATGTGATAAAGAAATTATGGAGTTCCGATACTAAAAATATTTTCACAGAATCTCATTAAACCCGTATTGCGATCATGACGTAAGCGCAACGAATCTAGATTGAAACAGTACGTGAGAAGGGCTGCAACGAAAGTGGCAAATTCGTTTGTTCCTCACATCCGTGTATGATATAATAATTCCGTTGCGGTCGCCGTGCGGCGGCAAGAACACTAAAGTTTATATGCGCTCGATTGCCATCGCGACCTTTATTTTTGCGACTCTTCTTTTCCTCGCAGGATGTAACTCCTCCGAAACGCGCACAATGGCCGACGCGGAAGGAAGTGGAAATAAATTCTCGAGATTCCAACGCGCGTGACACGGCCGAGAAGCCACTCGGTTTTAGCGCGGGCTCAATTGCGAGGGTGATGAAAAGTACTCTGCGCGCCGGAGGTCCCTGCCAGAGGGTGTGTGTTCGAGGTTCGCTAGCAGCGATGAAGAGTACCGGTTGGCTTCTTCCGCGGTTGCGGTCACGAGTCGTGGTTCACCGAGCGAGAGAGAGAGAGAGAGAGAGAGAGAACACGCACTAGGAGCATTCAGTAATTGCTACCGTGTTTATAATTGTTGCACTCTTCTTCGTTCCTTTGTGAGGAGGAACGGTTCTCGAGGTTTGCCGCTCCTTCTTCCGGTTGGCCTCTCGCGCGCACAGCCTAATACTACTCCACCATCGTGGCTGCAGCCACCCCTTGAGCTAGGTGTTCGCGAGACGCTGAGCGAGATGGAAAATTAGTCCGCGGGTATAGTAACCGGTGGTCTCGTCATCCTCGTCCCTCTACGGAGTGGTTTAGCGCCGACGAAAAAGTCGCCCCGAGGGAGAAGTGTGAGCTCGCACTTTATTCCCTTCTTGCAGTCTTTCGTGCCTCTCAAGACGGCGCCTCGTTCTTTCTTGCGTTGTTGCGAATGTACGGTGAGAAAATTAATGCTGCTGGATGGAAACGCTGGATCTATTATATCTGTATTTTAATTATTTCTTCTTGCAAGCTTAACGACTTTGTATTTAAAACGAAAGATCTCATTAATGATTTATAAAGTTGTAGTCATAAAAGAAAATGGAGATAATATTACGTGAAAATCGACCGAGAAATATTCAACACAATTATAAGGGGAAAAGGTCGTATTCGGTCAGAGCGGATATTTGTGTTCAATAATATTTTTGTGTGAATTTTACAATTTCCAGTTCAAGCATTTCACCGCGCGCTGATTATTTATCAGTCTTGAAATTTCAATCCCAAACTGAAGCTGGATCACGTAATATTACAAATTAAACAGAGAAACGTTTTAATATTACTGATACTAATGAGCATCTTTACTGTAGAGAATTTATTGTGAAAAATATCTCAACTGTGAATCTGAATTTCTCTCATTCTGTGAGATTATCTTTTCAATTCGACTATCATAACAAAATAGGTATTTTAACAATTAATAAAACTTTGATAAATGTTATTAAAAGATTAATAAAAAAGATTGTTAAATTATTTTTTTTAGAAGTAATTAATTAATTAATTGAAAAGTTACAAGCACAGATGATAAAATATAGTTCAACAAAAGAGCGTAGAATATTTCGCAACCTCTTCTCGGATCTACCGTGGAATTAACGGCGTTCCCGTGGAATTTGCGACGAGCGCGAATTTATCTGTCTCGACGCGCGCGACGCAGTGAGTTATATCAAGATTTATAACGGCGTCGTGTCGGGGGACTTTCGAAGACGTCGGACGTCGACGCCTATTTATTCGGCAAGGTCGACGACGCCTTGTTGCCGTTCACCTCGAGTTTCCTGTTTCGTCGCGACTCGCGATCAAGTTGGCCCGCGTTACCGTCGGAACCGGCCGCAGGAACCACTTATATTCGTGTTTATTACATCGAGATGTGACGTCACTTCCTGAGGGAGGGAGGACGGAATAACTTCATCATCGTATCCCACAGACGTGGCGGTTGCGGTGGTAGATCCCCCCTTTTGAATAGAGTCGAATGGATCCACGCATTGATTCTCTTCCTCACTTCCTCTCTCCGGTCTTCCGCCGCTTCCTCTTCGCCCTCATCTTCCCTCTCTCTCTCTCTCTCTCTCTCTCTCTCTCTCTCTCTTCATCGGTCGTAAAGCTCTATCCTCCGCTTTATATACGCGGCTTCGAGAATTCGCTCCGAGAGCTCCGGTTATACCGACTGCCTTTGACTCGAGCACCGAGAAGAAGAGCACCGTGCTCAAAAGACGCTGGGCAAAAGTCGATGTCACCGAATGAAAAACGCCCAGCCTGACTTCCACCGGACGGGAAAATGTACAGGGAGGAACAGAGGGTGGAACCGCAGATGGCGAGCTGCGAATTCGTCGCTCGGTTCGCACTTTGCATAAGAACGATCGGCCGCTCTTTTCGCCAGTTCTTCCATCGCTTTCTTCCGCTTCTATCGTAACTTTTTGTGCTTTCACTTCACCCGACTGGGAACATCTTTCTCGAAACGCCTGATAACTTCCATCGTGTTGCGATTCAGTGAGAGATGAATGCTGTCGAAGCACGTGACGTTACACAGAATATCTATCTATTTTGCATAAAAATATATGAATATTTATTATGTGTGTATAGTTTATACCTTTTTTGAAAGTACACTCAGAAGAAAATCTTTTTTTAAGTATTTCACATTCATATGTATATCCGCAAATATGTAATAAGTTCATCGCAAAAATCAAATTTTCAAAATATATTTTGAAGTTTAATACTTCAATCAAGATTATTGAATCAAAACGAACTTAATTTGTTTATTATATAAAGTCGCTTCTTCAACCAATTTCATAATATTCTTTAAAAAATAAATTTTTGTTTTGAATCCATCATAATGAGTTTTTTTTTAAATTTGTAACAAGCACTTATATTTTATAATTATATTATTAAGAAATTATTCCTTGTTAAATGTAACCGTTATTTTAAAAAAATGAAAGTAAATTAAGTAATCACTTTTCGTAACAACACAGAATATTTTTCTGTGTCTAATAGAGAAATTATTAAATTAAATAATCTGATTCGCGTATATTTTATATCTTTTCTGTTTTGCACAGGAAAAAATAATCTTGTTAATTTAATGAGCATTATGAAACAAGTACCCTCTTAATAAAATGTTATTTGTTTCATTAATACTATCATTGACTTAACAAGATCATTTTCGATTAGACTGTTGACTATGCTATTGATACAGCATAATTTATTTTCGTGTAAAAATCTCTATACAATAAGATAAAAAAATACAATGGAGAGTAGAGGGAAAAAAGTAATACTGTGAAATGTTTTTCACACTTTTGTGCATTTTTTTCGTAATATTTTAATGTAAATCTTTTGTGGATATATTCGAGAGCTCGATTGCAAGTGTCGTTCGATATCTTTCTACAGTATACATAACATCAAAGGCTTTCATAGTAATACGTAAAGGCGACTTTTTCATGGATATACAGCAACGGGCGTGAAACGAGTAAACGACATCGCACGGTCTTGGTAATCTACCGCTTCGCTGGTCCCGCCCGCGCGGTGCGATTTCACCTTCTCTTCTTTCAAATGTAAATGCATTTCCAAGAGGGATCGAATCGCGCGGACTCGTAAAAAGGAAAATAGCCAAGTCGCTTCATCATCGTTTCTCGTCGTGCGTACTCATTTTATACGGTACGTATTCAGAAGCGAGTAAGACAATTGTTTACAGCTGTACTGCATATGCGGGAGTCGGCAAGAACGTCCCCGTGATAAGGAGTTGTTCTACTACCTCTTAGAAATTAGACGGTTGTCTGCGCATTCGCGCATGCAGACGCCTCCTTAAATTGATAATTACATAATCTCCCGGCATCTGGCGAATGTAAAGATCTCTTGTGCATATGAGAACCTCGCGTAGACCGCTCATTTTCGAATTAGACGACCGCTTAGTGCCTCCTGTGGCGCGAGAATCACATGGAGGGATACGAGAGATTCTCTACGGCTAAATCATGGTCTTCATTTTACTTCCGGGGCAAGCAACTTGTGCACTTGTAATAGCTTCTCATATAACAACCTCGCCAGACCTGCTAACATTACACTGCGGAGACTTGATATAATTTTCACCTAAGGCGTGGCTAGGTGTAGGTTTGCCCAGATCCGTGACGGTCATGTCATATTCGCATAATAATGACTATATTAACAACAGTTGAGACTTATAAGCCAGAGACTTAAAACTTAACTTCAAAGCTTAAAAATTGTACGTAAGCATTAAAGTCTTTTGTAGCTTCCTTAAATCGTTTCATTACGACTAAGACTATTTGCTACTATTACTAAAATTTCTTAATTTCTAAAAGAAAATGATGAGCTCATTTTCCAAGTTACTGCAATATAGCCTTACGACTATTGATAGAGGAAAGTTTAAAGTTTTTTTATTTACAATTAGGACCTCGTATACCATATATAGCATTAATTATATTATACAAATTGTAAATAACCGTTAAAAATTTTTGCATCAGATCCAAATGATCCGTCGCTGATGTAACATATTCAAGGGTTAATAATTTCTGTACTTTTGAGTAACTCTCTCTTATAATATAACTGGGAAGTGTCATCATTATTCTACCTGGTTACTATACTTTCTAAAGGACGGAAGGTTTTAACTTTCATCACCGATTTACCCTGGAGAGTCCTCCTGGTTCCCGGGCTATATTCGACTCTTGGACCCGACGATAATGCTATTTAACGTGCTATGCCGTCGCGAGTGCAAAGTGTCGTACCATTACAGAGCGCGGACGCGTCGCTCCATTAAGCAACGCATATGTTCCTCGCATGTATATGCAGCTTCGAGATAGGAATGAGAGCAGAGTCGGCGATACAAGAGAGCGGGGGTGGCCGACGACGATGGCAGCGACGGCAACATTTAGCGAACTACGCCTTTAATTAAACCGAAAGAGCGACGCGTATTGTCATTCCGCGCTGCTGCTATAGCGATGGCATTGTGCAAAAGCCACGACGGTCGGCCAGTTATACCAGTTACTGAAGGGAGAGAGGGAGACACCGCGACCTCGTGGAACGTGCTCTCGCGAGGAAATTCGCGCCCATTCCGTTCTATTCGCACGCGCGAGACCCGACCCAGCCCGTTTTGCTGCTGCGAAACCGGGCAAAACCGACGTAACGAGATCTTCCGCTCGGATTGCACACGGCAGGAGCGAGACTCCGCTCTGCCCCTTTCTCGCTGTCGTTCTCCGGTTCTCCCTCGGCACCGGTCTGCTCGCTCCTTTGCGTCCTTTTGCTTCAAATCGTCGGCCTTGGTGTCGCTTCGCGCTATTAATTGGCAGTCGTCGGTTTAATCGCTACTTAATTACTTCGTAGCCGAGTAGAGGCGTCTAATTAACAAACAGCCTGTTTCTGTCTTCGATCCTTCGGCTCGTTTAGATGAGGTGGCGATACATAAGTATTGCGATGTTTAAGTACCTCTAATTCGTTGTCCGTCGATATAAATTCCTTGTCACATTTGTAATTTGGTAGAAAAGGCTAATATACGTTCAAGCGGCAAAGTAGACGCTCTTACAGAGTCGTAAAAGAGTTAAATGTAAGGAAGTACATTAAAACGGTAAAACGGACGGTTTTCCTCCGTAAAACCACCAGAGAATATTTTAGAATTTTCTTTTATTTAAATATGTACATACTCTTCTTCACATTTACGTTGATATAATCGTTCTACAAATTTTAATTTTAATTTTGAAATTATTTAAAAGTGAGAATCTTTCTAAAAATCCTGTAGACAGAGATAAGATCAATTTTAAAATTAAAGAACATGTCATTATAATGTCACTAACCTTTAAGCGATATCTACGATTACGTTTATGGTGTAAAACTTGAGCTTAAGCCTTAAGCCATAAAAAATTTGCCAATCGTAGTAATTTATTCTCCTTACATTATTCGACTGTGTTGATCAATTTATTACCCGACTTAAAATTTACTACCACCTATATTATGTTTCGAAACTTATGTGTTAAAGTCTCATTATTACTTGCCATAAGAAATTGACTAATCATAGTCGATTATTTGTCTCATTGCGTTGTCAATTGATAACCTATTCTTTTTATTAGATTAATTATAATATATGTATATAAGATGCGTTTGATTGTTTTGTTCTTTGATTTTTATACACTCTTTATATTATATAATACTGTATTTAAGACTTAAATTTTTTACGCTTTAAAATTTCATAGATGCCACTTTACGGGACAGAAAAAAAAACCACTGTATAGTAGCGTTAAAATAGCGTTATATTTTAAAGCAAGAAATACAATGAAATAAAGTATTATAATAAATTTTACTCAAGAAAAGCGGTACAATTTAAAAAATAGACCTCCGTCTTCTAAAGATTTAAATAGGGTAAAATTGTCTTGTGTATTTTCGAGTGCTCTACGCAACTCGTTGCCTGCTGACTTATGTAACGTAACGTGGAAAGAGAAACTGGCGTAATCAGACGAAACGAGATTACTTTCTTCGGGAGAGCGACTGCTGTTATAAATAACATTTCTCGCTCTTTCCACGTCCCTTTTTTCGCGTACATGCAGCGATGTAGTCGCGGACGTCCGGTCCCAGTGATACCATCGGTATTAGCAAGGTAGCGAGAGGAGGTAGGAATCGTCACAGCGGCAGCGGCCCGTGTCAATCGTCACGTGTGACTAGCCGCGAGACTCATTTCCGCGCACAAATGGCAATGAAAATTGAGCTGGCAGAAATTATACGGATATTACACATTGAACGGCATGGCGCAGCACGGCGGAACACGTCGGCCATACTTCGCGGGTCTCGAAAATGCGATTTCTATGAACGACCATGTCTACGAAGAAATAATGTGGAGGTTCGTCGTTTGACCCATTCCGTTCGCTGATTCCTCTCGCATCTCTTTCCATCCCGTTTCCACCCGTGAGATGGTCGATTCTCGTCATTAGGACTTTACAACCTCGACGTGAACTCTCAGAGGAGGGGCAGCTTCGGACGGCCGAAACGTGCTGGGAATCGCAACTTTTTCTCTGGCATCTGCCAACAAGAGACGGAGGGATGCATGCGAATTTAAAGCGTCCGTTATACTTTCCTCGCGGAACGCGAACCACCCGCCGCCGTCTTCCTTCCTTCATGACTCTCGTATGCGAGGGGAGGATCCGGATCTAAACGAGTAAACGAAATCGTGCCGGGCGAATAAATTTTCGAGGCTCTAATCACGTTGCCGCTCAAACGCGCTTACGAATGGGCGAATTACCATCCGTTGGATTACCGCTCGGAAACTTTTCTTTCCGACACACATACGCTTAACTCAACAGTTTTGCACCCCAATCGGATTTTACACGGATAATTACGAGCTTTAGTTTTAATGAGATTGGGTGCACGTGATCCAGCCAGCTTCGATCAATTATGTCCGAGTTTGGAAATAATTATTTCATTCAAAAGCTTAATAAGTTTTGTCTCCCGTAAGTAAATCGTACAAAAGGTACTTCGTCCAATATGGCGGATTAGATGCAGCGTCGAATTCGAGGAAAAGAGGTCATCGCATTCGCAATAGCCAATCGTGGCGCTTGCGATTCGATTATGCTAATGCAACGTGATGGGACGGACTCGCCATCCGTTCGCCACTCCACAGGATCGGCATAATCATCGTTAACTTCTTAATAGCATGACCAATTATCCACGAGGGATGACTCTCTGGCTGGGCAAACGAGCGACGTTGCAATACAATTTAATCGCGCCCGAGAAAGGATTCGTCGACTTTCGTCCCTCTTTTCATTCTCACCGCGCGGGCGTTGAACTCTTTCCTTCAGTTTCCTCGCTAGAAAATAGTTCGCTCTCGGTTCAACGAGTTCCCTTTATCCCGGCCAACGACCAACGTTCGCGCTCGGCAACAAAAAGGGATGCGCTCCACGCATCGTAATTTCCGTTCGCGGGGTTGCACTTGGGGATTTTACCGCGTGAATTAAAGGAGCCGACAAGACATTTTAAATTTCTCGATCCTTCCTTTTTCATGCGCTCTCATTACGCGTGTCTGTTAAAAATTCAAGGAAATTGTTTATTAATCCTTTTGACGCCGCGCTATGCTCGCACTCAGCGCTTTTAATCTCCACTTTAATAAAGAAAATAGTAATTAACGTTGCTAGTCCGCCGCTTGATAGTTCCTTCAAGCCGTAATAAAACAGACAAAATCTACAGCGGTTATATGAGATGCACATGAGGGGAACGTGGTCGTAAAAGAGTAATTTGCACGAAGTGTAAAGCAAAATATAAAGACACAACTAACTCGGTGTTGACTCCGTTAAAACATTTTTCTTTCTATATGATAACAGCTCTGCATCTCTTTTTATACAGATACTTATCGCACATAAAGTTTTTTTTACTAACAAGGAAATGAAAAAACACACTACTCAGGTAAATATCAATTTTGATAAAATATTCATTACTAACAGTTACTTGCAAAGTGATGAATAACCCATTTCATCAACAATTGTCAATATTTAATAGGAAAATTGAAATTTGAATAATAATTTTTTCAAAAAATTGACCATTCTAATGATTTTCTATAGGACAAAATTGTTATTTGTAAATCTGTTAGTATTATACTAAGGAAGATATAAGCCGAAACATTTGTATATAATTTCTATCCTAAAAAAATCATACCATAAAAATGAAAAGGACAAGCCATGTTCAAAGAAAGATCCTCTCAAAAATTTAAACCTTTAAATAATATTATCTAATATAATACATTATCACGAAAATTAACTGATATATTATTAAATGTGCCAGTTCGAAGTGAACATACATACGTATAAGTAAACAGATTACAATTTGCAGTTTTCTAGAAAATAACTGCGATATGTTCTATATGTTGCTATTCTTAGTGCATGAAATATAAAAGTCGGCTATTGAGATTTGATTTGAAATTTATATTAGACCGTACAACGAAAAATAATTGCTTGTAATTATGACTACACATGAAGGATAAAAAGTATTGTATTAGAACCGTATCTTTAAAAGCTTTATAACGAGGTGAATATACAAAATTATATAGAAATGTTTCTACACATCCACTTAGTTCCCATAGGCCTCTTTTATTGTAATTATTTAAAAAATTGGGAAATGTTTATAGAAAAAAATAAAAAAAAAAAATAAAAAATAAAAAATATGGAAAATTACATCAAGAAAATTCAAAAATTTTCAGATTTATAAACTTTCACGTAATTCATAATGTTATTTTTACAATTTCGACGAATTTTTTTTTGGGAAGCTAAAAAATTACGAGTGTAGTTTGTAATATTTATTTTCTGGTGTGTGATTCAGTTTCACCAAAATATGAAAACTTATTTAAATATTCAGTTCCATTTGTGCGAATAAAAGACATCGTAATCCGCGAATTTAAAGCGATGAGTGTAAAGTGAACATAAAGCATCCTCCATCCCTCTGTTAATCCGCGTTATGAAAAATGGCACCCTATTACGAGGATTAATGCTACCACGGATTCGAGACTCGAGTGGAAATTGAATTCTGAAATATTCGATAGATATCGCGACGAAGCCGTCTAAATCTGTCCGCTGTTTGTGCATTATGCGCGTCCACATAGTGCAGAATGGCCCAGCGATCCATTTGAAATATTTTTCCCCGAGCATTCACCATTTGCGGCCTGGCTCGCGGATATTTTCCCCGATCTATTTATACTTCAAATAGCTCGTTCTTTGTTGGGAATGAAAATATATACTTTGTGTTAATGTCGCGGCAGAGTTTTGCGGGGAAATTAAAGGCACGGGCACACTGCACGCGTGAGCGAATGTACAAGCGGCGGAAAATGCAAATATTGAAAAAACGACGGAAGACGCTTCGCAAATACGGCATGCGAAGCTGACGGTTGAGGGTATCCTGAGAACATCGTAATATTTTATATCATCGTCAATATTGAACGGTGCGTTTACGTATCAATGAAACAGCGCGTTTGCTTTTCGCTTTCGCGCGAACCCGCGAGAGAGGAGATATACCGAAGGAACGACGGGTTTAAATACCCTTAAGTAAGAGATTGAACCGTTTAAACACAACTTCTGATTAGTAGTTGACTGTATTCAACAGCTGCTGATATATAGAATGAGATAGATGCACAAGATAGGATGAGATGCATGGATGTTTCATTTTATCTTATGCATAATTCTCTATCTTGATCTCTCTTCAGACTTGAGAACATTGTAATGTACATCAAATTTGAAGAAATTATCCGTTAAAATTATTTAATTCGATATTATCTAAGATCTCATGTACATAACAATGTATATGTTGTGGAAAAATAATCAAAATTAAAAAAAGTTAACTGTTTAATACGAATTACTTATTAAAGTGTGCACAATTGAAATTAAACAAACTTTTTGTTAACATAGTTTCAATGAAATTAGATCTGAAAGGCGTACCTTTAAGTAAGTCCTGAAAAATGTAGAGGATCAAACATGGTGTCCAATCTCTTACATGAAGACCTCCAGACAGGTTTACGCGGATCGTCAACTTTATGTGGACGCAATATTCCATCCTCCCCATTTACCAGCCGGCCATATGGCGAAGAATAGCCCGTAGGCTATTTCACGAGTGTCCGCAATAAATCGCAATAAATCCCTCCGCACCGGTCACGAGTCATAAATCGTTGTAATCGTAGCTCAGTATCGTTACCGTGCCGACAGTTCGCGGTAATCGATCGCGCGCGGAAGATTCTCAATTCTGCTGCCGTTACGTCCGTAAATGTGAAGATGGTATTTCGTGATATTTCGTGTTTCGTAAAAGTGGGTCAGACTATGGTCGAATTGGTGCATTCGCGCGCGATTTATATTTTCGTTTCGGAAAAGAGAGAGAAAAGGAAAGAGACACATACCTGTGCAGCGCAGCCGACTCATAATCCTCGTTTATAGAGGCGCGTTTACATTTCTGCGTTTTTACAGCACGGCCGGTTCGAAACGTTGAATATTCACGTGGACATCGCGTGAATATTCACAATCAAGAAAAAAAAAATTGCGCTGCGTTAATACAATGGGGAGGCACGCTCTATTAGAATTAAATTTTCAACTTCCCCCGTGCGTTATGAATGTAGCATCGTATATGCGCGTTGTAAACATGTTAATGAGAGGCTCGCGAGTTTATTACTACCCGTAGGGCGAATCGCCACCCGTTAATTACAATAAAATCCGGACGTAAGAATTAAATTTTGTGTCATTATCCACTACATTCTGCCGATAGTTAATAGTTAGCTGAAAATTTATACCGCGTTCGTTACCAGGATCGTTCGTTACTAATTATAATTTGGCAACGTAATCTATATCTTACAGCCTTAATTTAACTACCAACTCTATACGAGTAGCACACGTATAGCTGAACAAACTAAAACTTATTAACTCTATACTCGAGATACCGAAGATGTGGTCGGTGCACGATATAGTCTGCCACCAAGCCTCTCGTGATTTTGTGAACTATCTTCCGTAGCGTTTCGCATTTACACGACAGACTCGTTAAAACTGAGATAATGCGTTCTCGCCGGGAGAGTGAGGTGTTCCGTATATTCCGAGGTGGAGAAACCTCAGCTTCGTACGTCATTCCGAGATCTCGTTGATGATCTTGTTACCACGTTTATGGCGCGGATGCCACACCAAAGTGTCGTAGAAAATCTGCTCTATATGAATACACTGCAATCTGCCTTTTGTACTTTGGCTGCGGCCATATTCCGTTATTCTCTGTTGTGTTCTACCATAATCTATCGCAATTTAAGTTATTGCAAATGCCGATGTGAATAGTCGACCTATGAACTTTCATCGAATTTCCTCAAATTAAGCAAAACTCGCAAAATCATGTTATTCTTTAGAGGATGGAGATTTATTTCTTAAATTTCACAGCTTTTCTTCTGTTACAATTTATTATTTTATTATATTCTTTGCTTCCAAATATGACACTGTTTCATTGTGGTTTTCTGGTCATATAAAGGTTAAAGAGAAAATAAAAAAAGTAAATTACATTTTTTGCATGTACACGCTGTTAGATATTAAAGAAACACTGGTAATCCAATTCTTTGGGTAAAATAACATTTTGTTCTTTTTAACTTCCGTGTGCTTTAAAATGCAAATCATTCTATTTCTGTGATTAATTTTGAAGTACGCAACGTGTAAATAATATATTTGAATTACATTTAATACACATTTTCATAAATTAAATTATTCAATTCTATTGTTTTAGTAAAATTAACGACATGTAGAGCAGTGGTGACTTATAAAAATGAAAAAAATAACTTAAATTCACAATTTGACATTATAAAAATTTAAGTGCAGTTTCAAAATAATTAGTTAGATAAAAACAAGAATTCAAGTAAGAATTTTCACATATAAATCGATAATTCAATCAGTCGTGCTGCACATCAGATACTTTAGAGCTAATCGTGCTTGTCGAATTTCGCAATAATCGCAGCCAATTGCATCGACAGAAGGTGAGACTATCGCACAACCGACGAAGGAGAGACTCCGTGACTACGGGGGAGAATCGAGTGCGAGGTGTTGGATAACGTACGAGCCATTACCTCGGGGACTT
The DNA here is from genome assembly GCF_001594065.2 of Cyphomyrmex costatus. Lineage (NCBI taxonomy): Eukaryota > Metazoa > Arthropoda > Insecta > Hymenoptera > Formicidae > Cyphomyrmex > Cyphomyrmex costatus. The sequence continues at coordinate 321,750 of NW_017279319.1, read as the reverse complement.
GTAACTCGATGCGACCGGGTAAACGTCGTCGTGACGTGTTCGCGACAATGCATACGTGATCCTACGCGTAACCATAGGTCTCATTGATCGGCCACTAGCCGTTGTTCGACATTGTGTGGTGTGTAACCACCGCAAAATGAATGCAGCCATTCCACGTACGTACCTCTTGCGAACGAACGATGTCTTTTATTCATCTAATCGATTGAACGAAACGATCTATAAAATACGCATCCCGTAAAGCTGCGTCTGCAATGAGACTTTAAAGTATAAAACTTGAGTTTTTTATCTTAAGCTGTAAATTATTATCCACTCACAGTCAAATTTAAGAAAAACGATCGATAATTGCTCAATTTCTTACGATTTAAGGTTTAAAATTTAAATTTTAGCCTCAAAATCTCATTATAGACATCGTTTAAGGTTTTTACTTGAAGTATCAGCACAAATCGTGACATTTATTTCAATTGCAATGATAAATAATATGAACGAAACTAACCAAAATATAATTTTAAAAAAATTCTCAATCTTTTTTCTAGCAAATTTTTAAATATAATTGTCTACATAGAGATGAGATTTGTGTAAAAGAGCAGATCTTCCGAGTAACGTATAATTATGTTACAAGTTTGCGTAAGAAGTGAGAAATGTCGAATGTTCATGATAGTCATTTTATGTTTCGGTTATATATACTGCGCGTAGTAAGATTTATTTCAGAAAATACGACAGATAATAAGAAGAAAATAAAAAGGAAATTGGAGAAAGAGATGACGATAGTTATACGCTTGACGTTGAAGCGAAAGTTGTCGAGTTGGAAATTATCATTTCTGAGTCATACGTACTACAGTGTAAAGGATTGTCTTATAAACTCAGAGAGACCTCGCTAAACCTTATTTGCATATGTTGCTGTGTATTTCAACGATGTTACATACATTCTCGCTAAGTCCGATCTGCATAACAATAGACACGAGAATTCTGGCTGAGTTATATAAAATATATGTCATCCGTAATCCGTTTCACCGTATTGTATTATATATTTTCATTGATTATCTTCCATAAATCATGTGTTTATTAAGTTCCTGCTTAAATGCCAACGCCATTTTGCACCGTAATATAATATTGAGAATCTGGGTATACACTTTCACGAGAGTCGTTCACAGCATCACGCGAAGCGCGCATTAAAGCCACTTGGAACAATCGCATTATTGTCGAGCATTACATGTCGGCTATCCGAGACCTCCGTGTCGGGATCTTTTAAACTCACGTTTCCGCCTCCGTTCGCCACGGTCATTCTATGGTCAAGTACCCGGAGAGGAAGAGAGTCAGAAAAAGATACATTTATCGTGTCATAAGAATCTTTTTAGAACGAAGAAAACGTAAAATATATGTAACGTGAGCGAACAAAATTATATAAAATATATTTAAATTAAAAATGCAATTATAGACTCACAATTGTAATTATAAATGCAATCATAACTGTAGTCAAATTGTAATTATAATTATATATTTTCGAATGATTTATGTATAAAAAAAGCATATTTTGATACTTAGAGTAAAGTTGCGCATTTATTATTTTGAAGTGTAGTCAGTTAAATAATTATGATTTAATTATAAATCAGAATTGAGAGTGCATCTAATAAAATACAAAAAATAGGATACAACTACATAACGAAATGGATTTCATATTATTATTAAATGTCTTTGTTTTAAATGGTATAACATCAAGTTGTCAATAAATAAGAATAGATCGAAAGGTTATATAAAGAGTTAGAATAAAATTTGCCATGTGTTTATATTATAAGAATGGATATAATATTCGCAAAAAATACAATTAATTATGATCACGCGTACTAATCATCGTTTCGGAACAAAATAGTTATATAGCATTTTGCACGGTTTTTCTCGACATTAATTACACGCAAATGTAACGCTTATTATTACTATGTACATACATTTTATTGCGACGGAAAAATAACACGAAAGTACAAAACTCTATGATCTATTCGACAATTATGAATTCTATGAATTAGCATAAGTATCGTGAGAGATATTATAATATATCATCCATATAAATAAAACTATAGTTTATAATTTTCGTTACCTAGTGGTTCGATTTCTATTATAAGAAATAGATAAATCGCGATTCTAATTTCATAGTTGATAAAATCAAGTTGTTAATAATTAAGAATAGGAGAGAGATTGTTAAAAATTAGAACAAAATTAAAAAATCGTGAATATTAATTAATTACGTTGGTAGCTGGTTCTTAAAGAATAGGAAATAATCATATTTCATCTTATAATATTTGTCGTGATTGTATTTTGGCACGTAATTATTCACAGAGCGGTCCGCACTGTTATCTATTAATCTATTATACTTGCACGAGTTTCGATGCGCGAATGATTTCGGTACGTGGCGACCTTCTAGCAAAACAAACACCAAGGTCAGACAGTTTAGCTTTGCACAAAATAATTCATACATAACGAAATATAAGCTGAATATTCTTTCTCTTCCGTTTCAAATCAATTATCAATATGACCGATATATACAATACGGTCTCTCGATTCGGCAATTCGTGTATTATTTCGCATTATTGATCTCAATATGATAATCAAAATGCATTCAAAATGAAAGTTTAAAGCACGATACGGGATATATCCAAATTTAATCGAAGAGATAATTACCGGCTATGAGAACAATGATTTATGATATCCGTTCTTTATCATTCCGAGTTTTGTATCGGATAAATGAATCAGGCGAATTAACTGTTTCAATAAGCAATTATTGATATGCAAGTCCTTAATTGCGCAGTCTTAACTGCTTGCTATAATAATTATTTACCGTAATAATTGAGGTATAATGGAGTTGGATGTTTTCGGTGGTACTTGTCGGAACCACCTTTTGAGACGACACATGATGTGGCTTTCGCTACTATACCTGCCAACTCTCGTTATACGAATAATGATGCCTACAACAGCTCTGCATGCTGTAAACAACACGAACTATTAACGAAATATTCTAGAAGTATGAAGTAAATGTGTGTGTGTGTATATATATGTTTAATTTTAAAAAAGAGGACGGAATAAGAATAAAACAGAACAAGTAGATTTGCTAAAGTATCCATGTAAAATTTAACTTGATACAGTTTTGAGAATAATTTTATTAGACCATCATCATAATAATTATGTAGAACGCTAAAGCGCTAATGACAATGCTGCAAAAAGTTTTAACATTGCAGCAACTAGTGCTTGAACGTTCTACATGATTATTCTGATGATAGATTGACGTAATATTTGGTTTATATTTAAATGTATAATTGGAAATTACGGTATTTGGATAAATTTGAATATATAATTAAAAACTATGGTATTTTTTTTATTAATTTATCGCTACGATGGTCACCAATGCCATGCGTTTTAATAAGATACTGACAAATAATGCTAAGAAATTTGTTTTTTGGCCCCCATATAAGATTTTATATATATACTGAAGCATTCATAAAAATGTATTTATAAAAATTAACTATAGGTATACAGATCTAAAAATAATTTTATCAAGCCATTTAAATAATTATGTAGAACGCTGGAACTGGTGGCTCGAATGTTAAAGCTTTTTGCAGCATTGCTCATTATGCTTTTAATACTACATAATCCTACTTGATCGCTATGTAATCCTGCGTAATTCTTTTGATGATCCAACAAAATTATTATCAGATCTGTATTTAGTCAATTTTTAAATATTTTAGCAAAAAAAAATTATTCTTTTCGTAAATATATCGTAATAAATACGAATATGTAAGACTGAGTGTGAGGTAAGAATCAAGAGACAGAATAAACAGCAAGCATGTTAAATGAAAAGGAAAACGAGCGAACTTCAAAGAATAAAGAATGAATATTTCAAGATGTTTTCGCAATTGCGGTTTCTCAAAGATGTGGGATGCAGAGAAGCAAACAAACAAATTCCTTAGCATTATTTGTCAGTGTCTTGTTGAAAGGCATCGAGCAAGATAACCGCCGTATAGCGACGAATTAACAAAATACCGTAGTTTCGAAGATATCACGTCAATCTGCCGTTGTAGTTATCGTAAAATAATGTGTTTGCTGTACTTTTTGAGATACTGATAAGAGTCTTTAACAGAGATTCGTGCACACGGAACGAAAAAGTATCTCAGAGAAAAAGAGAGAGGGAGAGAGAGAGACACCTCGATTCTCCCGATGTGTCGTCGTACATGATGCTCGTCGCGGCTCTCGCGTACATGTCCACGTGTAATGGGGCTTAAACCAATTCTGCCTTGCTCTCGCACAAAGTACTCAGGCCGGAGCCGTCTGTGCCACCCACTTAAAGCGTCGCGCGGCCGTCCGATGTGCAGCGACGAACGATCGCCACGGCAATTCCCGGCTAATGGCACTGCGGCGACGTGGAAAGGCGATGCGTCGTGCACACCATACATACGTACGTGTAACATACCGGACGGACGACGACGTGCCGATATAAAGTCGTCTTCAAAGCGCCGCCATATGGTACCCAATTCGCACCGAAATCGATAACGCGCGAATACGATACAAGCGATAACCAGTCTTGCTCTCTCTCTCTCTCCCTCTATCTCTTTCCCTGTTTCTCCCAATAGGCAGTAAATCGACAATGTTCGTTTCGTCACATTTTGATGTCCACCATCATGTTACACGGCTGCGATGTTACACGCGCGGCGCTTTTATGTAAAAATACAGGCACTTTTAGCGGCTGGAAGAATCGGGAGGGGCGGCTGACTCGGTCGCCAGTTACATCAAGATTTTATGTCTAAAAAAAAAAGTTACTTTGATCGTTAGTACATTATATGTAATAAATTCTATCTTTAGAAGTTTTACTGGAACTCGATCAGAGTCGACGTGAACTTTTGGCGAAGTTATGTGCTAAAAATAATTCGCCGAGAGAAATTCTCGTAAAGAGAAGTGAAAACAGTCGTAACATTTTTCATTTACTTTAACCAAGTAAAATAGCACAATATATATCATATATTTAGTGTATATAGATATAAAATAATAATAAATGTATAAAGTCGACGAGAGACAGAGAGAGACAGAGAGAGGGAGGAAGGGGGAGAAGACATCGCTCTTATTTATTATAGGGATGCAAGAACATTATATACTATTTTTTTTTTTTTATGAAAACCATAATTTTTTAACGTGCAGATATTTAGAGATGACGTATTAACGTTGAGGTTTGGGAATCAATATGTTACATTGTTAATTCTGGCGTTAATAATCCTGTATCAATAATTGGCGTGATAAATTGCGGTAATGGATGAATCGCCTGGATTGTAATATACGTTAAATTGACCTATTTGTCGCAATTTCGCTGCGCGCGGCAATTTGCGGGAAAGCATTAATCGCGTGCCGACGATACCTTTGTGTAAGTAGTATGTGCCAGAATCTTACGAAGCGACATTAAACGGACGTATGCGGCTACGAAAATGCATTTCCTAAATCCCCGTGAAATGTAACGTTTAAACGATACATAACGTGTCCTCGGTATTTTCTCGCGTACAGAATGTTTTTAAGTCATTCTTTCTGGTAAATGTTAAACATATGACAGCAATGTAAAAAACATGAATTCCTTATGTCGCGTGACGCGATGTTTAATGTGACAAAATTATTTTGCATTTTAAATATGTATCCCTTGCAAAATCTTCATTACATATAGTAATAATTCGCAATTTGCTCATTCATCATTTGAAACTATTACATATCATTTTTTAATTCATATCGCTCATTCACTATGACAACAGAATAATCTAAAAATTTATCAAATATTTTTGTGTTATTGTACTTACAAAAAATGAATACAAAAAACAAAAAAGTGATAACATATTTATATAAAATGCAATATTATTATAATTCTTTTTTAATAATAATATTTAAAATAAAATTGCATTTAAAAGTTAACACATAAACATTACAAAATATTAATGATTTTCAATCTATTTAAATTATTATATTTTCTGGAAAACTTCGTTCTTTACTTGTAGTAAATGAGCGATATGTCGTCCCTAATTATCCTTCCTGGTCATTCATTTAGCAAACTTAATAACTCACCGACAGCTATTCATTAAGTCTTATCTAAAATTCTCATCTAAAATCTCCGGCCTAAAATTCTATATCGTGACCGCGCGTTGACGTCTGCATAGAGAAACTGCCCGTTGAACGATTTAACCCCGTCCGTCGTCAAGTAGGTGGCACACAGGCGGTGGTGACTAACAGGCGGAGTAACGGCCGGTCGCGCTCGTCAACGGGAAACACAGATCCCGTGTTCGCGATAACGTACGACGAAAGGCGACGACGTTATACAGCAACGTGACGTCCAGATAGAGATTGGCCAGACTACACGGGTTTCTATTCCCGGCGCGAGACGCGACAAACTATGCGCACTGCGTAATGCGAAAAAGCTCTACACACAACTTTTCACCCCTTCTGCTACGACACACCAGAGGCGGCGGCTCGCGATTTTTCTATTTTTCTGCCTCCATTCGCTTCTGAGCGAGAAAATTGTAGCCACTGTTATAAATGTCTTTTATATATCGGAAAATTGACTTTGCTGTCTCACGCTTACTCGTGTATTGCGTAACGTTATGAAATTGTATTATAAATTCAATATTCGGTATAATGTAGTTTATATTTGATATTAGCTTCCAGACCTCTCTCTTTTAGATTCTTAGCACGAAATAGTTTTTAAACGAGTTTTCTTCCCTTTCACGATGTATAACAGGGTGCAAGAGTATTCTCCTATATCGCCTCGCGGGATGTGCATGTCTATGCAACATACGCCTTTGGTTCCGACACGCTTCTAAACTCGGGAAATTGTTCCTCGCACGAAGTCCGCGTCATTTTCAAGAAACTTCCGCGAAGCTCTCACGTTTATATTTAAACCTTTCCCCGCGACATGTCGCAGCAGTTCGGGGAAGCTTCACAGCTTACGGCATGTTAAGTTGTCTTTTAGAAATTATAAGCAAGAACCAGCGAAACTACAGCGTATAGTTACAACACTCACTGTAATTATATTATTTTCACATAAATCAATGGAATGATATATAATTATATCATTTTCACATAAATCAATATAATGATACAATGACAATGAAAGAGAGAAAACAATAATAACAGTAAGATATTTTTACGAAACTTTTGAAGATTCCTCGTAATTACAGAAGAAAATCTCATTTTATAATTCATACTTGAATTGAAATCGGCTTCATGTTTCGTTCAGAGAGATCCATATTTTAAATCAAACTTTAATTAAGTAGATATTAAGAATTAAATTTTCCAAGAAAAACTCGATCAAAGTATTAACTATTGAAATAAAAAGTTAAGAGTTTCTCACCTCATTTCTTTTAGACTAAAGAATTCTCCGAAATATTCTTTTGCTACCAGATGAAATTTTTAATAGTATCTGCATATGAATGAGGTGTATCTTATCGCATGACCAAGTTTTTTTTGTGAGAAAAAATGTATTAGAAATGTATTAAATGTTGATAAATATTTATTTAAATAGTAGTTAAAATTGATTAAATGTAAACATATATATATATTTTTTTGGTACGTAAACTATTAATTTTATTTAACTAATTTATCATTTTATTTAATTACCATAAGTAAATGTTAGCACTATTCTGACAAATATTTATTAAAATTTAGTACATTTTTTTTCAATGTAGAGAAATAAAAAATCGAGCGACAACAATCATTCGGTTTCGCTGTTCAATACTTACTGTTCTCAAGCTGCAAAGACACAAATATTTGAGTGATATCTCAATTATTATCGTAAGAAATACGAGAACGACACTTTGATTATTGTTTCGACGCCAGACGTGGGTCCGACGTCTTTCTCGCCGCGACAAGATCAGGGTGTATAGCGTAATCATTCGGAAGACGATATCTCGCAGATGTTTACGAAAGTGGCTTCGTCGAGCGGGCTGGGTGCTTGACCCAAATCGACAAGGCACTTCGACTTGCCCACGAGTCGGCCACGGACCGCGTCGACGGACTTCTCGTTCGGAATGGCTGTTTATTTCACTTGCCCCCTTTTTCGCGAGCGCTCGAGACGTTCTCGACGCGATAAATCCCCAAGCGAGGGCAATAGAAAGCTCGCATTGTACAGGATGCCCCTTCGACCAATCGCGCAAATTTTCAAGCGGTAGATAATGGAGTTGGAGGTAAAAAGAATGGCGGTTGTTCGACAGTCGAGGAATGAATAGTCCTCGAGCTGTCAGCGATTGAAAATTACGGTCGGGTGGAATGGAGCCTTAACGGTGTGTGAGTCTCGGAATAAATGAAGTCTCAATCTCAAGGCGACTTTAATCGTACAAACAAGAAAGCATTGCGCAAAAGAAGAAAGTTCACGAAAATGAGAAATTTGTTAGTAGCAAGCACAGCGCTATTAAAAACGTTGTATATTAAAGTAGTCGGAAATAATGATTTCTTGTCCGGCTTTCGTTAAAGAAAATTCAATCTCAAGTTTCTTAAATAATATAAATAATATGAATTATGCTATCTGGAATAGCTTTGTGGAGTGAACAATTGGAGCGGAACAATTACGACTTTGGCGAACTCGAGAAAGGGTGAGAGAGAAGCACCTAATTATCGTAAATTGCTTCGTGGTATCCGTTTTCTGACCCGTGACAGTAAGTTCCGATAATAAAGCGAACGCGCTTGTGCAGAAGGAAGCCGCATGATCTCGTCTCGGTTTCCTTGAAAGTCTCTGTGAAATATCTTGAATATCTAATGTTGAGCAACATCTATCATTTTGATGACCGATCGCTTTGACGATTCGGTCGACGACCGGAAAAGATGACCGCCTGGTAATCCGTGGCACGGAACGAAGACGATGGAGCGAAGTATTCGAGACGTGCCGATGGTAATCTCCTTAATTTTGTAACCGTCGTCAGCTGTTTATTCTAAGATTGCCTATCGACGAGTGGAGAGAGAAAAGAAGGAGAAACGGCGAAAATACGATTTCGTTGAAATAACTTAGAATGGCAATGCCGTGCGAGCGTCACGTTACATCGTTTATTCTTCTCGTAATTGTTCCAATGTCGGCAATGCTTTACACTCGACGCGATCGAAGGGAGAAAGAATGAAATAAAAGCGAAGCTGTCTTTTGGAGAGCAATAGAAAGTCACTGGAGCTATACAGCGTGATCGACAACAGCAAGGGTTAATTTCTCTTCAAATTCATAAATTGAACGAGAGTTTGTTGTCACTTTAACCTTTAATCTTTAAACAGGTAAGTAGGTTGTTTAAAACATCCCAAACAAAGTTTATCTTTGTAGTTATATTTTTTAATAGCTAGTAAATATATATAGAGAGAGCAAGGAGGGGGTATAAACAATGAACTTTAAGACTTCTGGACAGTACTTTTTATTTTCCTCTTCCAGAATAAGATTTTTAAGAAACTATCCGTGGGATGCTGTTTTTAGCTACCTACTTTAAACTTCGACGATTGCGTGAGTGTAATTGTAAGTGATAGTATATATTTGTAAGAATTGACCAATCACACAATCAAATATTTTCCTCATATTCGACTGTGATTGGTCGATTCTTACAACAACAATTACTTACAACTATAATTGTAGTGGTTGCGTTTAGCAGAAAAAGAATAAGTTTTACAACAGTTTTAAAATTCCTTAATATGATTAGTTTATACATTTAGGTTCCTCTAGTGAGGAACAGAGAGGACAAGACCTCAATCATATTAAAAAAATTTACAAAGCACTGCAAAGCTTCTTTTTCTACTGAACGTAGCCAGGGTTATATTCACAGCAAGAAAAATACAACGAGATAATTATAGTAAATGTTGCTAAAAAAAAATTTGTAAAAATTTTAAAACGGACACTCATTTCTGTGTATGTGAAATTCTAGTTTATTATGTCTTTTATCTGCCACAAAACGTGACCATGCCGTCTGCGAAGAAATCGGGACTCGCTGCGCCCGGAGGGTGTGGAGTTTCCGTCGAGAGGGATACTCCTCGCCTCGTTCCGCCGCATTCAACTTTAAAGCCGTTTTTCTCGAAAACTCGATTCCGGCGAGTACGCCATTGGTATTCCGAGGGGGCTATTCGCTTATCCTCGTCCCTCCGGGCCTTTATCCGGGAAGCGTCTGGTCTCTCTCTCTTTCTCTTTCTCCCTCGTCGATCCGAGTTCGGAAGCACCAAGTCGCCGCCGTGCGCACACGCTCCTTGTCCGGCCAATAACGATGACGAGACCCCTCGTTGCGCCTCTTCATCCGCGACCGGTCGTACGGAGAGGGAAGTATCCACTTGTCCTGTCACCCTAGCATTAGCCGCATCGCCCGCCGCCTATCGTTCGCACGAAAATAAACAATCGTGCTGTTCGCGCCGCGTCGGAGCTGTGTATGATCCGAGAGAAGCTCCTTTCCGTTTCCTCTCGTTCCTTTTTCCCTCTTCGGTTAAAGCAAAAAATGTACAATAGAAAGGACAAAACTCTTCTGCATAAAGTCTTCTGTTCATAAAGTTCTCCCCTGTTCATAATACATTAAACACGTTCGCACACAACATATTTTATACTGTTAAAATTTGCAAGCGTGCAATTCAATACGTGTTGTTTCATTCATATCCAGCGTAAATATATTTTTTATATGCATTTTAAGTTTATTGCTTTGACGCCAGCACATATTCGTGTTCTGGCAAAACAATAGACTTAAAATATTGTGCAGGTAAACATTTTTTTAAATAAAAATGGCCGTTGAGTCCTTTCATCACGATCGAAGTAAAATGTAAAGTGTAACGTGCATTGTTAAATTCATTATGTCTCGATTCGAGTAATTTTTAATCATTCCTGTGTTTCTACTCTCATATGCCGTTAATTTAAAATTAAAATAATAGAGTTAAACAATTTGACTCTCTTGAGTCATATTCTTATATGTATTAATAATATTTACTGACGATAAGTATACAATATGTTAATAAGTGTAGACTGTGTGAAAGTTGTTTATTTTACTTTGAAACTAATCGTTATAGAAATGAATTGAAGGCGCGATCCACTTAGGCCCGGTTTCACCATTTGCGGTTAACTTTTCAACCGAGGTCCAACTGACTCCTCAGCTCTTTCCAATTCTGGAATTGGAAAGCGATGAGGAGTAAGTTAAACCTCGCAGTTAAAGAGTTAACCGCAAATTGTGAAACTGGGTCTTAAAGCTGTTGATGTTTCGTTGACAATTAGAAGAAAAAATTTTACCAATTGACTCGCACCTTTAGATACATTTTAACACGCGTGGAAGTTAAAAGTAATAAAATGTTATTTGACTCAAGGGATTAGGCTACCATTGCCCGTTTGACATCTAATAGTGTGCAGTATTTAAATCAGACAGCAAGAATATACCATGTATATCTTTGTCATAATTTCTCTCTCTGTCGCTCTCTCTGTTTTCTCTCAGAGAGGAATATTTCATGAAATATTTTTATGTGCTTATTTGTAATCTATTTTCTCATCATTTTACCACCTTTCAATACAACGTCCTCCATCGAAAGGATTATGCTAGCTGGTGCTGACTCGCGGAAACCCGACTATCAAACGCGAAATTGCATTTATTCCCGGACACTCATGATACCGCGTCGTCAGATCCGCAATCGCGCGTCGTCCGCTACGTCGACTCGACGTGGCGTCGTAAAATCAAATGAAGCGATCGAAATCCCGTTTACCCGCCTTTGTGCCACCTCGTCTCGGCCGCGATGTGCCGTACGTACGTATTTTGTCGTCGTATTTTATTTTCTATGCCATGACCCATTGGTTGAGAAAGCGCAGGAAAAACGATGAAGCGATGGAAAAAAGAACGGAAAACGAACCCCCATGCTGATGCGACCAATCGTGAAGCGCGCGTGCCCGGCGTTTAACGCTCGCAACGCTGTAAAATGACAACCAAACGACCGTGTTAAATAACGAAGAGAAAATTCCGATAACGCCGCAAACACGCGACGATTTGTGTTTGTCATTGATTTTCCAAAAGGATATTTGTTTTGGCGCGATGGTGGATTTGTAAACTTCGAAACGAACTCATTTAGAACTCTCGAAATACATATATTTCTTCCGTCACAATGAAAATAACGGAGGTAATTATATCGTACCATTCGGGATATCTTGAAGATAAGTATAATCCTAAAAGTAATAAACGAGATTCTCTTTGACGGTAACAAGAACGAGCGTAGCGATGAAAAAGGAGAGAAGCGCCAAGAGAACTTATATAAAATGGCGGGTCAGAAATCGTGATTCTAACGGGAAATTAATACATCCCGCTCGCAGTTCGTATTTCTCCGCGTTCGGTGTCGTCATGAATATAAAGCCGGTGAGAGAGGGTGAATCCAACGACGACTACCGACGACGATGACGACGACGCGGACGTCGGCGACGAGGAGTGAGTTTCGGCGAGTGCGTCGCTCTGTTACGGCGTGTAACGAACGGGTCTTTTCTGCCGAGCGGAATACAAACTGCGCATTGACTCCATTCCCCGTGCTCGACGCCCTGAGCCCCGTCCCCCCCCCCCCCCCTTCCCCTCCACCCCACGCGGCACGTGCAGACACATTCGCGGGGGCTGGATTCGGGATTCACCCCCGAAATGAGAGGCTGCTTCAACGCGGCGAACGTGTCCGCCGTTATATACCCTTCCCTCTCGCCGCTCTACCCCGTTCCTCTCGATCATCCCTTCCGTCGTTGCATCCTCCCCCGCGCTTCCGTCGTCCGCGCGAGGGGCACGTTCTCCCGGCGCGCGCGCGAGCGAGCGAGCGAGCGGCGCGGAAACGCGCGGGCAGGTCGTCACCGGGGCTGCGCCTGTTTCCTGGCGGGAGAACGCGCGCGCGACATAATGCGTCGCCTGGTATACACACGTACCGCGCCCCAACCAGCGATGACCAGCGTGCCGTGAAGAGGGCATCGGCCGCGATGATTTTTTAATCGCGCGCTGCACGCTAGTCACCCCACGAAAAATGTACAGCGACTCTCAACGATGTTTTTATTGCGCCGCTCGATATGGTGTTTGTCACCCTTGATTTCACCCAATCTTCACACGTTACATGGGGTGCATCAGAAATCCTATTATAGCTCATAATGTCGTTTATTAGCCTTAAAACGCTATCGAAAAGAACGGTTTCTGAAGTTTCTACAGATTTATAGGTCTGAAAATATTTTTGTTAAATTATTAAAATAATTGTGTAACACACAAGATGATTACTTGATAAAAAAGAACGATTTTGCTAAAGTATTTTAAAATTTAGATAGGTACAGATCTATATCTATATATAAAAAGTAATTTTTTCGAACCATCGAAATAATTCAGGAAACTCAAGCATGATGAGCAGTGCTACGAAATGTTTTGATATTCTCACAATCAATTTCAGTGTCTTTCATATAATTTTGATAATCTAATAAAATTATTTTAGAGATCTGCATTTAGTTAAACTTTTAGATATTTTAGCAAGATCATTCTTTCTGTGAAGAATATTGTTTTAATTTTTTATGCAAGTATGATTATTTTAATGTTTAAGAAAATTATTTTCAGATCTGTATTAAACTAAATTTTTAGATGTTGCAGCAAAATTATTCCTTCCATGTATAAAAATTTTACGTACAATGAAACAAAGTCATTGAGCGCTAAGTTATGCCTTTAGTGGTCATTAAAAGACCTCATCTGCCATGCTAAAAGCTAGGACAAGCTTAGAAATTCCCTTCGTTGTATGAATACGTCAGTTCGAATTCCCTGATAATCAGTATTATAACAAACAGTGTGATAAGTGATTTTAATTTTTAAACAATTTTATATGTAATTATTTTGTATATTATATATTGTATTTAAGTATTGTAAAGACATACACATACATAATTGGACTACATATATCATTTTAAGATTGAATTTGATAGCGTGTTTATTCTTTCTTTTCTTTTAAGTTAACAATTAGGTTGTAAAAGTTTAAATTACAAAAATTATGTCGTTAAAATTGTGAAATGTAAGAAAAACTTGTTAGATTAATTAAAAGTAAAACCATTTTCTTGTACGTATAAAATTTACTTATCAATAGCAATACTCAATATCGATAGTGATCTGAATTTCAAGGTTAAAGTCACTTATTTAGGCACGACTCCAATACAAGATTAATTTTAATTTTGGGGTTAAACTTATACTGTTTATCTTTTTCTGATTCTGAGGATTAGAAAAGTATAAATAATAAATTGATCCGAGATTAACGTTAATTTTGCACTGAAACTGTGCCTTAAAGATAGAACTGCGTTCAACGGAAATATGCTTACTTGAAACCTTATAAAAGCATATACAAATTCAAAGTTATCTACGTGTTTCCATAGCAAGCGATTGATTTCACCGTTTCAATATTAACAACTCTTTCGCACGTATAGTACAAAACAAACAGGAAAATATTTGTCTACATACATATTTTCATATTTCGATACGCTGTTGCAATTTCCATTGCACAAACGCAATGCAATTTCGATCTCTATTGTGTAATCTGGCTTTCGATAGTAAGAGAGAGAAAGAGAGATAGAGAGAGAGAGAGAGAGAGAGAGAGAGAGAGAAGAGAAACCTAAAAAATATAAGAGTGGCAAGAAACAAGAGATAAGAAAGAGCAGAAGCCAAGAGCAGGGAAGTAAGAGATGGGAATTAATGGGAGAGGGCCGAGGAATTCCATGTTCGCTGGCTGTTTCCTGTCGAGGAGTCGTGTACGAGACGTTTCGGAAATCCAGAGATTAGTGCGGCAAGCGGTAAGAGGATGACTCCTCTCGAGCAATTTGTCCGTACTTAAGACTCGCTGTCGGTCCGGTCTGCGAGATAAAAGAAGCATGCTGGAGGCATTAAGTGTATGTAAGCAAGTGCTGCGGCGGCGATGGCACGAGAAATATATCGACGTCGGGAGGAATGTCCTTATCCGCGGAACGATACCACCGATCGCACGTCACACCGACGTCTGGGTAGATGAGAGACGAGTCGCTCAGGCACGGAGGGACTCCCGAGTGAATTCGGGACGAGACGACGACGATAGCAGATTGGAATGCGGCGCGTGCAGTGCGTCGAAAACGTGCCGCAGCGTTTTCTTTCGGGCGCGATGCTTTCTCTTCGAACCTCGATGAGACTCGCGTTACACAGTCGTAAAGGATGTTCATTCTGACAAAGACTTATCTTGACTGCGTGTCAATTAGCAGGATTAATTGTACGCATTAGAGAATCTTCCTTAAAACTGTTCTTTTTCTTAGATTTCCGTATATACAGCTAACATTCGAAGTTGTCACGAAACTTTAACTATCTGTATAGTTGTAAACGTCTTTTTTTTTTTCATTCGCGTAGTAAAACTTTTCCAAATAATCTCCAGTGTTCGTATCTTTCTTTATATCTCTTTTACGATCTTTATTATATTATATTATTATTATCTATATCCTCCAGAATATTCCGACCGAGAAACGTGTACATCAAGATTTCTTTCCAGCTCTATATCGTTTCAACATTTGAGCGAAATTCTCGTATCGGAATGTCTCGGTGCGATTTTAGTTATTTTTATCTCCATGCACGATTTAGGCTGGCGTGTATTTAATTAATAAGAGGAAGCGGATCTCTCCAAGTGTAAGTGGCGATTACTCATCGGTATGACGTTGACTGACGCCCGTCGATAATGGTTACCAGAGACATTCGTACAAATAGCAGAATCGCCTGCTCGCATAGTATCGTCCCGTATCGATTCGCCTCTCGCGACGATTTCCTCGCACACGCCGGCCGTCCCGGCCGGCATTCGATTCGATTTAGCGAGCGTGCACGGGGCGAGCGCTCCAGGATGTAGTCTATAATCACTTCCTCTGCCTAGCCAGCCGATTGGGTGGTAGTGACTGAGGGGTCGTTCTCGTTGTACATATCCGCCGCGCGTGTATGTACACAACGGCGGGGATACGATCGATTCCGCCGATCAATGTTCCCTAATACAGGGTGTCTGGTAATTGCTGCTGGCGGTAGTGGCTGTGCCACCTCAGACAGCACAAATAGCCGCGCGATGGGTAATCTTGGATAGTTGCTCGGATTTCAAGATATTTAATATTGTTGTTATACCGTACTGTATACTATAGGACAATTAGGGTTGTCAACTGTCGGTTTTGACCCGAACCGTCACACTGTGAGATGTTAGTGTGAAGAAACAGAGATAACCTAATCTTTGAGTTAAATTTTGTTATTTTTGACTTCCGTCTGTCGAATGTAAATCCATTTCTGGTTGGTTTCAAAGTAAACGTTCATATTAACGTATGTACTTACAGTTATTAAATAAATTAAAATCTTTTTTATTAAAATTTGATACATTTCTTCGATTAAATTGTTCAACTCTATTGTTTTATTAAACTGACGATATTATTGAGTAAGCAATGGAGTAATGGCAATGTAATTAAAAATAATTCAAATTGAATATAATTTAATACATTATGAAATTAACAGTGCGGAAATATTTTGGTGTTTGGTTAATAGGTCGAACTGAAAATATCATGGTTTTTAAATGTATTCAATTAATAAAGCGAATTTTACACGATAAAAGAAAATATACGAATAAAATTCACAGAATTTAGTTTTTCCACTTTAAACGTCTACTATCCCATGCACGTATATTCTGTATTTAATAAAAGTAGTGTAAATAATGATAGTTTATCTTATTTTATTTAACAAAACTGTTTTTAAAATTGCTTGGAAAACAAAATTATGAGTAATTCCTTCTTAAATTATGCATTTAATCCAATCTTATAATTATTATTTCCGTTCGATTTTAATACTAAAGAAAAAATATCCGGTAATTTAGAATTTAGATTTGGCATCTCTAATGACGATGCGTTTGCATAGAAACAATTTAAGTAAGAATCGTACGTAGAGAAACATAACGTTATCTAATTACGTAGCAGGACGAAGTGGAACGAGCTAAGTAACGCGCGTCCCACATTACGCCGGAACGGGTAAACCATAAGTCTAAAAGGTATATTTAAAGTATAAAATATTTTATGTTCATGTCAAGGACTTCGTGTATGTAAGGCTAACCGGAGTAACACACAGCTTCGTTATATCGTCGATTTATGCGCTTGAATTAAACGACCGCCTGAGGTCTCGAGAAGATGCTGTGAAGACCCAGTGCGAAATACCCTTGCGTTCGAATTAAACGAATTAAGCTTCTGCATGTACGAGGAAACTCGCAAGGACGACACGGACCTCAACGCGGAGAGCACTGGACGAGAATTCACATGGTCTTAAGCCCAAGGCGTTGCGCTACCTTCTGAACCGTCTCTAATTAATAGTTATACCTTCTAAGAGACGTGTGCCGGGAGAATATTACCTTGTCGCAAAGCACGACGACGTACCAATTGTCCAGCCGCGACAGACACCGAATTGAAAATGCACCGCGGCGTAGAACGAGAGAATTTTTTTGCACGCGCTTTTCAACTCGGGAATGATGAGATGGGAAATATCCCGTTATTGGATTTACGAGAGGCAAGAAACTTGTAAAGCTCAATATTTCAAAGCTTCAGATTTTATTTCCGCGATTCAATAATGCGGTCGAACAAAACGTCAATTCGAAACGAGACGGGAAATGTCGTAAGACTGTCAGAAAGTGTCGAAAGAGCGTCAACCGTGCGTCTTAATGTTGAAAGAGTTGAAGATATCGTATTCTTTAACAGCTTTCAAATGCATAACAAGTATAAACGCAACGAAGATGCAGGTGCACGAAAAAAATGTGTCGCTTGCAATAAATATATCTAAAAGTATGCTGTACAGAAATGTGACGATAAAAATGTTTCAATCATAATTTCATGAAGAAGAGTCGCGTTGAAGATGCGTTGTCGCAGAGGAAGTCTCTTTCCGCTGGCGAATTAAATGAATGCACTCTCTTCGTCGTGCTATTTCTTCGTATTGACTAGTTCATCTTTCCTTTCAGAGAGAATTGCATAAGAAGGTAAACACAGTGATTCGATAAACTCGCGGGGTAGGCTGCCGTTCAAGACACTGTTCCTTATTTAGAATTTGCACGATCGAAGTCGAGACTATACAAAGAGATATAAGCGGTTGCATACATTTCTAATTTATCGCGTTGTTCCATATCGAGATGATAATACGGATAACGGAGACGGATAAATTGGCAATAATTCTATTCCATTGAATACGGAAATACAATTCAGAAGCTAATTTTCCATTTTACATTCAAAATGCAGGAAACAGAGATTTTAACATTTATTGGTTTTTTATTTAATAATTATTTCACAAACATTAATAGTATGTTGGTTTTAATATTGGCATTTTTGCTAATATCCTTAAATTAACTAATCATATTAGTTTCATAATAGAATTTCTTTTCACTTTTAATTGTATGAAAATTTTTTACATGCGACGCGTACAGTAATATTTTTTAAAAACTCATTACATTAAGATTATTTTTTATCTAAAAAGAGTATTAAATTCGTAAAAACTTTTCTTTAAAAAAAAGAAATATATACGCCAAATGCATAAAAAAAGTATCGAATATTATAGAAAATTTGGTATTGTTAATATTTTTTGGTATATTATAAATCCGAAGTTTGTCAAAATCGGTAACAGACAGTTTCGATGACAGTTTGAGCTCCTAAAAAACTGTGGAAAGGCTGCGGAAAGGTTGCAGGAAGGCTGAGGAAAGACTGAGAAAAGATTGCGGAAAGGCTACGAAAAAAGAGTGCGGAAAGTCTGCGGAAAAGGGATGTAGAAAATTTACGGAAAAGGACTGCAGAAAAGGGATGCAGAAAGGTTGAGAAAAGGCAGGGAAAAGGTTGTGGAAAAAGACTGCAGAAAAGGAATGAAAAAGGGAAAAGAGATGCGGAAAACAGGTGTGAAAAAGGCTACGGATAAACTGATCAAACCGATATACTATATCATATCAGTTGTTTTTACAGTAAGCATCGAACAAACCTTAGTTATTAGCATACCAAATATTAGAAAGAGCATATTTCACTTATCTTTTTGTATTTTGTTAAATATTTTTCAATGTCAATTGGCATAAACTTTTTGATAATTGCATTTCTTGCCCATTCATTGTCTACTATATACTTCTACGCAGTCAGAATGGCTAATATATGTTCTATGCTAAAAATATAAATAAAGTAGCATCATCCACTTTGTGTCATCTGCCCCCGAATTACTTTATATATCATGTATATAACTGAAAAAATCTGAAAATCTGAAATGGTCTTTTTACTTTTCGGGACTCGATTTCCAGATCTCGGTGTCGGTTGCACCAATTTTATTCGGGCTGGTCGCGATCGAAAGATATCGATATTATATAATAAAAGCGTTTTTAGATTGTTAATAGCAGTTGTCGTTACTGAGTAATTTTAATCGAAAGTTTTTGTTGATGTCAACATTCCAGATGAAGCTAGTGGTAGCTTCGCGAATTGGCAATGTACATTCACGCGTCAAGCGGTTAAGCGGCCTATTTTATATATACCGAGACACTACCGTGTCTCCTGATTTTTATGCACTTGGCGTCGCGACGTTACCGCATCGCTTGATCTAGAAAAGTATGTTCACAAAGATACATGATATTCCTAGTTGATTTTATAACCAACAGTAAAAAGTAAATCAAATTCCTTGCAAATTTAATATTTTTAATTTTATCTTTACACTTTGAAATTTTTTTCTCCAAGATAACATTAAATGTTCGTTAAAACGTGAATCACGTAATGATTTTAATACTATTATACAAAAGACTGTAAAACCGATTTCAATGGAAAGAAATATCTTTTAATACGTACTGTCTAAAAATTCGTGCTCGTTCCTTTATTTTTACATAATAACGATTCGATTATTACAGAAAAGCATCTTTTAAAAGAGATACTCTTTCGGGAATAAAAAGATTATATTATTACAAAATTTATAGGTTATTTTTGTTTTATCAAAAATTATTAGTTTATCGTTAATATACAATTTTTAAGAAAGAGAAGATCTAAATTTGTAATTTCGTGTCACAGATATGGTGACCTTTCTGTATATATCCGCAGATATATTTACAGTCTAACGTTGATTCTGATTTCTGAATGATCTATTAAAAGAGGTTCTCGGTCTTCTAGCAAAGAGACTCTCGGTGATTTGCTTTTCAAGAGATTAAATAAAATCCAATGTAAATATGTGTTTTGAATGGATGTTTGAACCTGAATCATCGAGGACAGATCTTTATGCTATAATCGCCACATAAATTGAGTACAGTGACGTGCAACATTTAATAAATAAAGATACTATTTAATATTATATTTAATATTATTTAATAAATATTTTTATATTAAACATATTTAATAAAATTATCAAATATGATACTCTAGGTGGATTAAAATTTGAATTTAAACCACACATTTTTGGCACAGAGAACAGCGCTCACTCTTTACGTCGTAGTCAACACATAGATAATAGAAAATATTTCAATAATATGTAAAATTATTTATAAAAAGGATTTGCCATTCATATATTTGTAAACGATAAAATATCTTTTCTACAATAATATACGATGCGATATCGAAAAACAAGTTTACAAAGATATAAATACAAACGATAAGTGTACAATCGATAAAAAGCATGTATCTGAGAATTAACAATGATGATAGGTAAACATACCACATTCGTGGAACTGTCTGAGCATCGACGGGTGGCTGGGACAAAAACAATCTCCCGATATTAAAGCCGTTTACGTGCGTACGAAAGCGGAGTCCTCCGGTGTGTAATCCGAGTGGATAATGGACATGAACGGAGATAAAGGTGGGAAGAGTAACTGAAAGAGGCGCACTTTACGTTACTTCCCCTTCTCGCTCTTTATTTCTCCTTTCTCCTTCTATTTCGTCGAATCTCGCGTTCGCTCAGGGCTGACGAACGGAGGTGACGAAGGGCTCGGGCTCTCCATTGCGAAATAAAACGCGGGAGGGCGAATCAGAACGAATGGAGAGTTTCGTTACGTATGTCCTATGCCCTACAAATTCAAGTGTGTGTAAGTAAGGCTATTTCATTTAAGAATACAACAAATTATTCACGCCTGTTGATTAGCTATATAAGATAGAGATCTGAGAGCTTCTTTAACTTGCAGCTAATTAACGTGCTTGAAAAATTTGTCGTACGACGAATTTTTCAAATATGTCGATTAGCTGCAAGACAAAGAACTTCTCGGAGTTTCTGGAAATCCTTTATGTCCTTTATATCCTCTGTAAATCGATACGCTTGAAAAATTTGTCATACGACAAATGAAATATTAGGTTAACAAAGTGGGCTTTATATATGTGTGTGATTCAGTTTTCCATGTAAAGGTAACTATATACATATACATAGAAAATATACATTTGTATACAAGCACAGTATTATTTTTACATGGAAAACTAAAACTCTGCACATAGTGGAAAAAATGTTAGTAATAGAATAAATGTTAAATATTAGAGAAATAAAAAGTCAAAATCAGAAATTAAACGTAACATACAATAAATAAAAATTAGATATGACATATTATATGTCATTTTATTGGTATCCATTGTGTCACGTTTGGAGATGTATTAGAATCAGATAAATAGACTCTGCACTTTGCGCTTTTTTGATTGGAATCAGAAATTTATATACTCCGTATAAAAATTAATGTTACATACATATTGAACAGTCCAATAAGGTTGGCATTTATATTTGACAAATACAATTACATATTTTAAAAATTAAAATGTTGACGTTTTATTTTATAATTATTCTTTCAAAATATTTATAAATGATTTTTTTAATTTAGATTCATCGCCTTTTTGTATCACTTTCAAATATAACAAGAAAAATTTGTAATTTTGTTACAAAATACGCACTATTAGAAGTCAAAGGAGCAACGATATTTGCTCAATCTTTTGAGTTAAATATATATATATATGTATGTATATAATATTTTTAACTCATATATATATATATATACATATATCAAAATGTAAATCAATTCGTTTCTGTGACTGAATTGCCTCCAAAGTAAATAACATCTACATTAACGTATGCACTCAGTAAATAACAGACTAAATTTCGAATCAAATTTAATCCATTTCTAAATTGTTTAACATTTTTATTTGAATTAAATTAATGATACACATGTGTAGTGGCGACTTCTAGAAATGATTAAAGATAATTCAAATTGAATATAATAACGAGATTCAAGCATTCTTAATTTCTATATACATTCATAATTTCTTAATCTTTTTAGTATTTAACATTTATTCCTGTGTTCCCATAAAATGTCTTCTATTGTGGGCAGGGTAAATCACACACGTATATATGAAGGCACTTATTACACACTTGGATTCGCAATGCGTTATTCCATACGTGCACGTTTGGCGGGCCGTTAGAGCGAAGTGGTTGCGCGGCGGCGAGGCGAGACGCGACGCGGCGCGGCGCGCGACGAGCCTCCCCGAAGACGGCCGAGCGCTGCCGAAGCGACGAACCCTCTGTCCTCGCGTCGTAGTGTCGCCCCACCACATCCAGTCGTACCGCGAATGTTACACTGTGCGTCTCGTATGCGCGCTTCCCCGTGCTTTTCTCCCTCGTAACGGCGACTCGTGCTGCGAGGTCCGAGAACGCGAGTAAAAGCGAGCGTTTCCTTTCGCTTCACGCGACGTTCGCTGACTGATCTCGTCCCGTCTCTCCCTTCTATCTCTTTCTTGTCATTTTTATCCCTGCCGTAAATCTTGCTCCTTCGTTGACCGGAGCGGGCGACGATCGCTGCGAAGTTTGCCGCCGTCGGCAGACGGGTGCTTTCCCGTTCATTCTCGACCGTCCCGTTCGCGTTCCCCTCCCCCCGCCCCGCTGTTATCGCCACCGATGTGTGAAAAGTGCGCGAGGCCGCGAGAACGCGACGTATCGGTAAGCGTAACGTGCTGAACGTTGCCGCGGAGGAACGCGCGGCAGTTTCATACTGAACGGGGAACGCGCGCTCGCGCGTGTCCCGATCGCGTACAATTGAGATCGCGGCATCGAATCCGGAAGTAATCGCGCACGCGGTGAGTGGTGAGAGTCGTGCGTCGAAATTAAACACGTAAATTGAAGCGTATAACGAGGCGTGCGATCGGAGCGGCGAAGATGCATTCCACCAGATGGACGATGACGCCGCGACGTCTGTAACGCGGTCGTCGTCCGTCGGCTGGGTAAGAGCGCGGTCGCTTTATTTACTATTTACCGTCCCTCCGCGCGCGAAAGTCCGCCGCCGGTGTATCGACGTGCATCGCGCGGGTTATGACGCGCCGCGCCGCTTAGGGACGCTCGTCAAGCGCTCGTAACCGGAGCCCCCCGGGTAGCCGCGAGTGCGTGCGTGCGTGCGTGCGTGCGTGCGTGCGTGCGCGACAACGACAGCGATAGCGATGGAGAACGACCCGGCGGCCAAGTCCTGGCCGTCGGGCCCGGGGACGGGCAAGGAATCATCGCCGTCCTGCCTGGAGGCGTCGATGCCGCGGAAGTTCCGCGACGGTGATCTCCGTGCGGGGACCGCGGCGGGCCTTAATTGGGCGCTGTGCGCCCTCTGCCTGGTCAGCTTCGCCGTGTCCGGCGTGCTCTTCTACCGCGAGCTTGGCCTGGAGTCCAGGATCGCGAATTTGGAAGCACGCTGCATGCGCGTCCAGGATCCCTCGTCGCCGGTGGAAGTCCTGGTGCAGAGGCTCAAGGCGGAGATGCAGGAGCAACTGCGGCAGACGCAACGGCTCGATTCCGGCGCGGTCTTCAGGCCCAAGCGCGACATCTCCGAGTGTAATTGTCCTCCAGGTAAGTCTCTCATTTTCGAAATCGCTCAAGTCCGCATTGGTGGGGTTTCACTGACTGCGCCGCTTTAATGTGTTCTATTACAACGTATATAATGCATCTCGTGAAATACTGTTTAATTGTTGATAATAATTAGCGTAATTATGGATGCTTTTACGTCGAATCTGAATATTGTGAATTGTTGCAGTATTACGTAATCACCACTCAGAGAAAGAGGCATAGGGAGAATTATAGGGTAAGGTAGTACAATTTTTTTCGAATACAGTACAATTCTGAACGAAATAAGATTTGAATCCAATTTTCAAAGTTTAAATTGTGTGTTTTTTTTTGTTTGTTTGGTGAGACATTCTCTTTCGCATTCTCCAAACAATGGAAATCGAAATTATCAAACTTGAAATTTGCATTTAAATATTTCGTTCAGTATTGCATTATATGTTCGAAATTGTACCTCGTTACTATAAAAGTGACAACTGCATAAGTTTCATGTGTATAGGACTAATGTATACATAATTGAATAAACTTATTTTCCAATTATAAAATAGTTTATTTAACTATGTATTTAATTCTTAATATACATGATTAGATCATTCGTGTTCTGTGCATTTCTTTTCTTTGAAATATTGGATGCATCAAGTAGTTACTTATAACATTTATATGTATACATGTTATGTATATATTTTAAATAAACAACCAACAAATACTTTTCATAGATATTAAAATATTTAAAACAAATAAATTTAAATTAATTCATAATTATTTATAATTAATTTATATAACTAATTTATAAAATAATTTGAATATTTATATAAAATATAATTTTAAAACTTGTGTACAGTTGTCACATTTTAAGTTGCTAACACTGTTTTTTTTTTGTAAATGAACAATTACGTTAGCTATGACACGTTAATTATGAATGTTTTTATGGGAATATTGTTTCAGTATATTCAGATTATGTACTTAATCTAGTATAAATATCATTGGCATTTATGATGATAGATAAATTTCACATTTATTCTAAATATATAATTTTTAAGTCACAGATTATTTTTTTTATGAAATTAATTAACGGTGTCTAAAATTTCATATATCATTTGATTAAAAATAATTAAAAGATAATTTAATTAATTTTAACATATTTTGTTAGAAATGTAGAATTTTTAAATAGTACTATTTCTCACGAAAACGAATATATTCGATATACCGAGCGATATGCGATTCGAATATTGTAGTTAATTATCATAATTTCTTCATAATTACACATGAAAACAAATTTGATATTACACGAATTGACATTTTAGTAAAGTGCTAATTGAAGGATTTACAGCAACTCCTAATTGCGGAAGTAATCCACAAAACAAACTCCGTGTTTGTTTCCGGCGAATCCAATTACGTCGGAAAGAATTCTTGTTTCCAACATATCGCAGATCTTATAAATGTTTGTGTAAAGAAAGTAGAGTGAAGAATTTTTGCAATCATTATAAATCGGTTTTCCAGCGTACCCTTTAAAAAAGCTGCCTCGTGTAAGCTCTCGGTTCATTGAAGAGAGTAAAGAAAAGTGTAATCAGGACTTGTAAATGTTATGCTTTTTTTTTGGTCACACGTACTATATTCAATCTCTTCATTATACTAACAAAATTGTAACCGAACTTTTTCAAGGTTAACAAATTAAGATTTATGAGACTACGGATTAGATACGCTTGCATCTTCTTATCTTCTTTGACTGCCACGAGAAAGAGGTTTTAAAGAGTCAGGAGGAAATTACACATTGCGTATTCTCTGAATCAAGTTGGAATACGGAAATGATACTTTGTTATCAAATTGCGCTGCGAATATTGAAATTAGCCGACTGTAAAAAAAAAAACACTCCGACCTCTTGATATTGTATATCGTGCATTTACATTTTTATTACTACGGTAGACTCGTAATTTTATTTTGCCCACTCGACGTCGCGTCTGATATCGTTTTGCGAAAAGCGCGTTGCGCTGCTTTTCTATCGTGTCTTCTGTTTGAAACTCTATTCTAACCAAACGATTCTCTCTACAAACACCCGCTTTACGCTCCGCGGCTTGCTTGCCGCGGCTTCACTCCCGACTTTTATTCATGACAGAACAAAGTAGCAAAAGGGCAAAGCCGCAACGTTGGAAGAACTCACGAGTGGTGGAGTCACCTGGCGACCTACCGAAACGTGCGAACGTAATAATAAAAATGATTAAGAAAATTTACGAGAAAAATTACGACTGTGTTTCTGCCCGTTTCTGAGTCTCGTCCCACACAGTATAGATCTTTTCAAGAAACGTCCTAAAAACATTTAGAACATATCCTACATCCTCAAAACATTCCCATACTAGAGAAAGAATTGTTGCAAATTGAAATCAATTGGAATTTTGCTTGAAATAGATAAATCAGAATTTTCTATGCATTTTTCTTTATTAAAATTGAAAATTATAATGGTGGTAGTCGAGAACAAATTGATACACTGAAGTAAAGAATGAAATCTTTATTCACATCATTACGAAATCACTGTCAGTTATATGCTTCAATCATTTAAAAACTATTTCGGAGTTGGATTAATAATTCTGAATTCATTTTTAAATAATTGAAATATAACTGACACATATAAGTACTTCGTTAAAGGAGCAATTCAATTCCTGGAACTAAATAACATTTTGTTATTTTTAATTTCGATCTTTGTCAAAATGTAAAAAATCAGTCCATTTTTGTAGTTAATTTCAAAGTAAACATGGTCTGTATTATGCACTTCGTAAATAAATTAAAGAGTTAAAAATACATTTTCTTAAGTTAAATTGCATAACTCCGTTATTTTAGTTAAATTAACGACACGTTGGATAAAAATGGCGACCTGTATAGATATTAAAAATAACTCAAATTGATTATAATTTTTGACGTTACGAATTTGATAGTATAATTGACAGTAATTTATAACGATGTGAATAAGAATTCTTTTAATTTTATTTCAATTTTTTTTTAGCGTAGCGTCAGTATTATGATGTTCAGTTTCTACAAAGAAAAATACATAAGGAAATACTAATAAAATGAATGGTCGGAAAAGAAGTTGTATCCGCTTTGTCAGAGCAGAACGTGCTCAAAGTGTGCTGTACGACGTTTTCAGATTAAGCATTTGCGTCGAATGTCGAGCAAATGTCATCGTGCACTTTGAAAAAGAGTACGAAGGCGCTCCTTCCCGCGTTCTTGTCTCACTCGTCGACATTCCATTCGCGTGAGCCAAATGATCATGACTGCACATGATCGTCGTCGATCGCCGTCAATCGGCTAATAAATAGAAGAAAGGGAAAAAGAAAGAGACTGTCCGCGTGATGTTGACTCGGTGAAATCGAGGCTTTGTGAGCGGGGCTTCTTTCTGTCATTGAGACAGATGCGCGATTGCTTCATTGCAGCTTTCATCAAGTCACATTCGCTCCGGCAAATAGTTGTTACGGTAATCGTGCTATGTACCCGTGTCACGATAACTCCACATATGCATCATCGATTGAACGTGAGGTATCGATAGTACCGTTAGGGAGGGGCGATGTAAAAAAAGTACTGCCAATATTTATTTTGTTTTATATTCTCCGGTCGTTTATTTCGATTATACAATAAATACTTGCGTTTATTTAGAGCAATCTGCGTGTTTATACATCACGTGTTACGAACGTTTGATGGTAACGAATTAATGCATATACACGTATAAATATTGATATAAAAATATTTCACATATAAAAAAATATTTTTATATTTATTATAAGTAGAACAGAGCAGATTTTTATCAATAATACTTTATGCTCTTCGCGAGAACGTGAAATATCGTTTAACTGGTAAACGGTATACTCTGAAATTTTTTACGCAGAGGAAAAACCTCTTTTTCTCATTCGAAACAGAGAGAAATGCTCTACAATGAGAAAGCAGCAGCCTCTACATAGGAACGAGGAAAATCCTTGTGTTTTAGAACCGAAACTTGCAACCGTCGTGAAACCATCGAATTCGTGGGAAGGCGAATTTACGACCAATAAATGCAACTTCAGCCTTTCGCGGCTTGCGGCAAGTTTATGTAGAGCAAATGATGTAGCTACGAGCATCATTAAGAGTGATTTTACGATAGCGGTGCAATTCTCTCTCTCTCTGCAAGAGTATCGACCACCTTTTCCTTACCCGGTCCTTTCGCACAACCGCGCACGAAAAAGCATCCACGGAGTAGGTAGCTCGCTAATTGCAATAATTACTCCATTGTCGGACGCCGCTCGCAGAGTTCGAGGTAGGAACTATTTTCCGGCGGAGTACGGCTGGGACGGAAACGGAAGCGCGTATACATCGAGAGGGAAGAGGAGTAGAACTGCCGGCCGGATTAATTCCGCGCTCCGTTTCTGCTCGCAGTCCACTCGCCGCGCTATCTCATGTCTGACTCTTCTCTTCCTTTATTTTCCTTCCTTTTTTTTTTTTCCTCGTTCTGTCGGTAGCCGTATCTTTCCCTTATCGCGCGTCCACGGCACGACGAGCAACAAAGGGGAAAGAGAAAGAGAGAGAGAGAACCGAACTCACAATTCTCGTTGACTCTCGCGACGGCGTCCCAAAATTGAGACGTGCGAGCTGACGCACCGACATCATAAATCTTTGCCTTCTCCCTCGTATAGCTAGCGAAGGGCGTCCGTATCTATCGCATCCCTCGCATCATTCCTCCCCTTTCGGCTCTGTCTACGTGTAGAACTCGCGTGGAACGAAATGAAGGCGGCCCTACTATCGCGATCTCTGATGCGCGAAGCGATCGGAATCGCCAAACTTCGACGCATGAAGTCGGCAATGTAAAATTTCTTCGAAACGAGAGGATGTATTTACATTTTACTCGTGTGAAATGCAAGAAATGTCGACTCCCGTAGAGAGATACCTGAGAAAACGCGAAACACATTTTGCTATTGGAAATCTCCTTCACGCGCGTAAAATGTAATTTGGATCGCATAAAATATCTGCCACGCGTAAAGTATTCCCTAGAAATTTTATGTTGTGGAAATTTTCCCGTGTTTTACGATATTACAGGGCTAACGTGATTGGAAGCAAAATATATTGATAAGTACCGTTATAACTATAAAAGTACATCAGTTAATGGACAGTCAATGAACGTGACCCATTAGGACAAAATAATAAAAATTTTAAATTAGTTCTCAATGATATATATACTCTAAATAATTTGTTGTTTATAAAAATTTAATAATGAATCTATTCAGAATCGTACATATATCATAAAAACTTAACTAAATTATAATGTTTGTCATTTTGTTCAATAATTAAATCATGTCCATTAATTGGTACACAACAAATATAACTCTGTTGCTAAGAAAAGTGATTAAATTTGCTATCTTTTTTTTTAAGAAAAACGGTTATCTTTAACATAGAATATTTTCTTGATAATAATTTTAAAATATATCTACTTATTACAAATTTTAGAAAATTCATTATTATTTACACAGAACGAGAATTAATTTTTTCTTTGAAGAATATTATTTATTATATTATATAAAATAATCGAAAAAAAGACTTTAATGATAAGCAAAACGAATTTGTTCAATCTAATAATCTTGATTAAAGTATCGATTAAACGCTTGCGTTGAACTTATAACAGATTTGCAGATATATAAACTTTTGAAATACTTGAAACAAGTAATTACATATATATTACTTGTATATAGTAGCTATTTATTTTTCTGTGTGTACATTTATTTTATCCTAAACTCTCTTTCAATTTTAATGGAACAGAAGTAATTGCTGGTAAAGTACGAGCTCTCTCGCGATCGACCTTTTTCGGAGCACACACTTATCGCCGTTTCCACTCGGCGGTGTTACCCACTTACGTAGCGTGCCATCGCGCGGGGCAAACGCGGTAATGCGATTGACCGTGTGACAAACGATGCGTGGTCGGACCATCGTGATCGAACCGTCAGGACGAATAGGAAGTAAGGAGGAAGAGAAAAGACGAATCCCTCTTTGTGAAAAGAGCACATATCGGTATAAGGAACGACGTTGGTTCCGAACGACGCCGCATACTTCTCGTTATATCCTAGCGGCGTTTTTCTACGCCTCGGGGAAATCGATGGGCGTCCGAGGACTTTTCATCTCTCTCTCTCGCTCTCTCCCCCGCAACGACGGTACGCGATCGGGAGATCTGCCGTTAATTCGCTCCATTTGAAATCGAATCGAAAGCTATTCCGCAGATAGATTACCTTCGTATGCAGCCCATACGCTCGAAAGAATGTTGAATAGAGGGGAATAGAATCGTCAGAGCGAACACGCCGCGCTTTGTCCCGCTCGCTGCGGGAATGGAGCGATCATGTTGCATCCCGGGAATTTTGATTTCTGTATTCTCATTACAGAGGCATACTCGTTACATTGAGATCACGAAAGATTTTTTTCATTACGATCAATGCGGCGATTATTGGGCATTGATCTACAAATGGATGGAAATGAAAGGCAGAAATTTGCGTGGGTACAATTATCTTTCTCTGGGAGCTAGGCTAGTAATTTCATCCTGTATGAAAGTATCGAAGAATAACGCATCGCCAATTGGTGAATTGAACGCTGCCTCTTCTCCTATTTTATAATTTTTTAATTTCTAATATCAAACATCTCGGTTAAATTTCGCGAAAATGTGAAATAATTCACTTATAAATTTATTTAATGGAAGGAAGAGAGAGATTTTGCTGAGAACGCTTGTATCGAAATGATTATAAACTCAAGTCGCTTATAACGGAAAAATGATCAATATCTTATTAATACAGCCATTACTCATCCCTTAATTTACCCTGTAATAACTTCAGTCATGATGCTCGTTCCCCAGAATACGGTAAGTGTATTTGCAAGGCAAAAATCGATATATCTCGAACATCGGAATTTCCCTTAACGTATATGTTACATAATCGATGCACGATGTCGTACGTCGCTCGACGTGTCACGGGTGAAGTGGAGCGAGGAGATCTACGGGATTGCACGTGGAAAGATCAAGGTCGATTAGCCGATCGCTCGTTCTCGGATGTCCCGAGAAATTGATGGTCGCTCGCAAACTACGTCGATGAAACGCCTACTCCGGTTCATGCCGCGGTCCATGCATGCGCTTCCAATCTCCTCTTCCCTCTCCCCCCCCCCCTTTCTCTCTCTCTCTCTTTCTCTCTCTCCACTTTCAGCCAAATTGCTATCTATCTCGGTAGATCCACGGGAAGGAGGAGAATGATGCATTGTCTCGGCTGTGTACAGGTAGCATGCACCAGCCAGCCACCAGGAATATGGACGTCTTCCTGTAGCTTACCCTAATAGAAATTAAACTTGCAGTATCTCGCTGACCGGAGATCTTCGGACCGTTTATCATAGAAAACGCGACGTAGAGTTATGTTTCCTTCAGGAAGGAGGAGGCGAAGCGCGAGTTAACTCCTCCATTGTATCTTAGGAGGAATAAGGCAATGGCGAAGTCGTACATTCGTTGAGTAAATAAAACAAATATCCGGCATATAATTACGTAAAAAGGGTGTGGTATTACAATGACAAACGATGGGATTCGCGCCAACTTCTACCGGGTCGGTATAAATTATTATCCTTCGATGAAGTTGAAGTCGATTTTTTGCTCGACAAGAATGCCGAGACAATTTATAGTTCTTTGAGTTAAAGGCGATCGGCGATTTAAACTTCTTTCGGGAAAGAAGAATAGGCTGCGCAAACTCATTCTTCGGTTACATTAAAGCTGAACTTTACTTCAGCGGAATCTTAATTTGCGGCTTAATTAGAAAGACTTCTTACGCTGTAAACTCGTTAAATCAAATTTCCGCGTTAGGAAAATTCCATTCTAAATTGTTTCGTAAATTCTATAGAGGCAAGGAATGTGTGATGGTAAAGATGAAAATGACCAAAAAAATTAGAAACTTTGAAAAAATTCAGTGAAAAAAACTTTTCTTTCCTTGGTCCTGGAAATTTTTACTCGGATATATTTTTTGGAGCATTTGACGTTGTATTATTGTACTAGAATTCGCTTTTTACATTTATTCGAAAGCACTTAGTGTCATATTGTACTACATTTTAACTTTTTATTTTTTCATAGAAGTGAAAAAATAAAAAGTTAAAATGGAATACAATTATACTAAGTGGTAATATAGACGACATGGATGTAAGCAGAGATGGGCACTTTTACGAATAAAGAATAAAATCTTATTCATAAATAAAAAATAATTGTTTATTCGAATAAAAATTTATTTGTGCATATAAAATATAAATAATAAATAAGATTCTATTTGAATAATATTCTAAATAAAAAATTATTCGAATATATAATGCCCAACTCTGAATGTAGGTACACCTTCATAATTATTCAGACGATATTTTATACTGTATTCTGATTTTAAAAGTTAAGTAACAGTTTCGTACTGCTGTTAACGTATAAACGCTGCTTTATAAAGGCACCTCAGCATCAGCAAATATTATATATACATACGCCATACATAATTATCATATTGAATGTAGACCAATATTTAGCGAATGTGTGTAAAGTTGATGCATATACAATACATTGGCAATATCATCTGGAGGCGCCTTTAGAATAATCGATACTGCTTTTGTAGTATATTTGTTGTAATTGTACATATTCTAAAATGTAAATTAGTGAAACAACGTTTACTTCCAATTATTATTGAATCGATATTAGAACGTTGCCTCTCTCCAAAATGAAAAGTTAGAATATGTACAATATCAATGTATACAACAAAATAGTGTCAATTATGCTTTAATTTTTCAATGTTAATTAATTAACAACAATATGGGCTATTGCTTATTTAGCTTTTAAAATTGGAGAGTAAAATATAAAATATCTATCTTTAAAATAATTGTACGTGATTATTGTCAGTAAAGAATATCGACTCCACCACAATTAGACACCACAAGCCTATCTCCGTTTTGACTTGAAATTGTAAAGATGATAAAATATTAATTGATATCGAAATGAAATAGATACAAAAATTTATAAACGAATATCGGGAAAAATGAATTCTATTATTATATATATACATACATATCTTTTTTATATCCTTAACATAAATTTTACTTGTTATTTTTCATGAATTCGATATCATTTTGGTCAAAAACCCGTTTTATTTTAAAATCCATTTTTTATTTATCTCCGAAGTAAAAAAAAACCTATTTTTTTATCTCTAGTCGATGGCGACATTTCATATTTTACAAAAATATGTATATCATAATATGAAGTGCATGAAACAGGCGACAACAGACGAATCTTTTGTTGGATATCATTTCGTGTATTATAAAAACATATTCTCGTCTCGTATACCGACGAATAGATGCGCGTGATCGAACGTGTAGATACCGCATGTGGATTGTTGTAATGGTAAAGAAATCGAAATCAAGAGGCGGGATTGTCCGGAATCGACTTTTAAAATAAAAAAAGCTGACAAGTCCCGACAACTTCTATCGTGAAACGGAGAAGACATTTTCTTCCGTCTGGATACCTGGATAAGCGATTCGCTTGTGTATGTGCCCGCTTGGGGAGCCAAATTACCAACTACTACACTCCGGAAGTACACTTCGTGTCGCGGGAAGGATGGGGGCGCCATTACTATGTACGTGTACCTACCTGGATAGACAGAGAATATGGGGTAGAGTTACGTAATGTGTCCTCGCCGACGAACTTTTAACATGTTATGTTCCGGCATAGAGTCTATACATGCCGAAAATATTTTGCTTTCTCGTGAAACTCGATGACTGTGTTTATTGAAAATTAGTTTAATAAAAATTTAATTAATTAACGTAATTCTAGTAATTAACTTAAATTTTGTTTGGCATACATCGCCAAGTTTGTATAATAATTTAATATTGGACTAAATTAAAATTATGTAACAACTGTATTCATGATGATACATATACATATTATAAGATATTATACCTAATATTAATTATTCTCTTTCTATATGTACATATAGAAAGAATAGTTTTGCTAAAATATCTAAAAATTATATATTGTAAGATCTTTGTATACAGAAAGAATGATTTTTTACTGAAATATCTTAAAATTTAGCTAGATATATAGATATAAAACTAATTTTGTTGAATCATCAAAATAATTACGTAAAAGTATCGAGCAGTTAGAGCGTCCTACATAATTACTTCGATGGTCCAGTAAAATTATGTTCAAATTTATGTAGCTAAATTTTTTAAAGATCCTTCAACAAAACCATCTTTTTCATGTCACTCGCACGATTATATATAATTTGCGAATTTAAGTCTTAAACGAAACACATTTTTCTCAATTTCTTTTCTGGTATTTATGATGTTACTACAGGAAAAGGAATTATAGAAGAAGAAAATGATTGTATCGCATTAGCTTTTTGTCAGCCAGATTGCGAAGTAGCTTATATCGAGCTCCGAGTCCTCCGAGTGCTGTGGAGTCCTCTGCTAAGAGTTTAACGGCTCCCTGATAACCTTTCTTATTTCTCTTACACGTACTTTTTGCGTCTCTTGCGCCCTCTCTTTCCCATCGCGCCGATAAAGAAATCATTTATTCATTAATTCCTTTTTCATTCGGGCAAAATATTGCTTGGGGAAGTCTAGGAGTATGAACGGAGCAAGCTTACAATTTATGCATGACTCGATACTTGAACAAACTTCGTAAATTGTGGACTCGTTTCTCGTTCGCGTCTTCCGAAACTCCTGTACAACGCGCGCGCGCGACTGAATTACCATCACCTTTAATCCGCAACGAGTCGCGCTAGACGAGGTGACACATCGTGGCGAGAGACCTCTTCTCTCTCTCTCTCTCTCTCTCTCTCTCTCTCTCATCTATCGGCGAAACTGCAACAAATTGAATTCCGTGTTCGGTAACGCGAGAGAAGCGGGATGTACGTTGGCTCGCGAAAGTTGGCGCGGCGGCAAGCGGGTTGGCGCGATTTACGATTGGCGCACGTGTGTCAGAGCCAGAGGGATGGAAGTTTATGCCGGCGAACCGCTCGCGCCATCCGACAAAACTTATTACCGCGCTCGACTCGGATCGCGCGCGCACGAGGGCGGCTGCTGCCCTTGTTTCGCGAGAGTTTCCGGCGTATGTCACATTTACCGGCATTTCCACGTCTTCCTTTTTTCTCTCCTCGTTTCGCCGAAACGTGCCCGGCGAAAACGCGTCCGTCCGCGTTCGAAGGTCGCGATCGATTCGCGAACCGGGGCGTGTCTCTCCGGTGAGCAGCTTTTGCACCTCGATAAATTCAAGTGAGACTTCCGTTAAATATTTTGACAATGAGAGAGAAAGAGCTTTCTTTGAAGTCTCCCGGTAGAAGGCTCGCGACCTCGAAACGAGAACGAGAAGCCTCGAACGTGTGAAATATCGAAATTAAAGATCTCTATTGTGATGGTGGAGACGTGATGGTATAGTGATTCAATCAATTGTTCGAGTTCTTCGAAGATAGTGATTGCCGGTAAATAAAGAAAGAAAGAATCAACTGTACACATTTATTGTTTCAATTTCTGAAGAAACTTTAGATAATAAGATTTTTATTCTCTCCATTTAATTTTAAATGCACTTTTTATTATTAATAGGATAGTACTTTGAGTCCTACAGAGAGATCTAATATTGAACAGTTGAAATAGAGTTACATCCGACAAAATGAAAGTTAATAGTTCACGAGCAGTTGAGTAATAATTCAACTTAAAGTTCGTCCCCCCCAAAATCTGTAGAGGAACACACCAACTGCTGTCTCATCTCAGTGTATCCTGTGTAGTATTTACATAATTGCTAAAAAAACTACATCAGAAACTGATATGGTAGAAAAGAATGCGTTAATTGGACGATAAATATGTCGAAGTGTCCAACATAGTTTTGAAAATATGCTTCTGTTACTGGCGTGTACAGATGGATGGGCTTTTACCGAATTAACAGTCCCGATAAATTCCGGAGTGCACGATAAATAACGCTCCGAATCGCTCGACGTGACGAGCGAATTCCGGCTGTGGCGGAATTCGTCTCCAAGCGATTGGTACTATCGTTTCTCGTATCGACAACTCCGGTTAACGGACGGCCTCCGATTAACCTGGTCTCGGTTAACTAATGACACCATTGGAAACGGGCTCCCGTTTCTCCCCCCTGCTCTTCTCTCTCTCTCTCTCTCTCTCTCTCTCTCTCTCT
>NW_017279319.1:223068-285770 GCF_001594065.2 Cyphomyrmex costatus | reverse complement strand
TCTCTCTCTCTCTCTCTCTCTCTCTCTCTCTCTCTCTCTCTCTCTCTCTCTCTCTCTCCGTTCCATGGATTCTTGCTTGGGATTTTACGACGGGTCGGCGAAAGAAATAATATACGCGCATCAAGAATTTTATGATTGCAATTAATTTTAATACCGCGTCGCTGAACCTCGCGCGCATACTCCCTCGTTGCACGAGAAGCATGCGGAAGCTTGGTTCGTTTCACTTTGTACAATTATTTCAAACGCGCGACCGTCTATCCTTGTTTAAACTCCGTCGGAACTGCCGTCAAAATATATTTGTATAAAATACCAAAACTAGGTCAAAATCGAGACGAGCGAAAAAACTTGTTAATATCTGGCATTACCCGCAGCTCTATTTCCGACAGTTATGGATGCATTGTAAAGTTAGAAAATACTCATATATATATATAATAATTTTACGTGTTTTGCGTGCAGCGTTTGTATTAAAATAAACGAGGATATTTTAGGTTATTGTGCTTACGCTCGAAGCATTCGCGTAATAAACATCGCGCGATAATTAGTCTGATAAATATCGTGATAGAGGAGCTCTTAAACGTATTTACCTTATTTGAGAATATAACTGAGATTAATCACGTAAAGTGTCACTTAATTTACAATATGAACGCGTTATCGAACAGCTAATATTTTCAAATTATTTTGTAGAGTTTACGAATAGTGGCAAACTGAAATTCCGCTGAATATTGGTATTTTTCCTTTATCAACTTTACGCGTCAGAGGCTTTAATTTTTTTTAATTAGATTTACAAAACGTGTCTGTTTGTTTTGGATAATGAGTGTTTTCTTTCATCGCAAACTCACGGAACGGAACTTTGCAGGTCACACTTTCAAACCGCTGATAGGAGTGAATTAGATTCCAATGTTGACCGATCAAGAAATCAGAAGTATGCTCTTTTAACTATTTAACTATTCATGCAAACTTAATTCAGACTGATTCAATTTACTCTAATACAATTTTTATGACGAGAAATTCGTTTGTTAAATCTTCAATACTTTGACTTGACAAATGCAACTATCCATATGAGAATCACATTATTATTTAGTTAATGAATTTGAGTAACAGAGGAACTTTTTACAATTAACTGTCTAGGTTACACTACACGTGTATATGAAGGAAACAATGATAATCCAATTCCTTAAGCTAAACATTTAATCCCTTAAGTTTAAATAACATTTTGTTATTTTTAACTTCTATGCATGTCAAAATGTAGATTAATCCATTTCTATGATTACTTCCAAAGTAAACGTCGTCCATATTAACGTATGAGTAGATAATAAACTGAATTTAAGTCAAATTTAATCCATTTTTATGAATGAAATTGTTTAATTCCATCGTTTTAGTCAAATCAACGACATGGAATATGGGTAATAGTGATGTATAGAAATACCACTGAGGGAAATGAGTTTGTTACAAGAACAAAAAAAAAAAGAATAACAATTGTGATGGTTTGGTAGGAAAACGAATCAGTTACTATTGCGAATAATTTCTCATTATTCGTTAATGTAACAAATAATACATGATATACGATAAAAATCAAAATAATCGGTATTGCTAGCAAATAAAAAAGTCGAAAAATATATTAAGTTTTACATAAATTGCTTCCATTATTAATAATGGTTGAAACAGCAGACTAGCATCAATTACAACAATATAATTTGTTCTCGTATATCTACAAATCATTTGTTAAAAGTACTGATGGTTTAAATTAGCAAAATCCTTTTTCTCAGTTGTGATTAAAAATAATTTAAATTGGATTATAATTTAACATTTTGATGAATTTAACAGTACGATGGGGGGGGGGGAAGGGCTGTTTCCAGTCTCACTCATTATTTATATGATACTACTTGTCAATCATTTTGTCTGAGATTCTGTAGTTATTCGATCTTTTTGAGTGGTTATATACTTGCTTGAAAATGTCTTGTTGCATACTACGCGTATTGTGCATATGTATTCTATCAGTATTACCAGTTTACCACAAGATAAATAGTACTACAAGTTCTAAACCCGTACGACTACCTAAGCGTGAGATACGTTTTACATAACTAAATGTAAATGATATGCGCATTACTATGTGTGTACTAACGTAACGCGCCCACATTCTGCATTCATCCAGGGAGCAAATTACGTTTAACCATACGGCTAACGTCACGTCTAACGTTACGTTCCGACTGATTCGCGCATGGTTCTCTCTGCACTTGTGTCCTCTCTGCATTTACGAC
Source organism: Cyphomyrmex costatus (assembly GCF_001594065.2). Lineage (NCBI taxonomy): Eukaryota > Metazoa > Arthropoda > Insecta > Hymenoptera > Formicidae > Cyphomyrmex > Cyphomyrmex costatus. Next base: position 283,512 of record NW_017279319.1, on the reverse strand, counting down.
TTGGCATAAGAATAAAGGTCGCGATAAATGGTAAACTAAAGGTTAACAGTCCTTCGCTCTCGTAGTTCGACGAGCGAGAACTTCCTATCGTATCGACGACCTCGGTTAACCCGTTCGTCGTTGGTTAATTCTCTCACTATTCTATTCTACCGCTATTGCTCTTTTGGTATAAACCTGGGTTAAGTCGAATCCGCACTCGGTCGTACCTCTTCTTCACTGGGTTAGTTTGAGGTCGACCGTCGTTTCACTGGGATGCATTTACTGTGATTCTGTTCGTGCATCACAAAGGTAGAGTGCTACTCGCATTTTGACTGCGGGAACGAGAAACGCGCGAATGTTGGAACACGATGGAAGAAAGCCGCGATGTGTTATGGAGGTTGGATCGCTAAGGTGAAGAGTTGAGGCACTCTCTGACCGAATTTTGAAGTCGAATTTCCTTGACGGAAATTGAATCAGAAACCATCTTTACGCATAGAATTTCCGTGTGTGTAATACTAAAATTCGTTTAAAGTTATATATTTATTTTTCTTTATTGAAGCTCAATTCATCAAAACGTTTTGTCTTCGTCGATTATTTCGTTATATTTCCTTGGAATTGAAACTTACTTTTTTGTTTTCTTCAGAAGAAATGATTACGTTCCCTTTATTAATACCTTAACTTTGGCGATTCACCCCGTGTATCTGAGAAAATGCGTCTGCCGCGAAAGGGCAAGGACGGAAGGGAAGCAAGATGTAGGGGAGAAGAGAAGAGCCGAGAGGAGAAACACTCCGCTCGGAAGTCGTTGAATTTGCATGAATCGCAGCCGGTCGTTACGTTTCAATGCCCGCTTGCCTTCCGCTCGTTTAAATGTCGTTTAATTAGTCGGAACGGCTGAGGGGCCGCGGTATTCGCGTACAGGCGGTACTCCTTCGGCCGCGAATCGCGAACGCGAATAAGTTCATCGGAGATGCAAGCCGTTCGTAGCCGCGGGGTAGGAAGTGCGTCTCTAACGATAATAATTATGCGACTGCTCGAGCCAATCGACAGAATCAGTAAACGATGCGTGCTAACAAGATCCAACTCGTTTTTTTTTTGTGTCCCTAGAGATAAGAGGAGTGAAACATAATGAACTCGACAATATTTATTGCATGACTTTTACTGATATGATGTCATGCGATTTTAATACATTATCATGTGTGTGATTTTGTGTTATTTTTTTAAAAGTTTAAAAAATTTAGATAAATGTATTTTCCATAAAATAGAAAATATTACATGTAATATTGTAAATGTTTTACTACTATATGTTAAGGTTTTATGTAGAATTTTAGACATGTTATATTTTTTTATGTATTATATTACTGTATATCTTATATTTTATACGTGTATGTGTTATATTTTTTTGTAATTAATATATAGGTATACTTTATTAGATTGATTTTGTAGAGTTTTTCTTTATATGAAAGGTTTTAGCAATCTAACGGTTAAGTTTTTATGATTTCTCATTTATTCATAAATATAATTGAAGCAGGGGTTTATCTTGTAGAACGAATATATTATAAGAGACGATAGCGCGCGACATTTCCATCAGATGAAATAATGCTATTTCATGTTTTGCGCCTTTTTATCATCGAGTTATTGTGTATCGGCTAAAATTCTGACGTAAACTAGAAACTATATTGATGCAGCAGTCAATCCATTCGCGAGAAATAGATTTATTTTGTTGCTTTAAACGTATTAATAATTAATAATACAATTTTGCCGGATTATGCGAGTCTGGGACGCGAATGACGCGAAATAAACGGTCTGATAACGAAGCGAAACGAGAATTCGCCGCGATATAAACGATGTTTCGCCGGGATTCGGCAACTCATTTAGTCCGTAAATTTATTCTCTCTATATGTGTGCTTTAAACTCAGCCGCGAATACGCTTATGCGTGAAATCGAGGGAGAGTAAATCAGTGAAGCGTAAAATAAAAATTTCTGCACGGAAAGAACGATTTTGTTGAGGTATCTCAAATTTAGTTAGATACAGATCTGAAAATAATTTTGTTGAATCGTCAAAATAATTCCGTACATTCTTAAATGTATAGTATCACATTTTGATCAGAGCAATAACATTTTTTATTTACTTAATTCTTACAAAAACTTAAAATAACCAAATTTTTTAATTAAAAAAATAAGAAAATTTTAGTAAATCACATTCTATAAAAAGCATTTCTCTCATTGTAACTAAATTTTTAGATTCTTTAGCAAAACCGTCCTTTCCGTGTGATTACGAGGAATTTATAAATAGAAAAATATAAGATATGAAGAAAAACGCAGTTACGAAGAATTATGACAATGCGACGCATGTTAGACATTACGTTAAAATGCCTTCCAAGGAGGCGATTAGCTTCGAACGTGAGGGAGGAACTTTGTCTTCGCGGTGCATTGATAGGCATCGAGCGTGGAATAATTGGGGATGAATCGTACGCGAACTTCCAGAGCAGCGTGAATGATCCGCCTGTGGTGTTTCTCTCGAACACGTCATCAATACCTACACATACAAGATATCCTAGGAGAAATTTCGATTCAAGGAGATGTTATTCGTGTGTGATACAGGGAAGATCAAACGTATATAGACTTGGATACAGACTCTGAAATAAAGTCTTGAAAGATAAAAATTGGATACTCAAAAATCACTTTATGCTGTAAAAACAGATTCACCAAATAGCGATAGAAACTATACAAAAGTATAGTGTAACGTCTTTTTTTATTGCTACAATACTTAGTACATTTCTCTTTTCGGAAATTACACTTTAATGATTGATCTCCCTAAATCGTACATAAATTTACGCAATTTCTCTTGCATCAAATCGCCATGAATAATAGCGCGTGGGAAAGTGTGGGCATGACGGCTTTTCAAAATACGGTGGACGTGCGTACAGAGTATATAATGTAAACTGAAATTTAGGCGTCATACCTATAATGGATAACGAGTTAGAGACTAATGCGCAAACCAATTCGCGATGAAAATCAATCCAATCCGCCGTTACGAAAGCGCGCAATCAATAAGGTAATGAATCGCAAGCTGTACTTGGTGACACGATGCCCTTTCACGAAAGCGATAATGATGCTTCGATGATATTTGCCGGGTACTCCTGTTAATTGCGATACGATATTGATCCCGTCTAAAATACAACCATCGTGCCCCAGAATTTCCGCCACTTTGTGAATTTTCTAAATTTCCTGTGGAATATTTTTTTTTTTTTAAGAATGAAAGCCAGATATCCATGTCATTTATGTTATAGCTAATCGAAACAGAAATGCTTAGTTAAAGCATGAAAATTGATGAAACTATCTCCTTTATTCCTATAAAAACGTCTTGTTCGAAAATAGTTTGAGGATAATTTTAATACAAGAGACTTAGCTTTAATTATATATTTTATTAGAAAATGAAACAAAATTATTTTTTATCTTTTGCTGGGTAAAGGTTTATTTTAATCCTTCAGTGCATAATTTTTTTACCTTTTCATTACTGTGCTTTATAAAGTTTTTGCTAAAAATATAAAAGTGAAAAGTTAAGTCGAGATAAAGTTTATGTAACATTGGTTTTTTTTCGTTCAAAGGGTAGAAAGTTAAAGCAGCAAAATTTGCACAAAAATATAGAAACTTTGACTGTTTTCAATTCGAAATTGCTACTCGGGTACTTGTGTATTTAATAAAAGAATTAAACTGATTAAAATTTTAATGCGTGGGAGAAAGAGCGATAGTTTATGTACACCCAGTAGATAAGCGCAATGTAGCGACATATTTGCGGCTTATAAAATCGCAGAATGCGTGGAAATTGTCGCGCATGCAAGTCAAATCAGAATTTAACCAGTGCGGTCGCTTCTATATGCGCGCCGTTTGTCGTTAATTCTGGCGCTGCAATTAGCTCATTTATGACAGCCGCACGTGAAAGCGAGGCGTAATCGTCCGAGTTACTCGTAGCTTGCGTGCTGCCTCGGTTGCAGTGAATGCGTCGTCACTGTCAATTGGGATCTTCCTGACCTTACTGAAGTCAATGCAAGTGTTTAAAGTTTAAACGATGGCGTAATACACAGTATCCCGTGGTCAGCGGATGTTCTTTCATCTACAGATTCTTTGAATCTAATTTGAGTCGAATTATTTACAGAGAGAGAAAGAGAGAGTAGGCTTTGCTTTGCGGAAACGTTCTGTATTAAAGCACTTAAAGCCTTTATGGAAGTAACAAAAGTAATCGCTTTTTGAATTAATCAGAAAGCGATTTTTTTTAATCCTCGATAACGCCACTGCAATTTGAAACGTTCCGTATGATCTCTCCCTACCATTCCAAAACAATCGTTATTCTTCTGTGTTCCGGGAAATGTGCGATTCAGCAGTGAAACCCGGGGATCGTTTCTCGATTCCGCGACGACGAATCCGAAAGCTCAGCGAATTTCAGCGGCGCGAATTATTATCGGAGTCGGTGAGACAAATGTTTCCTTCGGGCCGCGTTTCCTCGGTCGGGTGGTATCTAGACAGGCTATCTTTCCACTGTCTCGGGTAACACAACCCCGAAGGCATAACAGTTTCCTCGACGCGATAACGACGAGACGAGACGAGACGAGACGAGGAGACGAGGAGGTTCCGAGGAATACACACGATGTTACGGCCGCTGACAGGACCTAGCATGCAATAGACCGTCCATGCAATCGCGCACTATTCATCGATCATCAGGGACGGCGGATCGTTTCTATGGCTACGCCGCAATCGATCGATCGGCCGTTCGGCGCTATTATATGCACGCTGCGAATCCGTTTCTGTGTTCTGCGCGCCGCAACTGTATCTTGGAATTCATTGGTGAGACTGGTACGCTGTCTTGAACGGTATTTAGTGCACAGTGGAATACAGGTGCAAAATATTGGGAACGCGGAATGCAATCTCGAGGAGGAATAATATCTCAGAACGATGACGTTTCTGGACAATGCATACGGTTTGCTTATCATTCCTCGTGCTTAATGGGAATTAGTGTGAACTAAACGTAAAGTTTACTTGTGCGAGCTCGGTGTTGAATTAATTTCTCTTGAAAATTTCATTGATGTTATCTCGATTTTATTGATGTAATCTTCTTAATACGCGAGATATTAAATGTAATTATACTAATAATTACAAAAATTATGTTGGAATTACGATTTAAAGTTAGACGATTTTATCTCTCGAAAGCTTCTATTATATTAGCGAACAATCTGTTTCTATATTTTTTAAATTAGTTAAAATATTCGCACATGAAGGAAAGCGTGATAACTCTGAAACACTTTGCATATCGCGTACACGTATAACTTACGTGTCTGATAAAATATGTGGGGTAATACTCTAGAGTAGCCGCAGTAGTAGTCTCTCGCGTTATATAAATCGTACTTCGGAGAACACTTGACTCTCGCAGTATACAGCAATATGTGGCACGCGTAATTGAAAATTATAAGCGAGGCGCAGCTGCATATGGTTATTATAAGTGTTTACCGATTCGCATACCGCAAAACTCCATGGAGAACGAAATAATATCTCTCATTGTACTCGATCGCGTGGAAAGGCAGGTTTGATCGATGCCCGGATAGCGAGTTTCGAGAGCTATTATGATAATTCGAGATCTCAAATAGCGGTTAGATAGACATCTCAGCGAGGTGTAATCAATTAATTTGCGTACCGCAAAGAGTCGTTGAAAGCAAATAACGTGTCGCGCCGCGTTTCATCATAGCTTCACGCAAAACCGTGATTTGGTTCGCGGCCGTTTCTCGCGTGACTCGGTTCAGCGCCAAGTATCTTTCTACGCGAACGCTAACATCGTGTAATTTGAAACTTTAACTTGCAATTTGCCGATAAGCGTCACGAGTGCCAGGCTCAATTAATTTGCATATTGTAAAAATCAACTTGGCCGCGACGTAACAAGCTGGTTCGTTCGATCGTAGTTTGTGTCCGACTTATTGGTGATATAAAATTTACCAATCGCACGAGCTCCCACGATGGCAAGGATAAGTCTAATTAATTCGTACTAATTATTCTGAAGATTATGAGTCGGGCTCTGCCTTTGCGTTGATAAGTAAGATCTACATATAATTAGTCCTAAGCTGCGTTGAAAAGCCGAACTTAATTTAAATCTATTTATAATAGTAAAAGCTTCTTGTTAAGTTGGCGTATATAACGACAGACTGAAAATGAATCTTTATTCGTCCGAGATGAATGGCCAAATATGTTCACAGATATATTTAGGATGGATAGAATTATGTTATACTTTAGCTTTCGCGATACGTTTACGGGGATAAAAATCAAACCGGATTCAATTCCCAAGCTGGTCCGCCACGGCATTATTTCATCAGGATTCCACCCGCGGTGATTGTTGGACGGTCATTGTTCGGGACTTGGCCTTCTCTGCAGCTGCAGCTCGCGAAATGCATACCTCGATGGAGAGAGGGATGAACGGCTACCGCATCGGCATGCAGGCCGCACACAGACGCGCGCTTAGGTATGACGCGCATGTTGTATATCTCAGGCATTGTACATTAATACACGTCGCGATTCAACGGCACAATTTTGAACGTACCGCACACGCGGCTCCAATACCGGACTCAACGAATGTCAACCTGCAACGTCGAGAGAACGAAGCATGTTATAAATCTCGCAGCTCCGCTAAAAAAAAAAAAAAACTCTGCTATTCGATTTTATTCTAAGTCGTGCTTTTTTTATAATTTTATAGTATCACGGATAAATCATAGAGGTATAGCATGCCGGTGATAAATATAGCTAAGAGTACATATAAGTTAAAGAGTTACGTAACTTAGCGAGGGCGATATTTAAAGGTTATACATCTCTCTTTACATATTATGCTGTGTTAGTTTTATATTAACTCGAGCATCGAGCTGCGAAAGGACAAAGCAGCGGCAATATTCTACCCTCATGGCTTGAAGTTAATGGCAAAGTAATCCTACGCGACACACCCTTATTTTAAACACACCCTTTCTTCGAGGGGTCTTAACCCTTCGGGACATAATGCTCTGTTTTGTGGCAGGTTATTTTCAGTATTATATTCGTCCATTTTGTTGTATGAAAAACTGACATTTTTAAAGAAGAAAGAAAGTAAAAAGTCATTTAGTGTATGGAGTGATTTAAATATTATAACAAAATAATTTAGCGAATTGAACTAATTAGAGTTAATGATTATAATAAATTATGATTAATGTTTGGTTGCAAACATTCAACATTTAGTTATAAAACCGCATATACCTATCATTAATCTATGTATTTCGGAGAAAAATATGATTATGAATTAATATATGTAAATATACATATAGATATAATATATAGATATATACAGGGTGTTTCAGATTTATCGTGATAGCTGTTGGCAGATTTCTTAGATTATGTCGAGATGATAAAAATATCAGTCCTAGTACCAAAATCTACTGTCTCAAGGCTACTGTAGTTTTAAAATGAAAAGGGTTCGAAGAACCAATGGGACTGTGCGAAATTAATGCTTACGTATAACACATTGCAAAATAATGAAAATGATAGAAGACGAATAGAATAGAATTAATGCTAGAAAATATCTTGACTTCGACATTTTGGTATTAGGAATTTTGTTTCGAAATAATCTCAGGAATTTGCTATTAACGTGGTAAATTTGAGATACCTTGTATGCAGCATGCATATTTAAAATATAATATTATGTTAAAGCGCTAGGTCGAACACTCTTCATATAATACGAACTCTTTCTTCCTTGCAGTTTTTACAAAAACTGATAAATTTATAAACGAAAGCATAAACGACAGTTACGACAATCCATTTTAATGCGAGACGCAAGTAGTTGGATAACCTTGGAAGCCTCTTGAAGCCCTTTACAGTAACTGTCTGCTAGGATCAAGAGTTATATTCGTATGAGATAAGTCTGCATGAGATAAACTCATTGCGAGGATCATCAGACAGTCATACTTAACGTTAGATATACCGATATGAATGTACTAGCGAACTTCCTACGGTGTTCGAAACGAGATGTTCCATAACATGTGCACTTTATCCCATCGCCGTCCATTCAACCTTTATTCCCGATTTAGCCGCGTCGTCCTCCGTCGTCGCTCGCTCGACAGGTATTCCAGCGTTATACACTATCATACCGCTGCATCACCAGCCGGTTGACACACAGACTTCGGCATGGGTATATCGCAACGTCGAATAAATTTACGAACGCGATGACTCATCATTGGATTCGTGGACGTGCGAATAATGCGACTACCTGAGCGCAGCGTCGCGTGTTGAACGACGTATCATGATCTATCGTACATCCACGCGAACCAGTGACAAATTTGCATGAGCAGATCGGTCCGAACGAGGCCGGTTTGCGCGATCGTTGACAAGGTGAGAGCGTGAAATCGAGTCGGCGGACAAGGACATTTTCGCGGAGAGCGCATCGCGGTAGTCACATCTGCCCGTTGCGCATTAGAACGACACTTGGCTGTCGAGGAGATAAAGCGTAACGTGAGAAAGATTTACGACCGCATGCGGAGTCGGTATATATCTCACTTTGATCGTCGAGTGAAAATAAAGCGTCATTCGCTCGCGCGGAGAGTTATTAGGGTAATATCAAGTAGCTGTTTTGTTCTTGAGATTTAGAAGAAGATGGAAACAAACGTGATGGTAAAAAGACGGCGTTTAATCATAGCTTTCACTAAAATTAGACTCTTCAAAGAATTTTTACAGTTAAGAGAACAGAGCGTGCGATCATTTTTTTTTTTATGAGAATACGTATAAGAATTAAGAATAAGCGAGGTACAGTTACACGAATAAATTACGTATTATGTGGAAATTAAGAATAAGCCTAAAATACATATTTTTGACTTTTGTGGTAGTAAAAATTAGCTGATAAAGCCTTTTGATAAGAATTTTTCAGAGAGATTTTTATACAGTTCAGAATAATACAAAAATTTGCATTGAAACTCGAAGACCCAAGTTGTCGATGCACGGAAAGTGTAAAATTCCATATGGCTGACGCGGACGGAGAGTTAAAAACTTTTAATATTTGAAGAATTGATAATGTCGTTTTAATGCGACACACATCTGCGCGCACGTACAGCTACGTGTTACAGACTTATGACGACAATTAGTCCGAGAAGTACGCATAGCTGCCATTTACGACGGAAATCCAGAGGACCGTGCGCTGCGCGACGTCGACGTGTAATTTCAGGCGAGCGCGGTCGCGTTATTTTAACAACGAAGCAAACGTCAAATCATGTGGAATTAACTTGCGCCAGTGGAACCTGCGCGGACGATAATAGAAACACATTTCCCGTCGATCAGCTCGGCAAAGTCCGCGCGACGTAAATCGAGGATAAAATTCGTGCGCACCTGTCGCATGCGTGGTGACTGTAGAGTAAATTCGAAACGCGGCTCTAAAAGTGGCGACCTGGCCCGATATCAGGTTTGAATATTTTCGCATTAACAACCCGAAATACCCCCGATCTGTCGGGTATTCTGGCGTTCGTTTTTCGACGATATCGATAATATTATCCGGCTGTCGGCAACCCAGTTCGGAATATCGGAAAATGCGAATGCAATGTGAATATCATTGAGCTATAGTGCGTTTATCAGATTTACATTTATATATGCGTTACGATGATTTTCGCTAGATATATAGAGAATGAGAGAGAAAGAAAGGGAGAGAGAGAGAGAGAGAGAGAGAGGGAAGCGAAATTTCCCGCAAGCTATTTAACGAGAGAGTAGAAGCGATTATCATCGCCACTTTCATCCCGAATCCGTGAACTCCAAGGCGATTAATCGACGAGGGCTGCGAAACGGTAGTTGTGAACACGCGGCGGTGCTATATAAGGGCACTAAAACTATTCCCGACCACGCGCTGAGAGATATAATTCACTTTACGGAAATCTAGCAGTCCACGGGTGCTTATATCCGGCAAAATAGTCGGCGATGCGATTCCAATGTGTCCGGCAGCGAAACTCGGTCATCGCATTCCGGAAACGTGTCGTCCAGATTGCATGGACCACAGCTGTCTCAACCTACCTACCGTAAAATCACAGAAAACATGTGATTCGTGGACCCGAATTCATAGCAACTCGGAATAAAAAAGCGACAACACCATGCCCTAAAAACCAAAAAGAGAGGAGATGGACGTTGTGAAACTGTTTTTTCAAATCGATGACAGATATAGTTTTCATAGAAAACGTGACATTTTTTTCTATCGTAAAATTTCCAATTTCTTATTTACAATCGATCGAAATAGAAAATTTACAGAGTTTGAATTTTAAGGAATTCTCTTTTCTAAAAAGGATTTTCCAGGGATAGCAAGAAAGTGATGTGCTTCTTATTAAAATATTTTTTAATTCCGGTTTTAAATCGCCAAATTTGTATTTTTTTTTCAAGTATGAAAAAATTCAATGTAAGAAAATCTGTAACTTTTACAATTTTTTTATCTGATCACAAGAAATACATATAATACACCATTAACAAGACATTAAAGGAAGTCGTGGGTTTCGTGGTTCAGTGATACGAATTCGAATAAATTCGAAAGTCCAAATCGACAATAAGAACGAGGAAAAGAAAGAATGAGATAGAGGAAGAGAGAGATAAGAATCAGGGGTGGGTCTCGCGGGAACAAATGGAGAACGCGTCACGTGTAATCGCATCGATTCTCGTTGGTGGAATGGCTTGTATATACATGGCCCGTTACGCGTCGGTCTTCTTTAACGAGCTCTCATTATCGCTAGATTATCGTACAAGAGGATTTGTCGTCGTAACAGGCAGCAATGAATCCATTGACCACGCCGACGAACTAATGACGGCTCAGTCATTCATCGACAATCGACGGCGTGCGAGCGCGTAGGTGCCGCGCCACGTCGCGCCCTCACAGCTTTGTCTCTTCATTCTCACCGCGCGTTTAACGCTAAACGTGCCTGTACGTCTCTCATCTCACGCTCATCTCTCTCGAAACGAGCGCGAGCCCCGTGTCACATAAATTGTAGTAGAATTCAAAGAACAATTATCATCATTCGCTACAATTGCGCCAAGATTTTTTTTTTTTTAAGGAAATTGCATATCAAACGAGTAACAACTTTATTTTTTTTTTTATTGAAATTTTTTAATCAAACGAATAATATTTTTCTTTAACCCTGTTATCGCTATTGAGTGATACATTATCGCTATCGACACGTAACTACAGAAATTTTACAAGGAAATGCACTCTTAATTAATGTAGCACAAATTTTTCATATATTTTACGCTTTTAATGACAAAATATTTTATAAACACACAAATAACCTGATTATCAACTTAAAAAAATTAAGCACGCTATCGAATTCAGTCTTGAAATGTATGGAGTTTAATTGTGCGTGTCTTCTTATTACACCTAAATAAGAGATGTAATAATAAAACTGTTTAAAAATTGAATCATTTATCACGCTCTCTGTTATAATATTGACTATCAGGGAGTCCAAACTGATCATAAAAAACGGGTAGAATTTTTAAATTTTGTTTTCACTTGTCCTAAGTTTTAGCCATGATAGATTGGACCTTATAGTGATCAAATGAATATAGCTTAGCGTTCAATGACCTCTCCGCTTACTTGTATATGAAATTTACATATCGATGGCATTCTAGAATTAAGTGAAAATATCAAGTGAGGTGAACAATGGCTTTTGATCTATCCAATCACGTATATGCGATATAATTGGATTCTTGCGTCACATTTCATCGAATGTGGCCTTTGTGCCAAATGGAAAATTAGGGATTGTATGACCGCATTTAGCAGTTATACGTGCAATGCTATATGAAAATGAGAACCTAGACCTTTGATTAATCTAATCGCACGTTTATCGTTAAATATACGCTTGTTCCACACGGATTCTCTCGTTCTACAAAATTATGCACTTTTATACGTGATCAGACAACTATATTTTGATAGCAAATGAAGCGTTAAGCGAGAATACTCACAGATTTGTTTCTCAAACTTCACAATCCTTTTTTTATTTTATTTTATTCAAGTTCTGCTGTCATGATGAACGATCAGGTTGACGCTGCTGCCGTGAGACTCGTTCGCACGCATTCGTGCGTGCACGCGCGTCGTGTCCCTGGCTGTTGTACCAGACGTCGTACGACACGGCGTCCTTCTGCGTGACATTGCGTCGATTTAACACTCGATGAGCATACGAACGTAACGCCCGGATAATCGATCGCCAGATCGTGGAGCGGCTTGTTACAACGTCAGGTCGCGGGAAATATTCGACGTGACGAGCCTGCTCGTCGGCTTCTCTGGGAACAGGGGTATGATCTTCGGGTAATAAACGAATTGAACGCCTCGATATATAAACCGAGCGAGTGTACACTTTGTTCAATAAAATTATCTGTCATCTAGTAATCAATAAATATAGTGCCGCATAAATTGCCGTGAGAATAAAACCAGAGGTTGAATAATGAAATTTAAGCAGCGCGGGATTAAAGTAAACGTTGCTCGAATTATAAATCATTTTCGCTCGGGCTAATGTTACGCTCGTACTAGAAAAATCTTCATGAGGCACGTGAAACGAAAATATATACGTTGCGTTACGTCGCATCGTGATTGATGAATGGCGACAGTTGAAATAATAATGCATTCTTATAATCGATGAAAATCGCATTGTATTCTGGAACATTCGATTAATTTTTAACTGTGCCAAAATGAAATTGCGCTCACACGTTTTCAAGTTACGCTTATTCCGTTATACGCATTGATAATAATTTTCAAGTAATTTTTTATATTGAATAAATTCTTTACTGTGTTTTAAAGGTACTGTTTTAAAGATTAGTACTAGCATCAGTACTATTAAATTGCTTGTCAATTTTATTTGTGATATTACGTAGATATTCCAGTTTCAGTCTAAGATTATGTTTTTAGACCGACTAATAATTGTAATAAATGAGCAATAAATAAGAATGTTAGTTAAAATCAATTCTGCTCACTTTGGTCCGCTCCGCTAACTTATAAGACGTATAGTATTAAACATCATCATTATTATTATTAGCAAAACATCCTGGCTGAGTAATATTTTTTGCTATAAATTATTATTTGCAGTTTCTAAAATTCTTACTAACAACAAATTATATTAATATTCCCATATAAAATTGTTAGTATCAAAATTATTAAACTACCTGCTAATTTAATATTATTATTATACTACTCTGCTTCTGTTCACGATTACTTTTAAAGACCGAAAAAGATTTAAGAGCGCGTTTGTGCTTGAATATATATATTCAAGCATTATTATATGTTACACACTGAAATACTTAAGATCTGCTTTGACTGAAAATAATATTTTTTATTTCTCTTAATTAATTATTATTTAAAATATTATTATTTTAAGATTGCGCCTTAACTGAATATGATTCTATTCATTCATTTGACTGAAAATAATATTATTTATTTTCCTTAATTAATTATTATTCAAAATATTATTATTTTAAGATTGCCTTAACTGAATATGATCCTACTCGTATTCATTCATTTGTGATGAACTTTTCTCGATCCATTTTTACTTAATAATTTCAAGTAAACTCATGAAAGCCATTCTTGATACGCGAAGCCATTTAACGGATAATTTATGAAAGTGGGATAGGCAGGATCATTCTTCGCAGGTTCTTCGACGGTACTTACGAGTTATGAATTCCGAGAGTTCGCTTAACTGCCGATATCGCGGATGCGCCGTTGAGTTCTTTATAGGGATATTCGACTCCGATAAAGCGCGGATATCTCGTAAAAGATGCACCACGCGCACGCGATACATATTGCATTCGAGGGCGTGCGCCCGCTCACGGTTTTGCGATTCTCTCGTAAATCTCCGTACGCTATTTATCGAGATTTATTCACCCAAACATTCGGCGCGTCGCCGCCGCCGCTCGCGATATGGTCTGTGAGAGTATCAAAACGGAATTTTCGCCAGTCTCTCGCCGCTACCGAGATCTTTGTCTACATCGAGGCCATAAGTTACGCGTACGCGTTTTGCAAAGCGAATTCTGCGACAACCAATGAAATACAGAGAACAGAGTTTCTTCGATACGGTTCTTCTTCCGATTGGGCGTTTTCGTGACTTATCACTGTGAATAGAGTCAAGTATCTCTGATTTATTCGTACGATTTTATAGCGCAGAAAAATACTGTATTTTTACCGGGAAAACTGCTTCATCCACTGAATAAAACTATCAAGTACTTGTTTTACTTCTTATGCAGTAATGTTACAATTAATACAGTAATATTAGACACAGTAATTGGATGAGTGCCTATAGAAAAACTACGTTGGGGTTAACTGCGATGATACAAAAACAATAAAAGATGTATTATATCTCATTTCCTTTATAAGAGAAGAATCACAGATAATATATTTAGGTGAAAATATCCACAATAATCTCCAAAGGGTGTAATAAATGACTTCATATTCTGTGATTTATTTTCCGTGCAAAAAATAACACTAAACATGTTTAAATGTGTAAATTTATTTTTATACGCAGTATACATAGTGCGTTATTTTTTTACACGGGAAAAACTATTCATTTATAAACTTATATCACACATATGTATATAAACATATATATATATTTTTTCAATCATGACTCATTTTGACGTAATTTTGATGTTATCGCGACTGTGTTCTGTTTGAATTAATATTGCCCTTGCATACAACTTGTCGTCGGTTGTTTCCGTAAACATTTGCTCATTAGTATATTAGACAGAGAATGGGATGTTAATTAGAAAGGAATTTCCCGTAATATAATAAAATAAAGGACAAAACTAATTGTAAGTTTAGAAAAAGTAAATAAATTTAAAGGACAGAGTTACTACTTGAAATAAGGAACTACTATCTTTTATAATAAAGGATTTATGGTTATCATACTTATTATCCCGCTTATTACATGAGTAATAAAGTTTTGTTACTATAGATGAATAGGAAATAAGGGAAAGAGGAAAGAGAGAGATAGGGAGAGAATGACCTTTCTCTCTCTCTCTTTTTTACATTCTATGTAAAAAAATTCCGTAAAAAAACTGTTAATGTGCATAATCTGCATGTTTCTTTTCCCTTCACATTATCTCACGCATTCCCACGCGGAACAGATGGGAAAAGCTTCATTGCCGTTTCAATTCACGCAGCGTACCGCGGCGCGCAGATGGGAAAATAAAATCGGCTCTTTATTCCATTTATGCGTTACATTCAGCATCTCGATGGTTGTTAAACTGTGTTCGCCGATCGCCGCGTTGAGCATACTGCAACGGCGAAATTCTCTTCTAGCTACGAACGAGTAACGAGCTGCAACTTGACTCGAGCTGTGCACTCTTCCCTACCCTCCTCCTGCTAATGTATGTAACGTCAGGTCCATCGTTATACTCGCAAGGGATCATTAGTGCGAGAAGAAGGCGAGAAGTGCACGAGTTTGTACAACTTAGGTTGAATTTACGCGTTTCATTATTGGCAACTGTGCTGAATATTATTTAGCACACCGAGCAAGCGAATCGTGTAAACGATGTTTCCGCAAGAATAGCGGCGTATTTTCGACTTTATAAAATATGTAAAATGTTGCATTTCCCTTCTCCATACAAGTTTTTTTAAAATAGGAAAAAATTATAGAATCAGATTCTTGTTTAACAAAAATTTCTGCATATTCACCATAAATGATTTACATTTTTTAACACTTTTATTTATGCGAAGTAAGAATCTGATTTTATCATTCTTTTTTCAATACTAACAAAATGTCGTCTCTGTGAAGTTAGCACCTCAACTTTAAAAATCGGAAATTTTAATAACAGTACATAATTTAATAACAGCTTGCACCCGCAATAGTTTTAGAGTTCCTGATAGGTTTCATCAATAGTACTGTTGATTTAGGCCAAAAATTTTAAAAAATAAAAATATGCGGTGCTAACTTCGCGTGGCACCGCAAGATTTGAAAAAGTGGTGTTTTCGCTGCTTTAATCAATAGAACTCTTTTTAAATTTGATAGAGAACTCTAGAACTGTATATTTTTATTTTTTAAAATTTTTGGCCTAAATCAACAGTACTATTGATGAAACCTATCAGGAACTCTAGAACTATTGCGAGTGCAAGCAGTACTGTTATTAAAATTTCCGATTTTTAAAGTTGAGGTGCTAACTTCACAGAGACCAAAATGTCTGTTTAAAAAAATTGAACTTTGAAACGAAGAACAAGATTCTACTATTTAACCATATCTGCGGTAGTTTACATTATCTTTAAAATATATACATTTCTGAAAGTTTTTATATCAAAAGATTTTATTTTGAGTAATTAGTCAACACGAGATTAGACACGATAGTTTGGTTTGCGTGTGTGACTTTATATCGGTTATCGCAAAGGATGTCTTGATGAAGCCTGTGAAGGAAGATTGGTTCTATGGACTCTATTTAAAAATCATCTTGTTGAAAAATGGTATAGATCTGTATATGGTGGACTTCCTATACGAAACATCGTCAAATTACGAGAAGTATGTCGAGAACAGTCGTGCTTTTCGTTCGCTTAACAGCTCCGTCATGTTTCATATCTCTGGCATACGCGCAGTATGATGGATAGGAGAGCACGCGATTAGTAGTTCGCTGTCGTCTTCTTGAACGAGAACATCCTTAATTAGACAGATCCGGGTCATCAAACAAATAGGCTATCTCGCATCGATCGTCAAACTTCGATAGACTTTAGACACGTTTTTTGAAGCCAAGCTTATAATTTAGAATTTTCTTTTAAATAGATCGCTTTCAAATTCTGTAGACTTATTTTTCAAGTTAATTTACTTTCATACGTTTATTTAATATCCTCGTGAGATGTGTCGCGCGATGTCTTGGCAGATCATTAGATATAATCATCTCGTTGGAGTTTCTTATTAGATATATGGTACAATGAATTCATAAAATGATCTGATATGAATATCATTACTATTAAAAAATATTTTAATTGCAAACCAAGTGTATTTTAAATGTTTAAATTTAATTACAAACCAAATGTATTTTAAATATTTAAATTAGATGTAAATTTTAGTTTAAATGTAAACGAAAATATTTAATTATAAAAGAATAGTTAAAGTCGTTGAAAGACAAGAAATGCATCTTAGAGGAAATTTGATCGTGTTTAGGGTTAAAATGTTATTCCACTTCTTTCGTCCAATTCAAATTCTTCCACGGAAAGTTACTTTCGGAGAACGAAACTTTCGAATTGCCTCTCCTTTGAAGAATCTGTATTCGCATCAGTTTTATTATCGAAAAGATCCGTCTTTCCGAAGAATAAAATTCTAATGTAATATCCCATTCTCAATTTTTAGATGGTCACCGAAGATTTTTATCGAGAATTGTTTTTCGAAAATAAAACTTTTGACCGAATCCTCATTAACAGTCAGTCCCGCATCAAAGTTTTATGTACTTTCACGAATCACTGTCGAACAGTAAAACTCTTCAAGTATAGACTGAACTCATTCCTACACTAACTTCCTCGTCGCAAAACAAGGTTTTGACGGAAGAGAGTTTTAAGGGGGACTAGATACTATTATTAGACGAGCTTACGTTTTGTCACGTCATATTGCATTCTGCACGTATCGATAATATTGGTTTTTTGAAATTGATATAAAAAGGTCGGAAATTGAGCAATCGGATAATTTGTATTTTTATACAGTTTGAATTATTTTATACAGATTTAAATAATACATTTTATTGAAACTGTGTGAAATTGATGATTGGCGCGGGTGATATTACGTCACACAACGCTTTTTGTTTTCCTGGTGCAACCCATGGCATTTTGAAAAATGCCACATCACGTATATTACTTTAACACCTTACATACGAGATACGCGCGCAGTATCGACAAAAAAAGACGCATACCGATGAGTATCGGCACATAAAACGCGAAGAACAGGAATAAATTGGAGATTAAGTGGGAGATACAAACGGGCGATAACTTTATTAACGCTATTACACGTAATATAATGTGCGCCTTATCTTTATGAGCGTCAAATTCTTTCCCTTTTACAACGAGTGTGTCTGAGAAAGGTTCGACGCGAAGTTACCTATATATAATATATTACGAAGTATCGTCTATACATGTCGAGCCGAATTAGATTCGAATACCAGCGGCGGTTGTTCGGTATTCTGTTACACGTTCTGGCTAAATACACTAGCACGGCGTTTATTTGCATTCTACTTTCTCCGGTTGCTGGATTTGCTGTTTTTTTTTTCCCGCCCTCGCTGCAGCGGTGGCCGAGCGAATTTGAGGCCCACACTTTCTCCGCTCACTCGTGCAATTCGTTGGTTTTGCACTCACATACCATTTCTGCCGGCGGGATTTAATTTAAACGAATTCCGGCGAATCACGAAGGTCGACGTTTGCAACGCGGTATATTGCCATTCCTGAGCGGCACGTCGGGGAGCGCGATCAAACGAACGAGACGTGCCCTCGCCCGGGCCCCGAGCGCAAGCTTATCTGCGATTTCGCCGTTGGATGGCAATCTGCCGCGTTCTCTCGACGCTGCCTAAAGGATAAACGTCGTCCTAAGAAGGTCGCCCGGAAGAAAAGAGAGAAAAATGGATGGTACGACGGAAGCGTTGCGATCGTTGCGGAGAGGACGAAGATACGCGGTGCACGGAATACCGAGGATTCTTATCGAGACTTCGAGCACGATTTATCGGTTTAATTAGAAAACGCTCCGCGCATTAAAACGCTTGGGTGCAAGTGTTTGCCGTGTTGTCAGCAAAATCCTGGTATTTTGTGCTGGCGAATTAACGGAAGGGACACTTCTCATAAAGGTCTCCGAGAAAAGAGAGCCTGGTCTAAATTCTATTGAAATAGATAACGCTTATTATAGTTTGTAAATACATAGGAAGAATTATTTCGTTCGAGTATCTAAAATTGTTGCTACATTGAAGAAAATATTTATTAAAATACATATTTCTTTGAATAGCACCAAGTAAACACATTTACTTGTCCTAAATAAATATTCACATACGCCATAAAAGAAATTTATATATATTTTTAGAACTATTCGAATAAATATCGATTAAAATTTAGTAATTTTTTTCGGTGTGAAAATACAGATAAAATAATTATCTATAGAAATCTTAAGTATAAAGGTAGAAGGAGCTTTGACATTCTAACACTCAGTTTGAGCGTTATTTTTATGACCCAACAAAATTATTTTTAGTTATCCTATTTAAATTTTTAAGTACTTCAGAAGACCGTCCTTTTCGTACAGATAAAATAAGTAAAATGTAAATAAACGGAAGTAAGTAAACAGACGAACGAATAGAATATAAATCTGCTTTCGAAAAGGCTACGAAGATTCATGATTTGTTCAAACTGTGTTTAAAAATAAACATTTAAGAGGTGCTTAATGAACTCGGCCGACAAGATGTTGGATTTCATTGTCTCACAGTGTTAAGGTTAAGGGTAAACGCGCACAGAGAGTCGATTAACAGACACGCTTGCCAAGAGGCAGGAGTATATACGGGTACTCTCTCTCTTCTCGCGTCGTATTTCCGTTCTGGCATGCCTTCGTAAACGTGACACGCACACACGACCGTACGATGTGGAGCACGTGCTTAAAGCCGAGACTTTTTCGACGATGCGGCAGCATCTGTCAGCGGACGGTATCCGTAGAAATAAAATAAACCTGCCGTTGGGGGAAGCGAAGAGAGTGGGACGTGGAAAGGGTGGATAGAGAGAGGGATGAGAGACGTACAGTGAAAGCGCAGGAAGGAAGGAAGGAAGGAAGGAAAGGAGGAAGGAAGGAAGGAAGAGAGGAATGGGAAAAGCGCGACACACACACAGATCGGGGATACCTATACGCCTCTGTCTCTCTCCTCCCGCCTGTTCTCTTTCCCTCGACCAACCCTCGGGATTCTCATCGACCCTCCGCTGTTACCCTCTGGGATACGAGAGCACGCCGAGATTTCCGTCGAAAAAGACGCGTGATATACGGCGCGGCGTGAATCGTTTTGCTCGTTCGAACGCGAACGGACGCCGTCACGCGAACAAAACGATCCGCGAAAGAGTATAATTTAGTTGACTATAAACTGCGCGGCAGAATTTCCACCTGGTTGGTCGTCTACAGACATTTTTAACCTTTAAGCGGCGTGAAATATTTCAGAAGAGCGTAATGCGAGCGCGCGAGCATTATATGTACGTTGCGAATAACAGGCTCGCATTGTGTACGCTTATTTCGGAAGATATTTTTTGAAATTACATTTGGTGTGTTGCTTGCATGAATTCGCATAATTATGAAAAATTGAGGGTATTTCCGCGGAATTTTTCATGACGTATTAAACTGCTGTATTTTCCCGTTGATATATATTTGTTCGAAAAATACAAATTGCGCTGATCCTGAATTTACGCAAATTTCAACGTCATTAAGCATGAACGCACGTAATGATAGTAATCGTCAGTAATGGTCCCGTCACAGGATGATATTGATTACCCACGTATATACATTAAAATTCACATCGAAATTCGAAAATTAGGGTGTATACATGTACAACGGTGTTTAAATTTATCACAGTTCTCGGGCAATTCTAGAACTATTTGCCCATTTAGAAAGATAGAAGAGTCAGCAGAGAAATATCAGTTACGAACGAAGCTCAATCGACCACTGGAGAGAGTCTTTATATTTTAAGCTTAATTTAGATCCAAAAATAACTGGTACATTAATTCACTACTAACTTCAAAAATGTTATCTATTAATTTCTCCGAGAAACTCGTTGCTGAATGATACGTCCTACATTTTTTTTTGCGGTTGCAAAGAAGCCTTTGGTATAAGGCTCTTTCATTCCTCTTCGTCTGTCCTTTCGGTCGAACGATCTGACTTTAACATAGCAGACGAACCATTCCAATATCCGAGTGGATTTTACAAGATTGCTAAGAAGGAATCCGATTACTGTTCACTTCTATGCGCATCCTCCGTACGTGATTATCCCGTTACAGGGTAGCGAGCAAATACAGAGCAAGTTCGGGAATTTGTCTTCTCTTTCGCAAGATACATAGCCTTCTGCGTGCAAACTACGAAACCTTGTAAACATCTTCAAAAGCGGTTGCTAACTGTGATTTATATTTATGAAGTAATTTGCAGGCGTCCATAGTTTGGAAAGATTATTTTGCATTGTATATTAACGATGAATTCGCGTTTTCTTTATGCCATGCACTTTCAGCTTGGATTTTTATCATGCTAATAATCCCGATAAAATAACGAGATATATATTTGAAACAGAATATATTTGAAAGATATATATTTGAAACAGAAGATTGTAATGTGATATCTTGAAATGTCATCAGTCAATGTCATTTTGCAATTGCAATAGTAAGAAACAGCAGGGGCAAAATATTAAAACTACTCAGAATATTTCCTTTGTTGAAAAAGTCCTAAGAGTGTCAGATTTTATCTAATTTAAAATATTTTAACAAATGTATTCTTTCTAGTGATTATAGTAATATTTTTTAAATATACGACGTACTTATTTGTGGCAAATTTCTTTCGCGTTATTCCTAAAAATATAACATTTCCAATGTTCCTTTATACGAAATGTTCAAAAATTTCCTTTTACAGAGTGACATTTGTCGCCTTGCTCGAAAAAACATTGTCCTCGTTCCAACGCTTTGCGTTTTTCTCGAACGGATTCATACACGTCCACAGACACGATGGCCAAAGTATTTGGTCACGTGCGTGCGTGCGTGTGAGTATATTGACGTGAGTGATAAGACTCGCGAGCGAGATTATTCTCTCCAACTTAA
This sequence comes from Cyphomyrmex costatus, assembly GCF_001594065.2. NCBI lineage: Eukaryota > Metazoa > Arthropoda > Insecta > Hymenoptera > Formicidae > Cyphomyrmex > Cyphomyrmex costatus. The sequence goes on along the minus strand of NW_017279319.1, from coordinate 261,758 downwards.
GCTTCTAGGCTTAAGTCCGCCTTTCTTCGCCTAGGACGAGTTATATTGCTGGCACTTTATTTCGGAGGACCTTCGTCCTCGACGTTATCTCACCAGGATCCAGCTTGACTATCGATCGCTCTCGCCGAGATTTCTCCTCGCTTTCATCCTGCTTCCGTCCTGCTTCCTCGCAAGGCCGTCTCTCCTCGGCTCACAATCCTTTCTATAGTGTACATATACCCTCGTACTAGTCTACGTACACACACACACGCGCGCACGCGCGCGAATACACCCGAGAGACCGGATTAAGCGAATCAGGGTTTGGTGGATTGAATTTAATATGGTGATTACGTCCGACGAAAACGCGCGTCCCGTCTTTGCTCGAAGGAACTGAGTGGAGGGAGAAAGCACCTCGCGCAGAATTCAATTCGCGCTAGAGGATCTGAGTGTCAGCTTAATTCGAGCAGAAGACAACAAGGGATTGCCATTTAACCCTTTATGATACAGAATAATTCTGGAGAATGAAATGAACATCGAGCAATTATTTTTATATCGAAATATTTTAATTTATATTCAACAGTTTCGCGAAATTGCATTATTTTACAATTGGAAAAGATAAGCAATTTTTATATAATCAAAATTTAAATGTATGTTTAAAGAACTTTGTTTTTATTTTGTATAGTGTCCTGGAAAATTTCTGACAATTTTTTTAATTTAACAGTTTGATATAAAAAATTAATGCTCACAAACACGAGAAATATCCGCTGCTCTTCGCGTAATTATGTATTTAGAGAAATGTTTAGATATATGTTAAGGGTGAATATAATTAGCTAAGTTATCAAGTTATCGGCAGGATTCTATTTATGAGATCGACGAATAATTAGAGAGACACGTGCTTACTTAATTAGTTCTGGCTAATTGACCATTTAAATTTTTTAATGCATTTATCCACTTTCTTTTGTAACGTAAGCACGTACATGCAAAGTATATCACTTAATGCTTAACTATCATAAATGATTAAGTGGTAGCGATTTATGTCAGTACGTCCTGCGGTTTTTAATGGATCGTACTGCGGCTCCAATTAAAGTACCTCGATAAATCACCGAGAGATAATTCTACAGGTATTAGAGATATATTACCGCGTCGTTATATCGTATCAAATGAGATCTTTATATTTCTGCTAATTATATGCAGCAACAGTTCTTATTTTCAATACTTTTGATGTATGTACATACGTCATTGTAGGTACCTATACGAAATCGAGTCAACAAAATGAAGTTTTACTGAAATTTTAATTAAAAATCAGCCAATTTAAATAAATGGTTATCCATATCAATTTTCGAACACGTACGCGTTTGTGCAATAAATTTTTTTCAGATGTTTTATATTTATTTTATATATTTAATTTTTGTTATGAAATTTTAAATATATTTTTATATGTATTGTCTCGTGTCGTACATAATTATTTTAAAAATAATTTATTCGGATACTTGAAAGTTAACACACGTTAATTTTTCTTATTTAAAAATTAGAATTCATTAAGTGATCGATCTTATATCGAGTCCATAAAAATCATTTGAGTAGAAACAAGCCTCAACAAATTAGCCCCACTTTGCCAACGAAGATCGTCAGCATTCGCGGCAACCTTTTTTACCAAAACTTATCCGCTTTAAGAAGTTCTGTTTCTGCCGGGTAACGCGAACACACCGACTTCGCAAACCGGCCTTCGTTCGTTAAGGATCGTCGAGCGTGCCTCCTCGAGGCACCGCCACATCGTTCGCCACGAATCGTAAACGTAATTTAACTTGCGTCGCGCCTTGAAATCCCGAAGACGGAGAGAGAAAAGGAGGAGTAGCTAAAGGGATGAGTAGAGAGAGAGAGAGAGAGAGAGAGAGGGGGGGGGGCTTCTCTCTGGCCGCATCTCGCGGGAACTTTGCCTCGAACCTGGATACTATCGGGTAAGATACCTACGCAACTACCTGTTGTGCATAATTTACGTGCTTCATCGTCCGGCGAGCGACTTAACGACGCGATTCCATGTTAAACTCCGCCGAAATCAGCTTACTCGCTTCTCGTACGACGAGAGTCGACTGTCGCGACTCAGTCGCGAATCTCGATCGACTTTCCTTTCCGCTTTTCATTCCGTCCCGACGCGTAATCGATCTCAATTATGAATAATTGGCGAACCTCGAATCATATCAGCGAGTATTGGATTTGAGTATCACACCTGAATGCTCACGTCAGTACTTTTCCGTCTGAGATTACACAATTTGTCGAAAACCTTGCCTGATATCTTGCGATCAGTTGTGACAGCAACTTTCATGGATTATATGAAAGAGCTCGCTCTTCTCTGAAGACATTTGACAGGTTTTATCTTCCGTAATATGTTCTGATGTTCGAAATAAGGAATTTAAAATTTCTCTGTATATTATATGTTAAATTATTTACATTTTTTACTAAACGTAACATATTAAAGTGATTTGGAAGTATTTTTTTTTAATTCGAAGAAATTAGTAATATATACTTTCCTGAAATTGTCTCTGTTTAATGATTTCATAAATTACATTTTTTATACGAAATAACAAAATTTTATCATTAATTTTTTTCTCAAAAATCACATTATACTGTAAAAAATAAAGTGTTAATTTTGATTTCAAGACGTATAGTGGACTTTCTGACACAATTGTATTAATTTTATCATTTTTGTATGTCTCAGAAAGTTCATTATATGTATACTGACTTTAGTCAAAATTAACATTTTGTTTTTAACAGTAGATTATATTATTGGAACATGTTTTGGTACATGGAAAGAACAATTTTGTGCTGAAATATCTACTCGTGAAAATTTAGTTACAAACACAGATTTGAAAATAATTTTCAAATTATTTCTGAGATTATATTTCTCATATAAATTTATTTAAAGAATTTGTATAGGTGTATGTATATTAATTTAACATCTAGCTTTGACCGTCAAGTGGCGCTGGTATTTAGGTGATGTACTCACATAAACGGTTTTCCAACCTTATTATTGAAAATAATTTTGCTGAACTATCAAAATAATCATGTAGGAATCTCAAGCATGGTGCTGTACAAAGTTTTGATATTCTAATAATTTGATCGTTCTACAAAATTATTTTGATGGTCCAATAACATTGTTTTCATATTTGTATCTGGTTAAAATTTTAGATACTTTAGCAAAATCTTTCTTTTCGTGTACAAAAGCAACAATCGACAAATCTCGGGAATTGTTTTATGTCAGCTTCAGTTAGGGAATAAATTGCAGTGAGATATCGTAAAAATTCTGAACCACGGTTACATCACCTCCAGTAAAGATGTTGAAACGCTTGATCTTTATGCCGCATCCGAACGGGTACAGAAACTGTTGTTAAGAGACTCAAGGATATATACGTTATATACATATAAAGCGAGTCGGTCTCTCTGGAGAACACTTGCGGCTAACTTGCTCCTTCGCTTGCGATATCGCGCACCATCCATCCGGATGTGTGCCGAACAACGTCCTCTCCCAACACGAGCGACTCACTAGAACTACGGCGTTCTGAAACCCAATCTGCTAAACTTGGCCGAACTCGATTTCATCGAGCCGCGGCGCGGCGTTACAGAATCGAGCGACTTGACACTCGGACGGATGGAACTTTGTTTCCATTTCCAGTTCGCCACCGCGTTATCGATGGCACATTTACGCAATGATTCCGTGTGTCAATTCGCTATGTTGTTGACTTAATCGGTTTTTCGTAATCTAGAATATATAGGCATATTTCTAATTTAAAAATAGTTTTAGAAAACTAATTGTCTTGTCTGAAAAAAGAATCCCGCTGCACTGATTATATGGATCAAACATTGGATAAAATGAGTTAGTTTTCGGTATACAATGTTGCTTATAATGTGGTGAATATAAAACACATGTCATAGACGTAAGGCTCAATAATGAATATGGTATCAAAAGTGCTCACAGAGTATAAGTTTTACATTTTTTAAGTTTACAGCTTAAGAACTATCCATTATTGAACTATGCGTTTATATTATATTTTTTTGTTCATTACATTACGAGCTGCACTCCTATATAAAAAAATTTCAGGGCTAATTTTCCATATAATTAATGTGTTTCCTTTCTTTTTTAAAGTTATTTTTATTTATGCTTAAGGAAATTAATAACAAAACTAGTAACTTTTTATTTATTATTTTTTTCATTCTCTTTATAATGTATTACGACATATATGTATATAAAATGTATTTTAAATACATATCTATATTTATATAGAACTCTATAATTCTATGTAAATATTGCCAGATTAGAATTTTTTAAATTTCAATAATTCGGTATAAGTCAAACTCACAGTTAATTTTTTTTTATGCAAAAGTGTCGTCCACGTAATTAAATTTTCATGTTTCAAATATACATTTTTTGTGGATAAAACATTACCATTTAATATTTACATAAAACACTAAAATTTACATAAGAAATGTTTACTCTTAAAATTTATACTATCCACGTTTATTGAACAAATGTTTTGCAATGAAGAGAGAGATGGACGTGACATGTTATGTAGCGGATCATGTAAAAATAGCATAGAGTACAGGATATTTTTGAACAAAATGTTGACCATTTTAAACTGCCTGCGCTTATAAACATTCCTGAATTCAGTAATCAATAAAAGAGCAAAAACAATCTGTATGCGTTTCGCTGAATCTATGAAACGTTTCCAAACTCTAATAACTTTGCTCGTAGATTTAATCATTTCTTGATCGAAATATTTCTCCTCGCAATCGTGGAAACTGCAGTGCTCGACAGTCAGACTTGACCAAATTCAGTTTGGCGAGGCGAATGCACGCCGTAGAAACATTACGACGTTTCAGTGCGGGCGGCTGTCGAGGTCGCTCCGAATTGGAGTTCAATTGGAGATTGACCCTTCCAGCGCGATACTTCTGTAATTACATTTCGCATTCCTCGACGTTACGAGCGGCCCAACGAGCACCGAACGAGCGCGACAACGCTCTCGGTCGACGGGACCGGTTCCGTTCCTCGGTTAGTCCGCGAATGTTCGCATCACGCAACACGCGCATTGCTTTCAATTAAAACGGCGAATGCATAATAAACATTGGTGCTTTCGCGTGTCCGCGTTTAGATTTGACGAGCAAGAATAAAACTAACGTTTAGCATAGATAAAATTACGTTTGCTTATAAATATTTTGTATATTCTGTTATTAATGTAGAAAAATATTAATTCAAATCAATTGAAACGGAGAATGTATAATAAACATCGATTCCTTTGCGTTTAGATTTGACGAGTGAGAATAAAACTAACATTCAACATAAATAAAATTACGTTCACTGATAAATAGTTTGTGTATTGTGTTGTTAATGTAGAAAAATATAAATTCAGAAAAATAACCGCGCGGTGTGCTATTCTAAAATTCGAAATGATTGTACTATGAAATTTAAATGCGTGAAATATGTTTAATATCTTTGACGCGAGCACGGAATTTTTACGTATCTTTATGCATGTTAATTATGTGTTTTATATTTATGTTTTTATTAATTTTTCTTACATTTTAATAATTTAATGCTTGCTCATAAATCATAACTTGTTTTATCTTCTATATTCTTTTTTTGATATCATTAAGTACAACTTTCTCTTGATTAAAAACGAGTAATATAATCTCATATAAATCTCTTGACGGGTAAAGTTGAATTTGCAATGAAACAACTTTTTTGTTAGCTAATTAATTTTCTCGTACACGCGTCTTTTGCTTTTATTTCATCGGTCATATTCGTTCAAGCATAACAAAAGCAAAGTTATTATGAGTAGACACTAATTAATATAATAGTTATCATATATATTAATTAACATAACTAGCTTAAACGTAGAACGTAAAAATAGTAAAAAGAAAACAGTTTTTTTGTGCGGCTTCTTGATACAGCATTCTAGAGATTTATCAATGATGCGTAGGCGAGTGGCGCTTTCTCTTAGGTTTGGGGCGTGGTTTCTTCAAGTCGAAGCGTTGAAAGAGGTGCGATGTGTTCAGATTTATTCGTGATCTGACCTACTATCAATGATTGCAATTATGCTCTTAAATTCTGAAAGTTTATTTTGAGAATATCTGAACTAAAATTTGCCTTTTTAAGAATAGATCTAAAAATCTCAATTATTATCTAGATAAGATGTCAAATTGCCCAAAAATTGCCCTCATTTTTATGTTCTCGATTAATTTATTTTACAACGAAAAAATAATTATGATCGAATTAATAAGATTTGGTTAAACAAATTTTGGTGGAAATGAACAGAACTTTTGGTTATTATAATCAAATGTAGCGTTCACAGTTTTTTTGAACATGGCCGGAGACGCTACCGCGTCTCCTGATATATGTTACTAGAACATTTATCTACTTAAGTATAATACTGATTAGAATTTGATGAGCATATTACGTTGTAACCTATATAATATTCTAGATACCTGATTATTATAATTATAAAAAAGCGTGCATGGCTGATGGATTAACTTGACATATATATGTCAAGTTAAAGAAATATTGGTAGAACTATATAAACGGAATTTCTGGCTATCATAATTAAATAGAATAGTATTGTAATCAAAAGTTTTGATATTTTTATCAGAATTCGTGCAATCAAATATGTTTGGTTACCGTAACAATTAATATATGCAACAGTCTGATTACTTTAACAAAAGTTATAGACTTTTTATATTTTAGCAAACAATTGGTTATTGTGTATACATATTTCAGATTAATTCAATCAATTCTTTTAGTTTGCAATAGAAAAAAATTTTTCTGAAAATAACAGAGTTAAAAATTTATAAGGTTATTCGAACACACACTGTAGTGAACCCTTTAAAAGGGCCCTGAATACCTTTAACAAAGCCTTTACCCGTTCCGTCGAAGCGGGTTATTTGTCGATTATATACAGAGTGTCGAGTTTCTGTGTGATGGACTTAATAGTAACTCGAATGTCCTCGGAAAGGGCGCGTCGGGCAGTAGGTAGGCGCCTAATTTTCGAGGCTTGGTCAGGCCCTACCCGCGTGTCATCTTGAAACGGGTCCGTGCCTAATGAGACAAGATGGCAAGCCGCCCCCTGTTCGTTGCCTGACAGAGTTTACTCGTATAGAAGATAAACTACGAGGGAAATATGGGCGGTCGAGAGTGAACGGCTGTGCGAAGGAGACGGCTGTCGAAGAGGAAGAGAGGCAGATGGTAGGGTAATACAAAAACTGAGGTATGGAGCAACTAAGGTAGCCGCTGGTAGGTTCGAGAGGTCGAAGGGTAACGGCAGGTAGAAGTGGCTTGAGTATAAAGAAAGAAAAGAGAAACGTATTCTGTAGATACTCTCGAATTAACAAGTTGTAAGTCTCTTATGCCATATAATGAGACATGAAGATTATGGAGAAAATATTTGCGCAACGAACACAATTACTTATACGCTATAACAATAATAATATCCTTTATCGAAATATAAGACAAGTGTTTTGTAAGAGGCTGCAGGGAAAGCTGTAGTACCAAGAATAATTGAAGTATTCAAGAACTAGCCTGAGTCGAGATCTCTGCAAACTTGAAGCGTCCATTCTCTTTATACATATTTCATTCTGTTTTATATTCGAAAAATAGAGAATTAATTGACATTTTTAAATAGAAAACTCGTGTACATACTTAATATATAATGCAATAATTTGTAAATCTCATGATTTTTTCTCGTTAAAGAAATCTTGAAATCGGCAATTTTTATGGTTTTGACTTATAAGAAAAGAATTCTTGACTGATTTGACTTTTTATTTACGTAAAGTTTTATCACAAAAGTTTCGTAAAATTATTATTTGCGAAAAATAACAATTTCTATATAATGGAATAAAGATATAGATAGTATGTAGATAAGAGAAAATAAAAAGAAAACGAGAGATCAAAGACATAGGAAAAGAGAATAGATTGTATCCTGAATGCCTTTCGCAAAGCTGATTCGGCGCGGATGAGCCGAGGAGGCCTCGCGGCTTTCCATCGAAGATACCTGATAAGGATATTCGCAAAGGGTGACGGTAAGGAGAAGCGGCGTGTCCTTTCCGATTGCCGCTCGTGGAAATCGGATCCTTATCGTTGGTTGCAGCGCGAAGCATCGGCGGCCGAGGCGTTTCGTCGATGAGCGGCGCACGTCGATAAGATCTCCGGTTAAGTGATTTTTCGCCTCGACGGGGAGAAATCCTACCGAGTCGCCGAGTTCGCGGTCGGAATTCGTTTCGATCGAGATACCGATCGACGGGTTCGCGACGGGACGGGAAGCGACGGCGTACGGGACAGCAGATCGATCCGGTTGTGGGCGACTGGCGCGGAAATCGATTGCGCGATCTCGCCCTTATCTCGCTATTTATCGATCGATTCGCGATAATGTTAGTGCAAACGTTTTCAACCCTCTGTGTTAGTATAATACGTCTCTCACGATAGATCAGATTGCATCATTAGTTTTGCAGGTCTCTGGAACGAGGATCCACAGTTTGGGTAATTGCCAGGATTACACATCACCGATACCATTTCGTTTTCCTTGCGAGATCGTCTTTCGTCGAACGCGATCCCCGACAGTCAGTGTCGTTGGAGATACGAGGTCGAGAATTATTCTCGGAATATTCCAGAAATATTCTTCTCGTGGAATATTGTCAGGAAGTTTTGAGAAAGATGTTCGTTCCAAACATTTTAGATATCTTTGTCGTTCCATAGAAATGTTTGCGACGTAAATTCTCCTCTCAATAAGATACATTTAAATTGGTAAAATGGACTAACAAGTTTGATTCTTTCAACGGTTTCGTAGTATAATTTTTGGCGAGTCTCTTTTATTTATTACATTTATAATATTTGTATTAGTTTTTCAAATAAATTTACAAGCGTTTTCAACAGATTTCTGAACCGAATAAATCGATACTGAGATTTTAAAGAGAATTATTCATATACATCTAGAAAGAAATCGTTAAGGTATTCCGAGAATAATTTTATTCTTGAACTAAATTCTTTCATCCCACTATCCTCACTAAAAAAAAACGGGTCCATTGCCCTTAATAGCGTTGGGAAAACACTTTTGGAGCATCGCTCGCGCGCGCGCGTCAACGAAGCGGACCGCGACGATTACCTGGGATTTCGAAACGGGCTTTCACACCGCCCTGTCGAAGATAGAGAGATTATGGAAGCGAGCGGCGAGCGAGAGCTGAAAGAGAGAGGAAGAGGGAGAGAGCGGATAATGTTTAGGGATCAAATCCCCCGAAAGCTATAATAAATTAGCGTCCCGTGGTGGTAGAGAAGGTACTATCGACCCGCTCGCCGTGGTCGAGGGATATCTAGGCATCGTGGAACACGTAACTATCGAGCGAGAGGCTCTCTCGTAACAGTGTGTGCGCGACGATCGAGATACCGTGCGAAGCATGGAATTACCAGTGGAACCGATAACAGCGAATTAAATCTCGGGGTATTATAACGGCGAGTTACCGGGAGTAACTTCCCCTTTTACGGCCGGAACCGGCGAGGACAAAAGATAAAAGTGAAGTCTTAAGCAGCGGATTTTTATACGACTGCCTTGCAGGTTCATGGGTTCATCGTGGCGCTTCTTATCGAGGTTTCCCTTTTTCTCGTAGATAACGAAACATACCATCCCTGAACAGTATAAGAAAAGCCAGACCTTCACTTTATTTAAAAGAACACAATTTAATGTAACTGAATTATTACCGAGGTACTTTAGCGAGGATATCAGTCTTACGAATCAGAAATTAGCAGATATTAAATGAGTCGTTTCTTACTGCCACGTTATTAAAAAATAATACGCTTAATAAATTTGATCTTTTAAGAATTAAAATCTACCGCAAATCGAGAAATTTAAACATTATTCTCTTTTTTGCTTGTTACAGAAATATAATATTTGAGTTAGTAAAAATAGTGGCTACGTAGAAAAAACGATTTTGTATAAATATCCATTAGTTATATATATAGAAATCTGAAAATAATTTTGTTGTATAAAATTTATTTTATTCTAACAACTAGTTTGAATGGTCTACATAATTTTGAGAGCCTAATAAAATTATTTTCAAATTTTTGTATCCAGCTAAATTTTTACACGAAATAAACTATTCTATTGAAATATCTTAAAAATTTAGTTATAGATATATATCTAAAAATAATTTTATTCCACGTAATTCCAAATAACTATACAAGGAACAAGCATAATAAGACAATACTGCAAAAAATTTTGATATCTTAATTAGCTCTTAATCTGATTTAATTTATATAATTGTTTTGATAGTTCAATAAAATTACTTTTAGATGTTATCTAGCTAAATTTTTAGATACTTTAGCAAAACCATTTTTTCTGATAGTATGATTAAGAAGCTATATGATCGCATCCTTCCATTATAATAACGTGTAAGTTATATATGAATTCATTAAATATACATGACCTGAGTGGCATTAATAGCCGCATAATTCATCAATCACAACCGCATAGTGCACAACCGCGGTGAATAATTAATTAAATCGATTTCGTTACGACGAATGAGGTCATTTAACTTTAGTCACGTTAAAATAAAAGACTAGTACATCCGCTCTAAAAGGGACAAAACAAAAGCGTTCGATTACGAAATTGGCGGAAGAGAATGTTAGTGATGATCTATGTAGAAGTAAGTACCCACAGACTTGTACATAGACCATCACTAACTTGCCTCAAATACACAGCTCCTAAAAGTATATACTGAATTCATATTTATATACAGTATTAGGAGGATATTAGTACATGTATAGGCTACATACGTCCGATACGTCGACCTACAATATATTGTTACATCGACCAATAATGATACATTGGACATATCATATGACCTTTAGATCACGAATATAGTAGATAGCTTTTGGAGACAATTTTTGGGTAAATAAGGGAATTAGCGGTCTACTGTACAGTATACGAAGTCTGTTGTCGTGCTTGTTACAACCAGCTTGCTTGAATTTCTTTTCTTCTTTTTTATTGGATCGGCGACGTGCGAAAGGCAGATTTAAGGTGGGTCCATTCGATGCGGCGGGGTGCGACCATGGGGCGACGAAATTATACGGTACTCGGGCCGATCCTTCGCGTAATACCACGTTATTATGTCGAGATTATTATTATAGACTGCCTATTAGCCGCTTAATCCGATCGAACGCTTTGTAACGCTCTCTCTAGGCCGCGTTGCCGCTTAATGCGACGATCTGAGTCGCATGCGATATATATATAGGGTGTTTGATAATTGGTGATACATAACTGCGAAACAGTTGATTCTGTCGTTTCACAAATAGGCTAACAATAAGCCGATCTGTACGAAGATAACTTTTCGCATATAAACAGTTGCGTATTTCGATAATTCTCAGCTCAAGAGTTGTTGCGCGGGAAGCTCGTTATAACTATCGCTTGTAACTGCGTGCACCACCGCTTGTTTTGGACGAAATAACTGGTTACATAATATTATATATTAATGATTAACAGTAGTGGAATTACAATTTATGTGTATACGTGTTGTTTATTTGTATACGATACTAAATGTAATTACACAGAAAAAACGGTAAATATTTACTTGCAATAAATAACTATTTACTCAATAAAAAGTTATAATTAAATTAAACGGTTTTTGTATTAAATAAATATTTTTATACATTAGTAAATATTTATTTAGAACTATTCAAATAAATATTTATTAAAATTTAGTTTCTTTTTGTGCGCAGTGTAATAACTTTTTCTTCAGTATAATTTAAGTGTTCTACATAATTTTATCATAGGTATACACTGTTGTCGTTTTTCACACATCACATAATGCTTTCCTTCTTAAGATGTATGTTATTATTTTTATATGGTCAGAGTTAGGCTTCAAGATATGTTATGCTAAAACCTCGTCTATTGATATGCGCACACACGTCTTCCTCTATTTGTACTTTTATCTTCTTGTTTAAATTGCACTTTAATAAAGTTATTATTATAATTATTTTGATATTCCAAGTAAAATTATTTTCAAATTTGTAGCTAGCTAAATTTTTACTTCAGCAAAATCCTTCTTTCCGTATATGTTCATATTTTCGACGGCGAATAAAACTATAATACATAATTTTAGACTAGATATAATTGTAAATGAAAATGCATTAACGAATTTTTGCAAATCGGTTTATTTTCACTAAAAAAATCGGTGTTTTTTTCATTTTAATGTATCGCTATTTATTTAACACCCTGTATGCAATGCAACACTTACAGCACGCCGTGCACGTAGCGTCGGTTGTCCGACAATTCGATTCCGCTTAGCGATCATCAGTCGAATTCATCGCGATCGAATGTGCCCTAACCGGACGGCTCTTTTTAACACGAAATCAAACGCAGCATCTTATAAAGTGGTCATCGCAGATTTAAATAATTGCATTCTGCATTCAGCGCGCAACAAAGAACGTTAATTCTTGCAGTTTCAGCGAGAAGTGACCTGTTATTAATTCGAACTAAATTAAATTGTGTTCTTTATGCAAAAGTCAACGCTTCGTGTAAAAGAGAATTATGGAGATAAGACAAGAAAACCGATTTGAATTCAGTTAGACACAGAAAGACGGTTCAGAAAGACACAAAGGGATTACCTTCAATTGAGGATATAATCTAGCAATTTCTTTTCCAGTGGGAATATTAATTAATAGAATAAAAGATACGTTGAGAACGTAATATCGAGAAAACTGCTAACTTATAAGTTTAATTTATGTTCTTAAGACACGGATAAAGGTTTGTTTGGAGTCATGGAATATTTAATGACATCCACGTCACAGCGTGTAGCTGGGACAGGACGATACCTATAAAGAATGTTCCCTCTTTGAAAGCGTTTATCATTTCCTATTGATCGCGCCATACTACGATAACAATTTCCGTTCCTGTTTGCTGTGATCGAAATTATGTCCCTGTTTTCCGGCGGTATTTCAATAAGTATTTCCCCCAGCGTAATTGAAACTTTGTTTTTTATTCATTTGATTGCCGCACTTTATTGGATAATAATTAACTTGAATTACGTGTCGCATTTTATTGTGCCTTCGGGACATTCGTGTGAGGTGTTAATCAGCAACAATCCGTCAATGCTTATGATTATTACCGGCGTCTATCGATTACGTTACAATTCAGACAAATGTATTCGTACTTAACAAATATACATCCATGCATTCGTCGCATACATTGTGATACGTTTATAGTTGATATACATAATTATGAAATTAATTCTTTGTGAGTGAAGAACTATAACTCCGCGTATCCTCAAGTCGTCTTAAAACTGTTTGAATATTTACATTGAGGAAAAAAAAGTTTTAAGTTCTAATAATTATTATTTTAATAGAAACTTAATATTTACTTACGGCACACACAAATAAATATTTATTAATTACTAAATGAAGAGGAGAATAAAATTAAATTAATAAACAACTTATTTCAAAGAGAATCAAATCGATGCCGAACAGTTGTGACGTGTCTCTTTTTAGTTTATTTTTTTACGATCATTATTAATTAATGGAAATAATTGTGTTTTCTATTCGAATAAAATAGAAAATGTATATTTAATATATGTATAATAAGGTAATTAAAAATATTACATTTTTATATAAATCTGAATTTATAAAATAATACCACAGCGTTCAGGGACTAAATTGGCAATAAATAAGTAAAGTGCCAGCCACATATTTGAACAATCGCACTTTTTTTTTTTGCAAAAGAGAAGCAAATGACGAAGATACGCTTATGATTTACTTGCAAAAGTCCCAGGAACGACTTTGCGACGAATATGCAAGTCGCGGGAACCTTGAAGTAACCACGAGTAAAAGGCAAAAATATGAGCGGCGCAAGAAATACGGGGCCGAGTGGTGAGCGATGTTCGTCTCGAGGAACATAAAGTTACAGGAAGCATAGAGTACGAATAAAGAGAACGAAAATATGCCGGGAAATCCGAGACGATTTACCGAGAACTGACTCGGGCGCGGTTTTCGCTGGCTTGAGAAACTATCGTTTCACGTCGTCTCGAGAGCGTGAGCGAACGGAGGTATTGTAACCGTTAGAAATCGTCGTGATGATTTACGTTCTTGCGCGTCGAACAGGGATATTTTGTAACTCGTGCAAAGATGTACAGAATAGAAAGGCATAGGGATACACTGTAGATATTTGCAATGAAAAAAATTTAATAAATCTCAACGATGTTTCTTTGAATAGAGCTGCAAGTAAACATTTACTTGCACTAAATAAATATTTATTTAATAAAAAGTGATAGTTAAATCAAGCAATGGTTTTTGTATTAAAAACAAACATATGTTTAGTAAATATTTATTTAAATTATTCAAACAAGTATTTATTACAATTTAGTTTTTTTTAGTGTGAATGTAATAATTCAGAAATATCTACTCTCTCTTCTAAAATCTTTGGAATAGAATCTAACTGTAAAGAGTGAAATCTCATTCTTTGGAAATTGACAATTGATCCACTCATTTCAATTGTTACTCTTTGTCACTCTTTAGAAATGGATTCCATAAAAGGTTTTAAAGAGTGATATTGATTATATTAAATATTAGTGAATATTATCTCACAGAATCAATATTTTAGTTTTTAAGAGTGCGTATAATTATTATGTGCACATGCATATTAATTTAATAATGTTCAATACGAATTAAGATTTAACGAAACGATGGACATTTAAATTTATGATATATTTATGATTATAATTCTATCGAGAGATCTATTCAGGGAGATTTCAATAAAAAAGGCTCATATATTATATACTACTGCTATATTATATTACTGCGATATGCATGGTTTATTCTTTTAGTACATGATAACTTTTACATAAAATAAAGTAACGACTACGTTTTTTGACAGTCTCCGGGATTTACGATAAGATATAATAGCATTCGACTCTCCATTGGACCAGCATCAGTACTGATCTAAAAATTGACATAGTATTACAAAAGAAAAATTGCTCCTTCCGACCACTTTGTAAAATCGATCATACCATCTGGCCCGACAATGTAAGAACTATTCTCATGCAAAGTGACTCACGACGTCGCAATTTCAAGAGAGAGATCCGCTACGCCATCGTTACTATCGGCTGCCGGTGAGCTCGTCTTCGCTTTTCGTCCCTTCTTCCGTTCTTGCCGCTCCTCCTTTCCTCGTTTCTTGCGCCTCTTCTACTCGACGACGACGACGTCGTCGAGGGATTTGGCGCCGCGCAGCTTTCCGTAAGTAGGCGGGATGATGGTACAGGTCGAAGACCGTTGCCATCCGACGGGAATGTACGTTGTCGATGCCGTGGCTCATTGCTTCGTCTCAACAGCCCGTATGTTATCATCCTCATGTACATTTATACGATTATGCGCGCCAGAGAATGACGCTACATCTAATCTCGCGGCGATCAGTGCTGGTCAGTGCTTTAAGCAGCGAAGATCGAGCTACTCGCTGCGAGGCGAGGCGCCAACGCTGGCATTCGCATCATTTCTCCGCGTAATATATGCCGGCCGAGTAAATACTATCACGGAATAAATTTGATTTCGCGACGTCTATAAACAGGATTGCCACAAAACTGGAAATCTGGGAACTTGGGAGATTGTCAATGAAATTGAAAGTGATCAAGAAAATCAAGGAAAAGTCAGAGAATTTTGCAAAATTTTTCTAGAAAATTAAAATTCTTAACTTTTCAAAGAAGTTTAATATCTATACCATATTTAACAATTAAAAATGCAAGCAGCAACATTAATAATAATTTACATCGTAATATTAAATAGATCTTTTAACAAAGTATCTAACGATATTTCCAAATCAGAGGACGAAAATACAAAAAATTCGTTAACATTATTAAAGTCAAGGAAAATTTGCACGTATCGGTCGCGATAGACGTACGAATGAGCCTTGTTTTGCGATAAACATTCAAGACGATATTCTTCGTAAAACGGAGTGTTAATCCTGAAGCAAATAAGGCAATATCTTAACCAAACACGTCCAGAGTAACCGCTGGCTTTTTTTTTACATATATTTATCCGTCAAGATCTTTCTTCTTTTCTTTTTACGAGATATCGAATGTGCGTATCGCGGTTGCGTCCGACCGGATTTGAGCGCGCCGCATCTTCCAAGATATTCGTTTGTCCCTGTGGTTAACCGAGAGCAACAATGCAAGCGTGACGTGGCGGGCATACAGAGTCAAGTCGACCCGCCTCGATACGGTCCACCGCGTAACCTCAATTTTCGTGGGTCACGCCGGATGCCTTTCGGGAGACATACGGGAGAATTACTCAGGGATGCCTATTACGGACGAGCCGTAGTCTGTCGCCCCTATCAGAGACAGATAGCGCGAGCATTATTCCTGAAATAGGTTTTGGCGACGGCGGCGTGGGCGGCAGCGTGTACATTCTGTTGTGTGCACCTGAACGGCGCGAAGCGATAGAAACGGAGAACCGCCACCCGTGCGATTTACGAGCGCCGGATACCTATATGGCGATTCAAAGCAGCAGCCGGGTCCTAACGGGGCTTGCAAATTTGCATCTTGTCGGGATAGAGCGAGCGGTACAATGATGGGCCCCTTGAGCGACTCGAAACCTACGTTTATATTGTCCAAGGGAGGTAGCGATCGTCCAGCCGCAATTCTCGTCCTTCGTTCGTACGAAACGAACGAGTTGGGAATATTCGCGGGAATGAATTTTCATCGCATCTCGATCGTTTTTAAATCGAATCTCTCGATTTTCATTTCTACCCTTTTCTGAAATTTAATACTCACGTTATTGCGTTTCCGACACATCGTATATATTTGTATTTTATATCCCGTACTTATAAAACTGAGTTGTATTATAAAATAATTTTTATTTGCGGAAAGAACGGTTTTGCTGAAGTATCTATATAAATTGGGTAGATAAAGATTTAAAAATATTAAGCTAGGACGCTAAAATTATGATTACTAGAATATTATATGAAAATTTTGCAGCATTGCTTATTATGATTAAATTGTCCACATAATTGATGGTCTAACAAAAAATATGAAAATGTAATGACTAACCGTTAGATCAACTAATGATATTTAATTTTTTAGGTTTTTAAACCTAATATATATATAATATTTTAAATGGTTAATATTCAGTTGGTACTTTGAACAAATAATTTGTTGAAACTTACAATATATTTTTTTCAATGCAGAATTCGACATCTGCTTCGGTGTTTTACAATTATAGTAACATTCTATAATTGATTACGTTAAATAATTCCCGGGTAGCATACACAATTTTCTCAGAACCTTTCACGTGACACGCGATTTTGTTAAAAAAGCCAGAGAGTCTTCTTTAAACAGCTACTTGTGTGTAGGAAAAATACCGAAAGTTCGCTCATCTTCTCGAGCAATTTTGACTGAGTTATGATGTTGTAAAGTTTGCGGCTTATCATTCATAAATTTACGAGTGAGTCCATCGGAGTGCGACGGGGGACAACAAGCGTAAAGTAGGACGCGCTTGGTTTTTACACGAATAATGTATCTGTTTCATATTTTCTCCATATCTACCATCGTGCACTTCATCCGTATTTGTTCCGTTTACGCGAAACGACTTGATCGGACCAACTTTCTCGTACACAATAACGTTGGAAAAACAATAGAATTAGTAACTTGGTTAAATTTTCTCGTTATTTACAACTCGTAGAAATATATCTCTCGTAATCTCGCGTATCTACATCGCTAAACGAGAGATGTTAACTTTTTGTTTTTTATTAGTAGAACATTCCTGAGTAATTGCTTTTTCGTAAATGGCCATTATCGCTTTTGTTTTTCCTCGCGAATCGCTAGTTCGTATCAATTCTCAGTGAAAATTGAGAATTCTTTTCCGTCTATATACCACATATCGTCGTTCTTGATAAAAATATCGGAGGGTGCTATTGTTTCTTGACACGCACACGGAAATATATAAATAAAACGTCAAGATCTATGCGTGGGAAGAGGTATCTGCAATCGTAAATCAGAAGCCGGTAGCGGCAACGCTTTAATCTATTCGAGACGATATACACAGAGAGCCGTGTCTCTATATACGTAATCCGGCGAGCGTAGTTTGGCTATTTATAGAAAGGGAAAAAATGGCCCGTGTCGATATATCGATTCACGCCGACCTCCTCGTCTTGAACTCCTCTTTGTTGTGTATCTCGTCGTCTCACCCGACGACTAGTTTTAGTCGCTTCGTCGGCCGCGTGCTGTCGCTGAATTTCAATATAACGGGGAATGTTATCTGGTATGTAGGTAAAGAAATTTACTTCTGTCGTGCACGAGACTTCTAAGCGTGCTGCCCTTCGAGTACGCGTCACTCTTGATCTTCGCGTGATCGAGTTTGTTCGGATGTTTCTTCGCGATCTGAATGCGATTTGCACAATAAAAGCCGTTTCTCCTCTCTTCATTCGATCTCATCGTTCACGGAACAACCGAATACTGAAATCGAATAAAATCAATGATAAAATGAATAGAACAAACAATTAAAAAAAATGAATATATGAAATGTTTCGAGAAATTTCACACAGTTGGAAAATTTGTGCTGAGAATTCAACATTTCACGTGTTCCATTCAAATTTTTGTGTTAATTTAACACAAGCTGAATATGTTTGCAAGTAACACATACATATCATGTAAAAATTCAACACAAGAAATGTAACACTGAGATGTAGCGATTTCTAAGTAAATTGTGGAAGCACATTTTTTTCAGTAGAATTGATATTTATATTATAATTTGTTAAATTAACACGGTTCCGTAAACTTAACATTTAGATTAACACAGTTTAGTAAATTTAACATTTATATAATATATTAAATTAATACATTTTATTCATTATGTTAGAAATTACGTTTTAAAATTACGTTATTTTAAACTACGTAATTTTTATGTCATTTATTTACTTGCCTATAAATTGTGTTATTTTAATATTAAAAAGTGTTGAATATCTATTTAATACAAAAATTGTAACAAGAACCAATTTTAACACAAACTACTCTGTAGTTTTCTTTTTTTCAATTTATAATAGTCCATCTCTGATAAACATGTTATTTACGAATTGTAACAACAAGATTATCTAAGTGAAATTTTGTTTTTTTTTCCCTGGCACGATGCATATCACGAAGGTGAGAAACAGACATTTAACACGCGGTTCATTCAACTTCACGATAGACGGTGAGCCGCGTAATTAAAATAAAAAATGCCGCGTGACGCGATACAGAGAAGTTTCAACTCGGTAACTGCCGTCGCGTTGGAGCTTTTTTTTTATTTTAATTCACGATGAGGCGAAAAATGTGTCTCGCCGCTGCGTTATCTCGGTACAAGGGGACACTTTGTTAGCGTTAACTACCACCGCTACTTTCTCGCGGAACTCGAGAGATGGATAATTAAAATGAAAATTTTATAGCGAGCATCCTTTTTAATACGTCTCTAGCGAACATTCCAAAAGAATATATACTCAAACTTGTAATTCGCATAGAAATAGAAATTTACGTTTTAATAGAAATTTTAGCTTTAATTCGTTCTCTCTCTCTCTCTCTCTCTCTCTCTCTCTGTGCAGCCCATTCGTTTGGAGATACTGCATAGTTTGCTTTCTCTTTCTCTCTTCCTGTATCGTACCGCTCATGCCGTGTGACGTGAGAAAATTCGAGAAAGCTTTTCCGGTATGTCGAATCCCTTTTACATGGAATCTCTTTCTGGAAGTCGGCATTATAGAACATACCTTGTTGCATAGTCATGTCCTATCAGCACTTCGTATTCTATAGTTCTATAGTGCATCACAGTACACAAAGTCATATAGTGAAAATTAGTATTCCATGTTATTACCGCTGTTAAAGGGCTATTTCTGATGAATTAACGTGTGCCCGATAATTGGACTTATAGCCAGCTTCATTAACATCGGTTAATTCCAATTGTAATTTACCTGATTGTTTGTCTGGAGTTGGAGAGCTCACAATTACCGTACACCGCTTCAGGAAAACTAATTAGAGTCGAAAGTCCTAATATGAAAATGTGAGTAGTGACTGAGTTATATATGCAATTAAAGTTAGCTAATGATATTTTATACTTTCATTCGCGCGTTTTATTATCCTAGCATTTACATTTGTAATTGCATCCGCACGAATATGAGTCTATTGATTTTTTTAAATTTTATATATATGAAGATTATATTTAGAGTATTGTTATTGTTCCACTGATTTTATCTTCTAGTTTTTCAAATATTATATTTGTTAAATAATAAACTCTGATATTGATAAGTTGATTTTTTATTAACTTAGTAAAAAGCAATTTTATTTATTATACACAACTTATTTAATCCTTTTTTAAAATAATTTGTATGAGTGAATAATGTTGTCATTTAAAAAAAACATTAAATTTATAATATTATTTAAAATTATTTTCATTTAGTACGATATCGGAAAAAATTAATCTATTATCAGTATTTCTTACAATCAGATCTTTTTAGGAAAGTAACAAAAAAAATGGCACACATTATTATTTTAAATTTATTATATTTAGAAAACAAAATTCAAGTTTATTACATTTTCCATGGCAATTTAATTTCATTTTCATAATAAATTCAAATAATTTCGCTTTTCTTGGAACGTAAATATATTGAAATAAAATGTAACAAGAATATAATGGCTATTAATTTATATATAAACTTCTTGTGAACAAAATGAGAAGGTAAACTTTATTCTTTACAAAGAATCATTAGAGTCAATGTGCAATAATAATTTAATTTTGAAATTGCAAAAGATAGAAATTCGGCGTGAAATTTACGTTACAAAACGTTAAATTCATATAATATTTAAATAAGATAACAGTCGGAAGGCGCGCGACCTTGGTGTTCGCTCGCCGCTTAGTACAATACAACAAGGTCGACGGTTGTCGCTCATTTGTACGGAGATTTTCATGTGAGCAGGTAGCTGTTACGCATCACTTCTCCTAACGCGATCACGTTGAATACTTGTAAAGTGCCAAACTTCGTCAACGTCGGAGTTGCTTCGCATTGGAATACGAGATAATGCACGAAACGTGAAATCGAATGTCTTAAGTAGATGAAAGCGTATGATTAACGTTGCGAGCACCGTGCGAGGTGTTGTGTGATTGTCGCACTCCGGTAATCATTTCGGTCGTGTTTAGTCACAATTAATTAACCGCGTTTTCGGGGATGTTACGTGCACATGTGCAACGAAGCAACCTGAGAGGAGAACGAAGCCTGAGTGACGTCGAGCGACGGTGAAGCAACCATATGGTGAGTAATAATTTATCATGTATTATTTTATTTATTATTATCACTCAATTATTAATAATTACTTTACACATGCAGCAATTATCTGTTGCTGTATTAATTATTTGGACATTAATTTGGATATATTTGTACATTTTGTAGTTTCAAGACAACATTACGCTGCTACGCGTATTGTATCGGGGAGTTAGTTATTATTAATTAAAGGGGTGATGAATCTATAAAAATATAAAAAATATAATAGTAAATATAGATAAAAAATATATATGTATATGTGTGTGTGTGTGTATTAAAAGTTGAGAAAATAAGAATATAATAAATATAATAATTTGTAGACCCGCTGTTTTATATTATTAGTAATATAATTAATATTTCTAAAATGCAAATTTTTGTTTAAGCTTTATTATGGTATACATTTTTTCTCAACAACCTGGCAGTAAGATAGTTATATATTGTACGCGAAAGGAATTATTATCCGAGAGAAACCTTATGGAAAAATTATTATTATTTCAATTTTTCCTCTTCTTATTTTAAAATATTTTTTTAGTAGAATTTGATGTCTATACGTTTGGCTCTCATATATCTTTTTTTTCGTGAGATTAAATACTATATGAATAAATACATAAGAAAGTGATATTCAGATCTTTTGAATATACACGGTTCTGAAAAATTACGAAATATTTCACAATCACGTGACATACATCTTTAATTCGTTATTAGATATTAATTATATACATATTTATTGTTGCAACTCATAAATTTTATTCGGATCTTTTTGTAGTCATTCACATTTAGTATATTAATAAGTTGATCAATCATTTCACTTGAAGCGATAAAGTATGTCTATATAATAAAGAAATCAAATTCTATAATACAAAACCAAAACGTAAAATCGAGCTGGGCAATAAAAACTAATTATATTAATTGATTTATGAAATCCTATAATAAATACCTATCATATATCGATATACGTATATAAGTACATTTGCGGATTTGAATTCTATGCGGTATCATTGACTAACTTTAATTAGTTATAACTCGAAGATTATTACATTCTCAATATTCTGGAATATTATTGATCCTAATTAATTTACAAAGTATGCTGTTAGAATACCATGTGAATGCATATGAAAGCATTAAGTTTAAATGAATTAACGTGATGTCGCTTGCGTAATCAATCGATGTTTAATGTCTTGTGAAATTTCAATCGAAATGTAATCACAGCGATTTTACGCGCAGTATTTCAATTTCGCCGGTCAGTCCCATTCATTCGTACGATGAACGTACAGGACGCTATCTCTTATCTGTGCACGTGCGAGTATTTCAGTAATATGTCTTTCGCGCAATCTCATGCCGTGCCACTTCGGGGGTAAAAGGGAGACGAGAACGCCGGATTCCACGGCGGCGTGACCCGCCGCGCGCGAACGAGAAGGAAGGTCGAAGGTTCGCGACCGGCACGGCAGGAAATTGGTTTCGTTTGTGAAATTCTTCGGGCGGAAAGTACCTCGCTCACCCTTCGTCATCTTTCTCACACTCGCCGGGCTATGGGGCTTGCCCTCACCAGCCGGATCGAAACTTGTCGCGATCGGATGGTGAGGGAGTTTACAACCAAGGTATTACTCGCGTGCATCTTACCCCATCCATCTATTCACCGATCGACTGGCAGTTGTATAACAGGCAAACTACCTTTAACAATCCCTTGAAGAAGATTGTCCTTTTGAACCGTACCTCTGTCGCCGCGTCGACGAGGATAACACCTGCGAATGAAATCGTAACAAAGTGGCGTAGCCGCGATTTAAATCTCTCAGTCGGAGAAAAGCGGGAATAAAATTCAATACTTTGTGACAGGAAATCAGTTTTCAATTTTCCTAATTACCAAAAGAAGATTTATATTTCTGTAGTATGTAAATTGATTTAGAAATTAATATTGAATCTGTCATGAGTGAAAAATTGTCGTATTCGATTTAAGATGGTTCTTTGTGCCTGACGATATTTCTTCCGAATTTCTACAATTTCCAGTCGAATCCATTCATTGAATCTCTGACACGAGTTCGATAATGAGGGGTCCAGGGACGTAATGCGTTTAGCGATTTATAGCGAGGGTTAGTGAATTTTTCGCGGATGGTTAATTAGCAAAAACGACCGAATCTCGTTGATTGCGCGCGCGGGACAAAATTATTCGTTGACGAAGCGACGCTCGTGGATTACGCCGTTGAATAATTCGGAGGGTTTTTAGGAAGAGCCACGCGAAGAGAGCTGACGAGGTTCGTCGCTCGCGTGAAACTTTTGTAATTTGCACCGCGACGCCAAGCGGAACGACGAGCCCGTAATCAGGCGAGCGCGATTAATTTCGATAATCTTTCCGATTCCGCGCAAACTTTCGGTGAGGGCCAGCACATTCTTTCCTCGTTTTATTTATTCTTTTTTTTTTTAATTAACGCGAACGGTCCGTGTTGCGTTCCGTCGTAATCGTAAATATTCGCGCGCGACCGTAAAACGGTGTTACACGACGCAGTCCAACAAATCTTCGGGTTTGCGCTCGCTCACTCTCTCATATCGCATTCGCGATCGTGTTACAGCAGTTATACGATACTATTTACTGGTAATACCCCGTAATATCGTGCCTCTCGACAAGATAAGCAGGAGAGAATTTGTTACTGACGAATCACGTGTGCCAGCATAAGGCACTGTACTCGGTCCATTATATACTTTAGAATAATAAGCCACTAAAACGCGCGCGTGAACGCGCGTTAAGCTAAGCCAACGGACTGTAACCCGAGCAAGCGTTTATACACAACACCGCGATGAAATAGCGAGCTCACTGCGAATGTAAATGTCGATATGCGTTTATTCACGCGCCACCGGAAGCATTGTAAAAAGTACGAGGCAACACTTGCAGATTGTTTCCCTTTATACCCTCGTTCTCTTTTATCAGTAATAAACTCTGCAACGTGCAGCTGTCTGACAAGTCGGCGGTAGAGACTCTTGGAATGATTAAAGACTTTGCGTTCGAGCGCGAGATTAACGTCGATTTAGACGATTTTGCACGCCGATGGCATTAATCTAGTTAAAGTATCGATCCAGGAGACTGACGCTGCCCGTTTCCGTCACGCTTCGACGCCCGGGACCGAAGTGTTTAGCATAATAAATCGGGGAAGCCGGATCGTCCTCGTGCACCAGCTCAATGATCGGCTTCCGGTTTCGCGGGGCGATTTGTCGTTTACGCTCGATGATCGAATTCGCTTCGTTACCGAGCCACGAGCCCGTATCGTTATGCTCTGCTAACTCTCGTCGTGGAGATTTGTTTAATGAATTGTTGGACCAATCATTCGTTCCGCGGATAATTCAATTGTAACTGTTAGTTAATTAATCTTTAAATAGGTGGTGGGGATGGCTGTAATACACTGGATAGTTTACTTTTCGAAGCTTTGTTTTAAGAAATGGAAAAAAAAAAGGATAATTAAATGACTTTTGAAAAGTGTTATATAAAAGAAAATTTAAAATATCACGTCCGCGAATTATACACACAGAAGTCCTAAAGTTTATTTTTACTTTATCTTTTATTTTATCTCTTAAGAGTATCTTAACTCGTAATTTATAATATTAGTGGCTATATTTATTAACCATATTCTGTATTGTTCTCCGTGAGACTTTCAGCGCCTCTTTACAAACACATATAGATGTAGATAATCGTTATTCTTGCTTTCCTTGCTCGATCACAATCAGTTTGAGCCATGTCGTCACCCACGCACGTATGTACCTACGGTGTCGTCGATCGGCACGTTCCTCGCGTATTTATCCATCAGAAAGCCTTGTAGAGCCGTGGTTGCCAATATCCGCGAAGAAAGAGCAATTTCGGGGAATCTTTTAGATGCACGAAAGAAAAAGGGACGAGCAGACGCGCGATGGAAGTCAACGAACTGGGGGAGGAATCGGCCTCTTCCTCCCTCGCGTGGGTCCCATGTTGCGCGACGTATTATCGACGATCGCACGTAGGCGCGCAACGACCGATTATCGTGTTTCCTCCTGGTCGACCGGCCGGGAAACGAGCCTGGGAATGATTCTACTTAGAATGAATTACGGGACGAATCGTTACGGTAATGGCCGGCTTCGACGTCGCCGTGGTCACGGCGAGCCATTACGTTAATTACATACGCGACGTCGTTATTGCCGCGACTTCTCTCATCTCGCGCCCGCGTGAAATTTGTCTCTCCTCCTTTAATCTCCCGCCATTCCCAAATGGGAAAGCATCGTGAGATTGTGATAAACGTTTGCAGATCGATTTCCACGACAAGAATTACGTTCTCCTGCATAGGACGGTTTAATTCCCGCAGCAGTTGTCTGTTTAGAGAATCATTCGATCGTACTCGCTATAAGCTTAATCAACTCATCAATTAACTTTCAAACAATAGCCCATATGTAAATAATAGCAGTGTCACTTTTAAAGTAGGGGAGTGATATTCTCGCTTTTCTCTCAATAGGTATATATACTCTCACACACATTACTCACTATTAAGTTAATAATAGTAAATGCCACTTGTGTTATTCGAATCGATTGCAGTGGTGTCATATTATTTACACATATCGCGAGTTGGGTAATTATTAAAATTGTTTCCACAGAAATGCTTTATTCTGATATCAAGCGACGCGATAGCATCGCGATGCCAAGTGCATAAAATAAAAATATAACCGCTTGACATAATCGCTTGATGCGTGAACGTCATCGTGTTCATATCGCTGCCAAATTCGCGACGCTACCGCTAGTTTTATCTGGAGTTTTGACATCGACAAACTTTAGATTCAAATTACTCAGAAATTAAAAGCCCAATCAAAAATCTAAAAACACTTTTATTATATAATGTCATCGGTATCTTTCGATTGCAACCAGTCCGAATAACATTGGTGCAGCCGATACCGAGATTTAGAGACCGAGACCCGAAAAGGGACCGTTTTAAGATTTTTTTTCAGTCGTATTCGAGAGGCTTTTTTCTAGCTTTCTTCTCTCTGCAAAATCTTTTCAGTGGTATATTTTTGTCTTCAAAGTTATGAAAATATTTAATTCAAAAGTGACACATCAACTAAAAAACGTGATTTTTGAATTATCATGAATGAGTTATTACAGATAAATTTACATTATTCTTTTCTCTTTCTCTTCATTTTCTCTTTTTTCATTATTCTATCAATCATCAAAGGTAAATTAACTACTCTGTCGAGTTAAAAAAGAATTTTTTTCATTTATTACTTTTGAAACAAGAGAACGATATGTATACTGAACCAAAACTGTACGTAAATACAATAAAATATACCTTCAATTAATGAAAATTGGTCCAATGAATTCTTAGGTTATAAAACTATTTATACTAAAATTTATTGCAAGAATAAATATATAATTATATAAATGAATTTAGTTATTGTATCAATGAATAATTGGACATTAATTAACGTAAATAACATTATTAAGTTGAACATTGATTAATGATCATTCATTGGACCAAAATTTTTCTCAGTGTATACGTTAAATTATGAAATGAAAGAGATAATTCAAAACACATTAAACGATGTTGCTGATCAACATTCAATGATAAGAAGAACGAGAGAGAAACGTGGCATACATTCACGTTGTAGATTAAGGGATGATTCGTAACGTGCTATAATACAAGCAGTTATAATCGGCGGGAGTATCGCGTCTGCCGCATATCAAGACATTAAAATGAAACGTTTATCTGTGTTATCCACGCGATTACTCCCTCGGGAAGGGACAGTGCGACGCGGTTTCGCATTCCGCCAAAATTCTGGATTATTTAACGCCCGCGCTCCGGTCTCCAAGCGACCACTTCCGGAAAATTAACCGCGGGGCCGAGACCGGTCCTAGTTACATTAAAGTATGAAAGCCGAGCCGTTTATAAGGGATCTCCGCTTTATATACGCGCTCCGCAGTACCGACATTCTTTACGCTTTCGTGTTTTCTCGGTGCACTGACCTTAACATCGTTGTCGTCGTCCCTGTCGTTGTTGTTGTTGTTGTTGTCGGTCTTCATCTCTGGTGCCACACCACTGTTGCAGGTACACACTGCAGCAACTTGCAAGCGGCGCATGCAAATGTCCGGGTTCCCGTCGTCGTGTCGTCGGGACAACCGCAAACCCCTCGTCGCAAGATGTTGCTTGTCCCGCTGAGAAAAGTACGCGATCGCGTCCCGTGGATATTAAGGAAACTTTTTACGAAGAGGAGTTACGAAATGACGTTTACACGCGACGACCCTCTGACTTTTATACGAATGTACGTTGGATATTGCTTCCGTGATTTTGGAGCATTATATCACCGCACATCGAGTTGAAAATTTGACTCTGAGAATGAAATAATATTTAATTTTCATGTCACAGCTGACTCTTGATGATATATCATGTTTCTTTTTACCTGTTCTTTGTGGAAATAAGTTAATGTCGTACATCAAGGAGAAAAATTCGTCTTATTAAAATAAAAAATTTCTTGACTGTGTACATTTTAAGAATTATTAAAAAATGTTATGTCACGCATAAAATAGTGGATCGTATTACTCAGAGTTTAATATATTTAATCGATAAAATAATAAACCGTGATTGACGACCGTTCTTCCGTTCCGTTGTTAAAAAATGACGAATTTCTGTAAATAGCAGGATAAATATTGTCACGGAGATATTCTGGTAAAATACTTGGCGTCTAAAAATGAAGGATTGTTATGAGAAAAAACGGGGGCGATCGGTAAAAGCGTCAGCCGGTAAAAATAAAGCGGCGCGAAGCGCTGAAAATAAACCGGTTGCACGACGCGGCGGGTTAATTGCGCGGGAGATTAATCGCATGCTGGAAAACATGGTCTTTTCGCTGATGCCGATCGGCTCTCTCTCGGACACCTCTCGATAGCTCGTTGTTGTTGCGACACGTTGAGCCGAGCCGCGCCAGCATCGGGTTGGAATATCTTCTGACGTTAAGCAGCTTAAAGACGGTGTGTATAATGCAGATCACCAATCTCCCCACATTGCATTGTCTTCCTAAGGGCAAATGTTTAGCCGGAAGGATATGCTGCACGCTGTAGCGCCACTAGGATTTCCTCCCACGCTCGTATTTGCCCGAAGCACTTCTAAGTTCCACGGCTCTTTTAAATCCGCGACGGCGCGGGCGGCGGTCTTCAAAGCACTGAACAGCTAACGTAACGAAAATAAACGGAACACGGCTTGCACGGTGAGTGAGTTAATTATGTCGGAGATTAGTTGTTTCTGGGTCTTCTCTCGAGGGACCGAGCGGCCGTTGGCGCGTTAACCGCTTGCCTCGACATCTGCCGCTTTTTGAGATCGAACTGTAGTTACCAATTAGTATTGAATCTCTGATACGCAAAGAAAAATATATACGAAGCTAATTCTCTGAAAAACTTATCCGGAAGAGCGTGAATTATCGCTCGAAAGGAGACAATTTATTTTTTCGCAAGAGGAATTTTTATACGATATATGTGACTTACAAAAACATTCTTACCTTTTAATTAAAATATCTCATTCTAATTAAAATTTGGTTATTAAATACAAATTTTGGTTAGAACAAAATTTTTAATTAAAAAGTAAGAAAGTGTTTGTAAGTCACATACGATACAAAACATTTCTCTCGTATGCATATACATATTGAAAATGTAATAAATTATCTTTCTAAATAAATCACTGTCCTTACATAGAATAATTTGTTTACATACTACAAGCATCATATAGCATAGCACGACGACTGTGAAACGCTTACGGTTCTAAACTTGCGTATAAAATAGGCATGTATAACAAACTGCATATATCACTTCAAAGGATCACAAGTGTCACTCGGTCTCTGGCCGCTTTTAGACCACCGTCGCTACCAGACACGAGCACGACTTGTCATTTTAAGGGAAGGAGGTTAAACAAGCGTTCTCCGCCGGGCACGAAATGGATGTCCTCTAGCTCGCGGATTGTAACCGGGCGCATACAAATGTTCGGATTCGTTCCGCGCCGTTGCTGCGAATGCGCGACGACCGACGATTGTAAGGCGTTACACGTCGAGAGGTTTCCCGTTTATACGCTCCGTGGGATTTACCGCGGTCGCGGAAATTCATCCGTGGACACTCGCGGCAGGAATATCGGCAAGAATAACTGGACGTCCTTTTTATGAAATGTAGCAGCCGTATATCTCAAAACTAAGGCATACTGTTCCTAAAGTTCTATCCGAAAAGAAAATTATTTATGAGACATTCCAAGCCATGTGAGTTAACGTACAGCATCGTAACGTAGGTCTATCTACTTGATAATTCAAACCGTTGGATTTCAAATGTTAAATGCACAAACACGTCTACACTTAAACGTTTCCTTATAAAATCATAAGATAAGAATTTTTTAAACGAAAATTTGAAAAACCATTAGAAAGACCACAATTTTCTAAAAGTCACAAATGCCACTTGATACAATAATCTGAAAATTGAAGCAAATTGTTGAAAATAGATGGTAAACGTCCATGCGACGTTGAAAGTAACGAGGAACGGACGAAGCGATCGAGTAGAAAGTTAATTATCTCTACGCTGGAATCTCTTTCTACCGACCTTTCCTAGCTCAATCGCTAGAGATATTAGAACACGCCCGCAATGCAATTACGATAAACTCAACAAAGAATAGAGATAGGTAACTCAATCAGTCGGATACGTCTTGCCTTCGTTAAATCTGTTCAGATATATCTGTTCATCCTTTGACGTGCCTGTATAATATAGTGAACATTATTCTCCGTTGCATATCGCTAGGATCTTTTATTAAGAGCCAATCAAAATCTAAAGTTTCTTTATTATCTTAGCAATTTCTTTGCTCGTTATTTATATTTTCTTATTATCTTTTTTATTAGTCTTATAATTAGTTTTTTTCTTATTTATAGTCTTTTAGAATTGCTTTTCTCTCTTATTCTTACACTGATTATTTTGTTTATTCTATTTATTTGTGTTGTAACCTCTTTGTTCTTAAAAATCAAAGCGCAACTATGTTTCCTTTCCTTTACAAGTTTGCGAGTTTGTTGTTCGTGGGATACAGCTGGACATACGCCAAAATATCCCCGTCGACGACGGGACTTCCTACGTCGACTTGACGGACGGTATATCAAGACGACTCGTCAGCTATTATTCACGACCACCCGTAACCAGCAAACATGAAAGCACATGTCCGTTGTTCCAAAACCAGTTTTGAACCTGTCATCCTAACTTATTGTTCTAACGAACTAGAAGAATCAATTTTAAAGTAGTTGACATTGTAACGATATTTGTTTTTTTTTTTTTACTGAAGTGTTCGGGAAGTAATAATTATGATTGAGTTTAATTGAATCAGTTTTATAAACGAATTCACTCCAAAATAAAATATATCAGTATCTTCATGTATGTGTGATACACACGAAAATGAATTTACACATTTAAATGTGTACACTGTTAAATTTTAAAACTTAAAGTTTAGAGAAATGATAACCCAATTTCTTGAGTTAAAACATTTTTTTTTCCAATATAATAGTATTTTCCATAAAATTGTATTTAGTTCAAGGAGATTTCTAGCGAAATGTAATTAGTGCTAAGAATTAAGGATCTTGAATCACGTAATAGGAAGATCGTGCAGTCATACATTTGACGAGAGCTTAATCGCGCGTAAACTTTCTCCCTGCCTCACGCAATGCAGGAAGGAATCTGTACGAAGGTAGCTCGCGTAGGAAGGAATCGGAGAAACTGTACGATGGTATAGTGTGAGGGCGGCGGAAGGATCCAGGAAGCTCGACGCTTTATTCCGGATCCCGCTGCGTGTCGTCGATGCCGCGGCAGAGTCATCCGCTTACACGACGATATTGTATTTACTCGCGAAACTAACTGCAAACTAGCGCGCGCGCGAAACTTCGTTAGAGGAGGGTAGCACGTGCTGCCGTTGCCGTTGCCCGCGAAGCCGCGATACCGCGAACGGACGGGTGGTGGTCGGGTGGCTGCGGAAACTCCGCTGCTCGCGGAACATCGCCCGCTGCTCGTCTCCCGGATAATTAAAACTTTCCGCGCGAGTGTAATTTCACGAACGACGCGCACCCGTTGTTCCGCAACCTTCTTATCGCGCAGACCGGCCATTTAGCAGCGAGACCTGAAATTGTGATTGTTGTACTTCGTACAGTCTCCCCCAGTACTTTTCTGCGATAGTACTCTTGATAGTAGGAACAGTGCGCCATTCCTCTCTCGCCGATTATTTTGCCTGAACTTTAGATCTCGGGATCGAGTTTCTTTACGTTTGCTCTCGTGATTAGTAATGTGGAAAAACGTTTGTTCCTTATATCTGTGCTGCTGTTTATATTTCTCTTTATCACACACACACACACGTATAGCAACTTTGAATTTATTTGTCAAATTACAATAATTAATTTTTTCAAAAGCTGGGGGGCCAATTTCACACCGATTTATAGATATTTATCTTTATCACATATATTTTTCTTTACATTTCTTTTTTTATGTATATTTTCTTTGTCATATATATGCACCAACTTTGAATTTATTTATTTGTTATAAGAATTTTCTACGAAATATATTGACTCGACTGTTATATTCTATAAATGTAAAGAAACGATAATTATTCGAGGAGCTGGTAATAATTCAGGACTAATTTAATGTCGACAGAGCGCGCTAGATCGTGGGTGACGTTTTTCCTCGATAAGCGTCTCTCGTTTCGCACCGGCGCGGCGTTTCGGGATTATTACTGGCTTCTCGCCGGGTCCGTCGTTACCTGTCTCTTCGCGACCTATTAAGCTCTGTACCCGGAGGAACAAATTCGTCCCCTCGGAGGGATAAGTAACGGGCGCGTGAATTAATTACGCGCCCGCCTTGTGTATCGACGACCAACGCGCAATGCGGCGTCCCTGCTTGTTACAAGAGAGAACCGTCTCGGAGAGATGGCTCGACGATGTAGCGATGAGACGCGACGAAAATTTATTTACCTAATTAAGCAGAGCCGTCCGTTCGCGACGAAACGCTGTCGGGCATATCGGGCGGTTGAGTGCAACTTTCGTGGATTAATTCGGAAGAGACGCCCGGCGGCGATCGTACTTCGTTAAATGAAAAGCATTACGGTGTAAAAGGGGAAGGGGAAAAGAAAGGCGGAGTCCTGCGAGGACAGATAAAACCAACTCGACGGATCGGGTTCTCGTTTCCTTGTCTCCGGCCTCACGCCGCTAATGCGCACTTCGCCGTGACAAATCGATAATGATCGATCTTACGTGACCGTTAAAGAAAAATCGCAGACGCCGTATAACCGTGTCTCTCTGTGCGGCGCGGCGGCGGGAAAACGATTGCGAAAATGCAAATGAAAAGAAATGAGACGTCGTCGGCCAACATGGTGGCATTTGCATAGGTATACACCGGCACGGTTTTATGTATTATCGCAATCGCGATTTGTGTGGTATCGTTGCCGCACGGTAAATACTGGAACCGTGTCGGTTACTTCATTATTTGCGTATAAGCGCATCGCCATTTTTCTCTCGCTCTTTTTCTCTTTCCTTTTGTTCGTTAATTTCCGCCGTTGCGGCGATAAGTCTACCGCGTATACGTGTAAAAATATAGCGAGGAATTTCTCGGCATGCATCTCGCACAGACTCGTTCGTAATACGCAATATCAAGAGTGCGCCGGACGGCGAACTGTGCGAAACGAGATGGTCCGACATAATTTCCGTTGTTTATGCGTTTATTATGCACTCGTGTTTACGTATTTCTTTCTTTACGAATAATGCAATGCTGCATAAGCATATGAAGCATTTATCTCGAAAATGTCGGAAGTCAAATTTTACCAATGTTAAACAGCGTATTATATTCGTCCTCGTAAGTCGGCGATGCGCGAAATTGGCGTTCCAGCAACATAATTTAATTCACACTATATTTTCCTAGCAGAGCCTCGCTCATTGTTATATTATTATATATTTGATTGAAATGCGAATTAATTATTATGAAATCTAATATTAAATCAGAGAGCGTCATTTTCTTGGCTGCGTAATTCATGTATTGTTTTTGTATTTCTATTTGGTCCTTATACAAACGAGCGCGTTAAATGATGTAAATGAAAATTAATTGGTTAACAGAGTCGTGGTATTCCAGTGCTAATTTGGATACCTAGTTTATCATTTTCAAAAGAAGCCCGCTGACTGTACTCAATTTAAACAAAAGTTAATTAAACACAGGAAAACCGATATCGTTACCTCGGTTTTAATGTGACTCGTTCGCTCTCACGCCCCGGCAAACTGGTGGAAGTTAATGCAATTATTGGGTTCCGCGTTATCACACACAGCTTGCGGAAACGCGAATCTCCCCGCCCGAAACTAGCCGGCGCGGGGAAATATCGCCGGCTGACGCTCGCATCCGCTGCTGTATTTGAGCGCAATGTCAGCGATTTAGGAAAGGAAGGGAAAAAAAAGGAAGGTGCCCGTCGTCGGCACTTTTGCGCTCGCGTGCAGCATGCCGTACATGGCAGCATGCGGTGCGGTACGATTTAACAGTTCGCGCTACCTACCATAACCAAGAGCTCACGTACGGATATTTTCTGCGAGGCTCCGTTCGATTCGTCGCGCTCGGTCGCGTTCGCGATGTCGTACACGTACGCGTATTACGACTCGCGTTACAATCAGTTTGGTTCGTGACGAGGACTTCCTTCAGTTCGTAGAGCAATCGATCGTTACCCAGCGCACATGATTGCGGTGATAGTCCGATGTTGAAGCTATCCTTCGAAAATTGCTACGTAGACGGACGATCGCGAAATCGAGCATGATTTTGCGAGAAATCCGTTTCTCTATCAATGTAGATTAATTTTAATCTTTTTCTAATTCTTAGAACTATGTAGAAAAAGATGATGGGTTAGTGAGATCGAAATTAAAATTAAGCTACATTGGTAGAAACGGGCATTAGAAAAAAGAAAGACTAAAAAAGTACACGTGCGCGCCGGGCGAGGTGAAGAGTTTTGCTTGAATATCTAAAAATTTAATTAAAATACAGATCTGAAAACAATTTTGTTGGACCATCCAAATAATTATGTATACACTGGGAAAAGAATCTAGTTGCATTAATTAGAATTCTGGTTGAAAATAAACGATGAACATCAGAATTTTCTGATTGAATCTAAATATTATAATTTGAGTGAAATAATCAGACTTCTGATTGATATATGATCAGAATCTTCTATTAGTTCATTTGTTTTTAATCAGAAATTTTTCTCATTGTAGGACGTTCAAGCATAATGAATAATGCTGCAAAAAGTTTTGATGTTCTAATAACTGGTTTAAAAATCCTACATAATTATTACAGCTATATGAAAACTGATCTTTATGGATTTATCATTATTTGATGTTAATTTTTTTCCATACGTCTCTCAATATGCTATTTCATATTTTTATTTTCATTTTTTCGCTGCTTATGAAGAAAAAAATCTTACATGTTATACTTGTTAAGCACAATATAAAAATTCGTAAATTTTGTCTTACAATAAGTGAAAATTTATGCAGTAGACTATGAGATTACAAATTTTTTTTTTTTTTATATTTTTAAAATGTAGTTCGCGTTGTAAAAATGTTTGTCTGTTAAACGGATGCTAAAAGAGTCATTATTAATTCTCGGTTTATTTGTTCGCGATGCGTGACTTAAATTTCATTGCAAACTTGAATAATGTTTTTTTTCGCAAAAAACCGGTTGTGTCGCGTGAAATTCTCCGCAACAGTCGCTCGCGTGGGTCTCTTTCAACATTCGGATTGAGCACGTTATCAACTCGGAGAGGCCAAGTGCACAAGAACAGAGTCATCGTTCCGTTAAAGAGGATAAGTTACACGGGGGATGCGCGACGGTGGTTTCTTTACATACATATAGGAGAAGGAGAGAGCGGATGCTGCACCGGTGGCGCTTATCTGTGGAATTTATTACGCCGTTTCCGGCTATGTTGCAGGACCTTAAACCGCCGGCGTTCGACGTTAAGTGACTGTGCGGGATTTCAATGTTACGCCTCTGCGTGCAGAAACGGCCTACGGAGGGTGTGGAGGCAGATATTACGACGACTCTGAAAGGGCGCGACATGGGGCGTGCTCGTAACGCAGAATCGAGATAATCCTCGCTGAAGTTACGAGCGCGAACACCATTACCGATTCCATAGCGCCGATTCCTGCTTGAACACTGATGCTGATGAACATGTCGTTTTCCTCGCAAAACATTCGATTGAAATCCTTTCATTTTTCGTATCGCACGATTTCTTCGATCTTTCAATGCTCATATTTTACAAAACGATACTTAGACCACTGATCTTATATGACCGAGTAATGCAAATGACTGCATTTATTTGTATTATTTATTTATATACATAAGAAATTTTGTGAATTAATATTTGACAAAAA
Source organism: Cyphomyrmex costatus (assembly GCF_001594065.2). Classification (NCBI taxonomy): domain Eukaryota; kingdom Metazoa; phylum Arthropoda; class Insecta; order Hymenoptera; family Formicidae; genus Cyphomyrmex; species Cyphomyrmex costatus. Next base: position 226,110 of record NW_017279319.1, on the reverse strand, counting down.
TGTAAAAAACAAAATTTTTTTAATAAAAATTCGTATAAGATTCCATTTTAAAGAAATACTTCATTGAAGAGTACGACGAATATGGTGTCATTCGTGTAATGTTTAAATTTTAATTAAGATAGAATCGATAACTAAGATAATATCAAAGAGTTTATTATTTTAATTTTCTCATTTATTATGCAATATCTTGTTTGTACATACAATGAAAAATTATTATGCAAATAATAGTGACAAGCACCGGGTCTCTTTATCATTATTACGTTATTATACAAGCGTTTTTTCTTGGTTTTCTCCGTTAACATGAAACGAAAGACTGCCAGGAAATTACTTTTATCTTGGCAACGTCTCTTCTCGACCAAAGTCATTTTCTCTGGCTGGATAAAACGAACGGGACGATTACTTAATAAAAATCGTGGACAAATGGAGATGGAAGCTGCTTAAGATAGACTAAGGATAGTGAACGAACACGCTACGTAAACCGATTGCTTCTTCTTTTATTTACAAATGTAAAAATCTTCAGCGCGCGTATGGATTAATTAGCACTGTGACAACTTTAGAGAGGAATGCAAACTTGGATCGATCCGTCTTCGGTTATTCTCGCCGTCTTGCGACAGACGCGACATAGCGCCGTTTCCTAAACACTCAAATTCCTCTCTCTTTCTCTTTCCGGGCTTTCCGGGTGTTCCAAACATCTCGAATTTCTGTTTCTCTGCCGTCTGAGTTATAGGCACTCACATCTATTCGGCTGTCTTGGGGCGCTGGTTTCTCGAGGGAGGCATATATATATTAGCATCTTTTATTAGGTGCCGCGGTAAGCAGCGTGTCAAACAAATCTGCTCGCCCCCGCAGGGATGAGTGATCCTCACAGTTATTCGGACCTAGCAAACCTACAAGACCCGAATTCAGTTTACTGTGGACATTCATAGCATTTATAAATTGTACACATATATTTTCGTGAATGACGGTGTAACGAACATCTGAGAAAAAAAATAGAAGCAGGGTATAATATAATCTGAGGGTAATAAGAAGAATAAGAATTATAGATTCATGTACAGACGGAGTAGGAAATATTGAAGGCTAAAACTCATTTTTCTATTTAGAGTTCTTATAATTTAAAAAATCCGCTTATGCTCGACAGTCTCTTGTGCACGTCTATGCATATATAACGTTTTATAGTATTTGAGAAAGTCTTGGCGCCGCGGGGAAGCGCCGTTCGTTCGTTTGTTCGGCAGTCGAACGACGCTCGTAAACCCTGAAATACGCATATCCGAGTCGCCTTGACACTTCACGGCCTCGCGATGGCGACAAGCGTCACCTTCACATATCGCCATGTTAACCGTTTTCTCGTGAATCGTTAAGGCTAATTAAACGTCCAAAGATCGGTGCGAAGATGGAGAAGTCAAAGGTGCTTGTAGTTGTTTGTGATGCTACAAACAGCTAGTTGTAGTTGCGATAACTTGATTTAGCGCCCATGCGACAATATGGAGCACAAGGAATTTACATCAGCCTGCGCGAAATGACAAAGTTCTCCTAGCTAATCGAAGCTTAATTGAATTGGAAGATCCAACCTTACATTTAGATATGAAGTTTAACAAACGTGTACAATCGAATAATCCGATTATACATTTATACATATACATATATTTCTTTCTATAATAATATATTAATAAATTCATCAGCATTGCGAGATTTTCTAAGGTCTATTTTTCGATTGTGAATTATATAGACTACCATAAAAATGTATATTGCTAGTGGAAGGTTAATTTTAATCTTGGCTAAACTTATTCGTTAGCTGCTCTAAGGGGTATGTTAAATTAGCACCCCAACTATAGTACTCAGGAGTTCTGATTAGAGTTCCCACTTCCTTTTGACGAGACAAAGAGTTCCCTATAGTTAATAACAAGAGTTCTGCTCAATAAACATTTTTTAAAAATGGGGTGCTAACTTTTTATCGAATTTCGAGGTAGAATAGTTCTGAGCGGCTTAATAGCTTCAATTTGCGATTGCCTAGAGTTCTTGATATGTAAAAAAAACTTTCGAATAATAAAAAAAAAAAATTAAAAATTTTTGAAAAATTAATTTTTAGATACAATAGTTCTGATGATAATTCCTGCTTCTTTTTGACGATACGAAGAGTTCTCTATGATTTTTAATGACATATGCGCTTAATAATCATTTTTTAATAATTTTTTAAAAATAGGGTGCTAACTTTTTAACGAAATTCAAGGTCGCATAGTTTTGATCAGCTTAACAGAAGTATTTTGTGAATACCTAGAGTTCTTGATACATAAAAAACATTTTTGAAGAATAATAAAGTTTAAAAAAAATAGTAGAAATCTTTGAAAATTTTTTTGAGAGTACCGAGTAGTTCTGAGTAGCGTTTCTTATAGTACTCGACGAGTTCTATCGAAAACTGTAAGGTGAAAAAGCGATTGGACCAACGGTTTGCAAGATACAGCGACATTTGTCGGAAGATCAACAATTTTTAGAGTGAGTATATCTCGGAAACCGTTGGTCCAATCGCTTTGAGCCCTGATACTTTTCGACAGAACTCGCCGAGAACTGTTCAGAACTCCGATCAGAACTACTCGGTACTCCCAAAAAATTTTGACTTCAAATTTTTTTTGTAAGTCCCACATCGGAAAATTTTTTGGGAGTACCGAGTAGTTCTGAGTAGCGTTTCTTATAGTTCTTGACGAGTTCTATCGAAAACTGTAAGGTGAAATAGCGATTGGACCAACGGTTTGTAAGATACAGCGACATTTGTCAGAAGATCAACAATTTTTCGAGTATATCTCGGAAACCATTGGTTCAATCGCTTTGAGCCCTGATACTTTTCGACAGAACTCGCCGAGAACTGTCCAGAACTCCGAACAGAACTACTCGGTACTACCAAAAAATTTTCCGACGTGGGACTTGGAAAAAAATTTTTAATCAAAAATTTTTTGGGAGTACCGAGTAGTTCTGTTCGGAGTTTTAGACAGTTCTCGACGAGTTCTGTCGAAAAGTATCAGGGGTCAAAGCGATTGGACCAACGGTTTC
>NW_017279319.1:174223-222335 GCF_001594065.2 Cyphomyrmex costatus | reverse complement strand
AGCGGAACTCTTGTTATTAACTATAGGGAACTCTTCGTTTCGTCAAAAGGAAGTGGGAACTCTAATCAGAATTCCTGAGTACTATAGTTGGGGTGCTAAGTTAACATACCCTCCTCTAAAAATTAGGAAAAGATAAAAAGAAAAAGATAAAATTAAACCGCGAGATTAAAGTTAATATATTGTGCATTAGTAAGTCACAGTTGACTAAAAGCAGTTTAGTTAATTTCCCGAGGTAAATAATAAATTATTTCTACGTTATTAAATGTTTATTAAAGTATACTTGAAATTATCACGCGATAAACTTGCGAGGTAGAGATGCAAAATAATGCTATGCTCTCTCATTATGTGCGTCGCATTAAAAATATTTAGCAAGCACGTAACATTAAACGAGCGCCTGTAAAGCATATATATATATATATATATATGGGCTCTCTCTCTCTCTCTCTCTCTCTCTCTCTCTCTCTCTCTCTCTCTCTCTCTTTTTACTTTATCTTCTTTAATATTACATTACTCTGGCCGAAATAAGGTTTTTTGGACGACTAGCAGCAATGGCAAGTAGTACAACTAAACGAATGTAGCAACGATATAAAAATTTGCACGGATATCCGCCTGCAGCTTTTATTTCGGAGGTGCTTGGATCCTTAGAGGCAGTTTTAAAAGTTGCACGCCATGTGCCTTGGAAGGTTAAAATGAGATTAAACCCGATCGATGCGCGTCGCTCTCGCGTAAGTGCAGCGCGAACACAGTATACCGTGGGCGTTGTATTGCAGACTAGACATGGTGTGTAGCTTCGTAGGTCGGCCACGTAGTAGAGCTCGTGCAACAACGAGAGCACTTACTCGTTTCCTCGACGAGACGAGTTGAAATTCCTCTACCGTAGCTATACACCCACGTTTCGTATTCGCTGAACTCCACTCACACGCGCGCTGAACCAGGACCAACTGCGAGCTCGCATCTGTATCGAGAATAATTTGTTATAACAATAGTGACTGTCGGAGTCAGAATTAATTGAATTTGCGCAGATACCTTCGTATTATTACAATGCTATTTATCGTTATTACAATTTTTATTATTACAATCGCTTCAAGATCTACGTTCTTTTATCTCGCCTAATAATTCACTTAAGATGAAAACGTAGGATTATATTATCGTTTGTGAAATTCCAGTCTTTCACTGCCAAGACCCGCGTGCACGACTTTAAGGCACGTCCGCCTTGGCGAAATTCTCCCTGTATCGGGGCCGAGGTCGGGTGCGTACACAAAGTCGAGAGCGAGCGTAAGCGAGCGTAAGCAACATCAAAGACGGCGTCTTATTAAAGGCAAGGGAAAAAAAAGGGAGATGGAGAGGCTGGAGCAAACAGCACTTTTTTCCCGCGAGTTGCTTGAGCTTCTGGTTGCGTACTGTGCGTGCACACTCTCAAGTGCATTACGCGGATTTTGCCAGACAAAGCGGAGTCTATGCGGCAGCCAGCCCGTCCCTTGCCGAAATAATGATCCACGAATAAGGGAACGTTTAGGATTGTCTCTAGATAGAAATATAACGCGAGAACAAGTGAAACTTTATTAATTTTACGGAGGATTTGTGTTCCAAATAATCGGATATCTCACCCACTTTGTAGCGTGTCGAACTCAAACCCCTGCTTCGCAGTTAAGTGTTTCGAGGGTATCGCTTGTTTCGAGACGAAGGGTTCTCCCTTTTCCAATCGAACGTTTCTCCATTCCGCACATGTCGCTACGGTAGCTGATATTCTCATATTACCTCTCGGTCAGATATTTTCGAGGAATTTATTTCCACTACGTGTTGGGTGCTTTCAAAAATTGATATGGAACGCTTGTACCACATTTTCTCGCCAATCGAATAAACGTGTATTAGCGACTCCTGCTGATAACAATTTCTGCATCTCGCAGTCACACACAGAGCAGTATTATTTTTATCATTTTAGAAGTTAAATAGATAAATGGCTTGAAAAGATACGCAAGTTAGTAGATCGAGTGTTCGGAACACTTCGACAATTTTTATAATTCCATATTTATAATTTTATTAGTTTATATAACTTTTTTTTTTCTCTTGAGTTAGAGAAATGTAAAAATAATGAACTTTAAGACTTCCGAGCACTCGAACCATACTTTTCATTTTCCTTTTTCAGAACAAGAAAATTTTTAAAGAAAACTTCCAAGTAAAACACTAGAAATCATAATATAATATAATAAAGACATCATCGTTTATTTATCATTTATAAGTTTACTTTTAAATGACGAATGACGTTCTCGGATATTATTTTGACTTAATTAAGACTTGTGTTTTACCTGGGTACATTTGCAGTATTATGACAACCTCACTACACATTTAAGGGGATCCTAAAGTCATCTGTATTACCGACTAAATCATATAATTTTTGCATCGTAAATACTTTTTTGTCATTTACACAGATTCGAAAATCCTTTTACAGGATTAAAGTATAATACGCATTAATACGTGCCTGTGAGGTAGAATCTATGCTGAAAACGATAACAAATTTTAAAATTGAGTTCTTTTTTACCATTTTTTAGTTCAATATAGCGCTCCAGATCACCGTCGTTGCACCTCGTAACAACATTTGTTTCATATAAAAGCTGCGCAATCTGTACTTAAGAAACAGTAGTCCACAGGCATGTAGTTTGCGTGAAGAAACAGCGTCGAGTGCTTAGAATTGGACTTAGACACTTTCATCGCGACAAATTTACGATACGAAAATTGACAGGTAATGCGACTGCGTGCATCGTTATCTGTGTAAGATATATATTAATGTGGTAGTATATAAAAGATATGTCGATGTGTTGTAAGACAGCGACATCTGGCGATTTTGTTAGAATTCGAGCTTCGTTTTAGGATCCCCTTTAAAGAATCAACACATGACAGACTATGACCGTAATTCCATCTGAATCTCGCAATGTCGAGCGCGTGCGAAACGTCGCTCGCGCATTCCATTACTTTAATGACGGTGTTTAGAACAGCTTTAAAGACGCAGGAGGCGCATCATTGCCCCCGCCCCTCCCTTACTTAACTTTGCCTTTGCGCCGCTCGCGCCGCCGCGTAATCTGCATATTTTCTATTAAATCAGTCGCCACGTCGTCGCAGCAACTTTATTACCCCCCGTAGTTTGTCCCTTGTATTTCGTACTGTCTAAAGCGCGCAAACTTTGCGACTCGTTCCACGTTCGAGCGGGCGTTCGCTGCTCGTTCAAGGACATAATAAATTGCATCCATCTATATAGCGTGTATCGTCTCTTCGTCTTCCGTCATTTCCATTCGCGACGCGCCGTTCTCTTCCTCTTTGCTAACATGCTCGTGTTATATCGTCTACCGACACTGATTAAGATGTCGATCTTGTATCTCTCATCGTAATAGCGGAGAGAAATGCTGTAGGCAGAGTGTAGACAATATGGCATATGTAATTCGTTGCTGTGATTCGTTCAACATCATCAGATAACGTCCGATGAATAAGTGAACGTTTTTAATTTTGAACCTTAATTTATTAATGCAATTTAATTGGGTGCAATTGTATAATTGTGGCAATGAAAATGATATATCTGTAATTTATAACAGAATTTATAACAGAACTTGATTTATACGATATAGATTTATACGATATAGATATGAATGATTTTATATTCCACCGCTAACAATTATGTCATCTTTCAAAATCCAACTGTAATTCATATCGATTTATTATTCTATGGGTATCAAAATTAATTTGATTAGTTTAGTTCTTCAAAATGGGGTCACATTTCGCTGTAAGTGCTAAAGTGCCAAATTGCTCAGACTTTGGTATTCGCAATTCGTAATCTGGACGATCTAATAAATGGTGCGACGCGTGCTACCTTTCAGCAAGTAACCGCGAACTAATTTCTGCCAGTCCGTCGAGAAAATCGCATCTGGCTTTTTCGGGGTTAATGGCTATCGCGAGTGTCGGGAGGGTGAACTTTCTTCACGAAGGGTGCGAGATGGCTTCCCGCAGGAAGATAAACGGTCGACGACCATGGATTGGGAAGAAAATGTGCGTGTTTGGGTTCTAACGCCCAAAGTTGGAAGTTCCAAGATCCTTTATAGACGATATTATTTCTGAAAGGAAATGCTGACTCCATCACTATCGAAACTATATTGGAATAACTGTCACAATATACTTTTATCTTATTCTTTTTCCCGCAATATATCACAATATATGATATTAAAAACTTTTTAAAATAGTATAAGTAGAATTGTAAGTATAAGATATTACATATTGTAAAATAACAAGAAAAACAATGCATCATTTAAAAAACTTTTTGAGTTATATGCAATCACAATACCAATAAAATTAAACAATATAAGAATCTTATTAAATCATACATGTGAGAACATAATGTCGGACCTGGATCTTTGTTGCTTGAATAATTCAAATTTATGTTTATTTTATATCTATATTTTTAGATATTTTAGCAAAATCATGTTTTTCATATTTAAATTTTCTTCTAGAAACCATTTATTTTTTTTTTAGATACTTTCAAATAACTTGTGTGAAATCGAAAATTATTATTAATTTCCTTCAAACGTATGCAACGTTAAACGTTATACGTCATTAATATGATTTCTCCTTGCGATATTTCTTCATGAGATCTCCAGAGAATCTTCAGCTTTAGAATTTCACTAATTGCTTACGTAGACAGTTCAAATGCGTTCAGCAGTCTTCGCAATTGTTTGCAGAGAATGCAATGCTTTTCGAAGGCATGAGAGAGAAAGAGAGAGAGAGAGAGGGAGAGAAGAAAAAAGAGAGACACGTGCGAGCAGTTCCGTTGTCGGAGACAACGACGGATTCCCAACTGACAGGATCTTCCGCAAACGGCGTTTTCCGCGCTGGAAGCAGGAAATGGTCGTACCAGGAGGGTAGCGGCTAGCGCGCACGCGGAAAGAAAAACACCGAAAAAAAAAAAAGGAACAATGGTGGGCAAGCGGGTTGCTCGCCCGAGGGAATACGGAACGAATAACGCGTTTCACGATAAAAGCCGGCAGTAGCATGAAAGTAAGAATAAATGATATACAACCGCGGATCGCGTTGTATATGGTGCGATAGCTGGAAATACGTGTTGGGAAATTTACAGTGGCGAGAACGATAACGAGGGGGTCGCGCGAGGATCGTCGCGCAGCATATATACGAACCGTTATTATTTATCCTCCATTATTCCCAATTTATCATTGCTGCGGATTATTCAGGTTTCACTATTTGTCGACGCCGCCGGACAAATGTTACGTCCGCAATTTCACCTGTCCAGCGCGGTAAATAAGCCGCTTTGATTTTCAACCGGAACAATTAAACAGTTTTATGACGTCCCTCATCGACATCGTTTAACTTTGAATTTAGGTTCGATCGGGTCTCCACCCTTTTGCGACTTCGCGCGGTTGCTATTCATGAGAGTGAAAGAGAGTTATTGTTTCCTAGAAAGAAATAGTTATCTTCGAAACAATAACTCTTCCGCGTTATTCTCCCATGTCTTTGAAGAATATTATTCGTGGCCGTATCTTCCATATAACGATGAAGCATAGTGTAGGAATTCAAATTGTCTTATTATATGCACCGTCTCTATCTAAGCTAATTCCAATTAACTCTCACCATATATATACCCAGATTAGCTTAAACTCGAAGTAACCCGCAGCTGTGAAGAATTTAAGCCATCCTCGAACTGCTGTTCAGTTCAGATGTCTAATTCTCCAGCAGCTCGAATTTGGACGGTTAAGCCCTGCTTAAAGTATAGATAGAGACGACGGCGATTCCGCCTAAAATCGCATTTATGTAAAATACTCGCGCGAATAAGCAAAGAGATTTTAAGGGACCATCAGGAACGGTTTAGGGAGGGGAAAGATATAAGCGACAGCACATGGTCGCCTCGTAAATATCTTCTTATGCTCGTGAAAATTAATCGGTCGACAGAATCCGACGTGAGGCCGTAAAACATCGGTGACGCGAGCTTCCCTGTCCGAGCCTTTAAGTCGGAACGTCCTAAAAACAACATTCTTCTTCTATACTGTGCGGATGGAACGGACCGACAAGACGCGACGATCGGTGTGTATCGTCGCGTCGTAGAGAGCTTTACTCGGTGCAAGAGACTTAAATCAACTTAAATTTAGAGCGTGGAATGTTCCACGTGGCTAACGACGATGTCATATGTCTTACGTTTAGCGGGACTTAATGTTGCGTGAAACTTCAGAAACTAAAAAGAAAAAAAACGTTCGGTAGTATATCTGATACAGACTGGGGGGGCAATGTTCTTTTTTTTTTTTTTTTTAAAGACGTAACTAGGCGAGAAATATCCTCTTTGAACGAATGTGGATCATTTATAGTAAGAAATTGAATAAATTTTGAAACACGAGAAATTTAAATAATACTAATAAAAGCGATGACAATTTTATCAATTTTCTCTGTAAATTTATTTATTTATGTGTGCCTCTTCGAAATAAGCGAATCGTGAAAGAGAAAAAGAGAGAAAATGAAAAACGATATTAATTATAATATTTTACCGTTGATTGAATATCCAACAGGTAACCATCTAATGCAATTAATTCGCGATGGACTTAATAAAATCATTTATTCCGCTATAATTCGAATGCGATAATAAGCAGGTAAGCACAACATGTCTCCTCGACTGTACAACAGAATATGCTGCATGCAATTACATTTTACGAGGACGGGAGCGCGGGTATTCGTCAGGAAGCTGATATTAAAATAATAATCGATCTCCGGGAGAGAAAGACAGCTAAGACTTGAAATAATAATAATTTCTTCATGCAGCGACGGAGTTAGAACTTTATAAAAATTTCATACATACAAGCAAAACTGTATCAAGTATAACTTTCCGCAGTCATAAATAGTTTACGTTTAGTACATTACGTTGGAACATTTTCATATTCAGGATAGTAATTACGATAGTAATCTAATGAACCGTGTCCAATGATATTATCAATTTCTCGAGTGAAGAATGAGATTTATGATAGCGGCGATATTTGCATTTTTTCCGAGTTCGGAATATTCATAAAAACACTTGAAAAGCTGACGCCGAGTAATAAGATTTCGCAGGAAATCATATCGAAGAAGACGGGAATATAAAATCGCATTTAGAGTTAACGTGGAAAGCCGTAGTCGCAGCAATAAGAGTCACTCCCGAGCAAATATATATATATATAATAGTGTGTTTTTATCATATTAAATCTTAATGACAGATGCCACGACGGTGGGAATCAATTTATAAGACGATTAAATATCTCGGTAAATGGATCTTAAAATGTCAGAAAGTATAAAAAGAATATGTCTGGAATGAAGAAATAGGATTTTCCTACTTATGCGTTCTCGAAGCGTAAATTGATGATTCGACTTAAATTCCTCAAAGAATATATTATTGAAATTTAGTACGAATGGAAAGGTAGAAACCATATAAGAGAAACACATAAATAAGATGTCGACGAGGAAAGGAAGAAACGTACTTGACTTCACTTCTCGAATGGCCTCCGGCTTGTCAGCGGTATAATCTCGCGACAAGAAATTGGTACCTGCCGGTGCACAATTAAGCCTGCCAGTTAAAGTAAACTGATCGCGTAGCTCCCCTTCTGTCGCGACCCCCTCTCACATTTTATCGGATATAATTGCTCTATTATGCTTTGCAAACTCGTGCGAGCAATCGTCTCTACGTTTCATACGTGTGTTTGTCGACGTGATTTTCAGTGTAGTGCACTCGAGCATTTAACACTGCGCGCCCTGTTCTGTGCGTAGGTAATGTGAAATCGAGCGCAACAGTCGTTATCGTGGAATAGAATTGCACAGTAATTGTGCACAGAAATAGTCGACACTCGTCTGGTGCCGATCCATCTATTGTATCTTTGAAATTTCCATGTGTATGTACAATGTTACTTTATGGCGGTATATTTTTGTTTTTACCATAAAAAATGTCATGTCTGTGAAAAGAGAAATATTTTTCAGTGAAACGCTGTGATCTGGTGCTTCAATCAGAAGCGTGTTCCCGCATGTTTGAATTTTAAAATAGAACAAAGATATCACATCCCCGGTTTAATGTTAATCCTATACCTAACGTGAGCATGCGACTTCACGGTAGCATCGTATATATTTGAATTTTATTTTCAGCTTTTCCAATTCGATGGTTTAAGTCATCGACTTGGAAGTAAAAGAAAGGAAACGTTATACATGTACATATATTGTAGACAGCATATCGTCGATATAATCAAATAACATCTCGAAAAAGAAATACGAAGAGATACAATTTTTCAAAACGATAAAATTTGATTTCGTATGTAATTCTTGCATATATAAGATATATCTTATTTAAACGATAAAAATATCACAGTTTTTGCAAAAAAAATTGCCGATCATGTTTTCCAGTTGATACAATAAATTTTATAAAATCAATCATTTCTTTTAATTTTATTGTTTGTTAAGTTCTCAATTATTTAAAGATGAAATCTCTTTGAAAATTGAGATTATTTCATATTTTTAATATATTTGCATAATGATAATCCCTCCTTCTTGATAGTATCAATTTGACTCGGTTATTTTTTTCATTTTATTCAAAACTGAATAAATTAGTTTAATTAAGATTAAATCAAACGCAGTGTAATTTTGAATTTGTAAAAAACCTTTTATCGTTTCAAATGGACATATGTATTTTTGAGCAACAAACGAATATTTTTCAATCAAATAGGCGTCGAAGCATACCGATATAGAATTTTTCGCTGCGTCCTAATCGGATTGTATGAATGTGCGCATGAGTATACATCTAGCCTGTATGGATTTACTAGTAAAATACAGCAATCGACGCGCTATTCGGCAGTTTGCATACTCGTCGAGACGATTAAACCTACAAATCGAGAAGCGACAGAGACGTAATTGCTTTTCGCTGCGGGATCGATGCTACATATTTGTACAGTCTAATTAGGTTTTCCAAATGCGCGACGCCGCGCGAATTGCGAACTAACGCTACATTCTATTATCCGTTGACGTCCAGAAAGTTGGTCGGTTCAATCTCAGTCAAAGTAGGTAGTGTAATGGAGAATGGAGAACATTAAATAATATTTACTTGGCAACATTAATTATTTATCAAACATTAGGAAACGCCCGGAAGTTGTAAAATATTATTAAAAATACGAAAAATTTATCAGCGTTTAAAATTATTCAAATATAAAAATTTTTATACATTTTAGATATGTTTCTATTTAAGATAAACAACAATTTAGATATGTGTTTGCGTTTATAATTTAGCTCTTTTATTATATATTAAAATAAAAGTCTGTATGTGTTATGATGAAAGTAGCAACATATTAACGCTTTTTTAATAAATGACAAGTAGAAGGTACAAAACAAAGAGTTGAAAAGGATTATTCGAGAATCTCTCAGTCGGGCGGAAAGTCAACGGGAAAATGATAAAAATATGAAAAACGTCGCGTATCTGTAATTATACGCTTCGGTGACAAAGCACGCTCGCAACAGAGAAATGGCACAGAGCAAACAAAACTATTAAAGATCTTACCTTGCAGACGATTCTGACGGAAGAACGGATACAGAAACGGGAAAGCACATAAAGAGAATATTAAAATCCTCATGAAGTTCTGTCGGGAAATTCTGACGAAACGCGTAGGAAAGTTGAGCAATTACTTGGCAAACATATCGCTGGATCGATCTGATTTGTCGCAGGACGTCTTATTTACACCATTAAATTCATAATATCAAATTGAGTTATTTGTGATCGTTTCCATTTTTAATTATTTCTAGGTCGCTACTGCTTCTACTTAATGCCATTAATATAATTAAAGTAAATTAAATAATTTAATTCAAGAAAATGTATTAAATTGGACTCAAATTTAGTTTATTATTTACTAACAAGGAAAACAATCAACTCCCCCGATTTTGATGAGCATTTAATATATGTTTCATAGATAAAAATAAGAAATACGTTTTCTTATATCAACTAAGTCGCACATGAAAGGGATGAAAACCTCCCTTGAAAGAAAATCGGTTTTTTTCTTTCATAGTGAATATCGTCGAAACTATAAGAGATGAAAAAAATGAATGAAAATTGAATAGAGCTTCAACAGTACTTTATAACTATATTTAACCCATATTAACGCGCAGAAGGACAACATTTTTTGCTTGATTTCAAGATAATTTTTAATACACTAAAACATGAAATATTTTAACGAAATTTAGTATTCTAAGGTTTTAAGGATCGCTCTTCACGATGGCGTCGTCAGAATTATGTATATTTCGACCATGTGGAAATTATAATAAATATGGCGGTCGGAACAAAAAAAAATAACGAAAAAATGATCGACATTTTTTTTTTAAAGATTGTTTTAGAATTAATAACAATTTTTCTAATTTTTAGCAAGTATACCATCGATGGTTAAAATAATTGTACTTTAAAACTCCACGGTGAAAATTTTGAAATTATAGTTATAAAGGAACTTTGAACTGTAAGGACTAATGAACCCATTCAATTTTTATTCTGAAAAATTTTTTCTGTTGTAGTAGTTTCAATGATATTCATTCTGAAAGAAAAAAGACCGATTTTCAAAGAAAGATTTTACTCCTTTAACGTGCGGCCGATATAAAAAAAGAACGTATTTTCTATTTTTGTTTATATTATAGAATAACATACTAATAGCTCATCAAAATCGGAGGGAGACGGTTGTGTTCTTTTATACATTTAATATGGACGTTTCACTTTGAAGCTAATTACAAAAATGGAGTAATTTACATTTTTTGCACACTTGGCAGTTAAAAATAACAATGTTATTTTTAACTCAAGGAATTGGGTTACTTTTGATATCCCTAACAATACAGCGATATTTGAATTCAATAACGTGTAAAAACGATATTTTACTTCTGTGAATGCTAACTGATATTGATATTGTTTTTGTGATAGTCAAAGAAAAAGTCTTTGAACTCGCAAATTAACGCGTAAAAATTGATAAAGGTAACGTATAAAATATATCTATCTTCAAAATTATTGCTTATCTGCTATATGCAATTAAGTATAATTAAAAGATAAAAAGATGTAGCTTCTTGCGAGTAAGCATCCATGGTTCCGTCATGTCTCGTGCGGCGGCTGCTTCGCATGCTAACAGGCTTCGCTTCGATAAACTTGCTCGTCTAATGACACGCAGAGGACATCCGCCTCTTATTTTTTAACCGTCTAATTACGCATAATAACTCTGTCACGGACGTTTCATGTATCAATCCACTTTCTTAATCGATGCACCGCCCGCGACAAAGGCGTCGACATTTTCCTGTCGGCTTCTCCACCTGTCTTATGATACAACTTGATTTTCATCACGTTTGCTTCAAGACTCGTGCATTGAACTTGGAACGTAGATTTGGAGGGAAGCTTTAAGAATTGCTTAAGAATCAAGATTTCTAATCCGAGGAACTCAGTTGATCTATTTTTCGTAAGAACCACACTGAAAAAAAAAACTTGCAAAATTAATTATAATTTATATTTATTTTTAGTGCTCCATACATTCACAATTATGTTTTTTATAAAACTGTAAATATAATTATTACTGCTAACATCTCATATAGTAATAATGATAAAAATAAAACTCCTACTCCTTAATTAGTACCAAATACTTTTCTTTCAGTGAAATTAGTACATTTTAGAGCTGATCTTTGGTTTTTCACCGTTCTATCCTAAGTGTACTTTCTCGAACTCTCTGTTGTTATATAGATTTACTTGTTGCCAGATATAGCTTATACCGTTTGCCAGACAAATGACTCATTATTGAACCATCGCGAAAACGATATAACGGCGAAGTTCCGTTCCGCCCACATCGATGATCGCTTCGCGTCGAAATGCCGCGACTCGCTTTTGCGCGCCTACGCATCATATGTCGAGCCCGCCGCATACCGCTATATTTTGCAGTTTCTCTCTTCATCGTCTAATACGTGCCTGGCACACGATGGTTATATTACGAGGGTGTCACGACTCATTGGTAGTCCTCGAGATTTTGCGTTCACGCGCAACTGCAATCCGACATCAGCGACCATAAATATGGATACTTAACATCAAATGGACTTTCATCAACGACAATTTTCGTCGTAAACGCTCGTTCGTCATTCTAATTTAATGCTACAATAGGAAGTAGTCTTTTTTATAGGTATATAAAATCATCTGTATCTCAATCTCTATTTTATACACGTAATTCGCATAAAAGCTATTTCATAATTTGCGTTTCACGTATCAAGTAACGTGATCAAATATTTCATTAAAATTGTTACTCGAATCGAATCCACTAGATTCGATTACAGATACTCGTATTTGTTAATTCTGAATATTTACTAGATTCGATTACTGCAGATATTTGTTAACAGCTATGGCTAAAATGATTAACGTTAAAATAACATTTAATAGTTTTCAAGTTATTTAAAAATTCATCTTATTCATCGCCATCCGATATCGATGGTTTACAGATACTTTCGTATAATCCTAAAATGAAATACCTTTAAAATAAATAAGTTAAATATGTAAAATACTTGATTTGCACACGCTCCAGTTATTCAAGCTAGTTATTCGCGAGCTTTCGCGTAACAACGAGATAAAATTGATTTACAAGCGTTGATCATGACTTAACACGGTAATGTTTGATCTTTACGTTATTTTGTAGCCGACATCATATAAGTACACATTCGTTCGAGTTATACTTTATTGTTAACGTCCCCGTAATCTAGAAGCGTTGATTAAACTACACTGTTATGTATTAAAGGAACAATGGTGACCTAATTTCTTAAGTTTAATAGCATTTTGTATTTTCAACCTTTATGTATGTCAAAATGGAAATCAATTCATTTCTGTTTATAATAATAACGTACATACTTACATAATAAATTAAAAGTAAATAAATTTGGCTTAAATTAATACATTTTTTAGTTAAATCGTTTAACTCCATTTTAATTAAATTAACGACATATTTTTTAGGTAAAAGCAATGGCGACTTATAGACATGATTAAAAATAACTTCCTAAAAATAATTGGAATTAACAATTTGATATTAAGAATGTAACATGGCGAACATTACAATATATTTTTTCAACGTTTCTCGCTTTCTTTTCATACACATTTCCTTCTTTTTTTGCACGACGAAGCTCACCACAACGACAAACAAGTATTGCCGTAGGCGTCTCCGGTGATGTCCTCTTCTCTAAGAAGTTGTATGTTTGCGCCCGCGTATCTTTGAACGCTTTACCATGTGTTTACTGAAGATGGTACATTTACTGTAGAACTGTTTTGGTAAATATGTAAATTCGCATTCTCCTTTTTAATTCTTGAGAAGCCACATTTAAGTCAATCAACTAAATACTAAATCATTCAGCACACTCTTGCATTTGTTGCAAATAATTAAGTATTAATATATTAATTATGCAGCTGCTGTAGCTTTTAAAATTAATTTTTTTTCAACTAATTCTCAAGTTTGTCTGTATTATATTAATCTGGCACTAAAACAGAATATACGACAAAGTATTATAACGTTATTTTTAACAATTGTTTCATATCTGTCATAAAAAAAAATTTTTTAATAGTTTTCTTAATTTTTTTTCGTATCAGTATAATTTGATTTTAAAGA
This sequence comes from Cyphomyrmex costatus, assembly GCF_001594065.2. Classification (NCBI taxonomy): domain Eukaryota; kingdom Metazoa; phylum Arthropoda; class Insecta; order Hymenoptera; family Formicidae; genus Cyphomyrmex; species Cyphomyrmex costatus. Next base: position 208,701 of record NW_017279319.1, on the reverse strand, counting down.
CCAAACTTAATTTAGAATATTTAAAAAATGACGATTTAAGCTCTTATTGTTAGATTAGCTGAAGTTTAATATAAATTCTACTTTAATAATCATGTTACATATTTTTACCTTAGTAATGTCGGGTTAAGTTTCCTGAAAAATAATGATTTTCGGTGAACTTTACTAGAAATATCCAACATTTTTTATATTAAGAAATATAGACTGACGTAACTGTAAAAATCGCGAGTATGAATTACATTTTTCTATTCTACGCATTCTCAGTGTTAGACTTGCATCACTTAATTAAACGCGGTCTCATCTGTAAGATCTTCACAAGGCTTCGTGGTTTGTAGAGTCACGCTTACTTTTAGAGTACGTCACGCAGACAAGTTAAAATGCTTTGCTCATTAACCAGCCTCGCGTTAATTTACCTCTTGTTGTTTGTGACGACCGGCAAGGAGCAAAACGGAGAGAAAACGGAAAAGAAATAGAGTGAGAGAGAAATGCTATTTATTACGAACTCTAAGTCTCGACTAAATCCCTTGAGAGCTAACACCAGACTAAATAAGTATACATTAGTTGAATACAAAAATAATGTATACAAAGTATAATGTGATGTAGATATTTTCCAATTTTTTCATCGAAACTTCATGTTTTTAAAATAATTATATACAACAACAAGCTCATACATAAATTTTAATATTAAGTAAACCGTAATATCCAACATTTTTGTAGCATCGAATATTGATAGTGTTATATACGTTTTTAAAGAGAGATATACACCGAGAAAAAGATATTTAAAAATTTATATTTATGAGGTATAATATTTATTTCACTGAAATAGACACTTATTTTATTATATAGAAATAAAATTTTATTACTAGCAAATAAACTATCTGTTTCATTTGTTACAATTAACGAAATGTACAAAATGTGGCGTACAAAAATTTCCAGCCAGTGACATTTTGTATTTTAATTTATAAAAATAAGTCTGATAAAATTTTAATCATTATCAGGTGTATTAGATTTCGTTACCCATGTCTTGTACTAACATCCAATAATGATTAAATAAGATTTATTTTTATAAATTAGAATACAAAATGTCACCGGAAACTTGTGCACGCCACTGTATGTACTTCACAGAAATGTATACTTTGTCATCACAATCAATTATTTTTTATAACAAATGCCGAAGAAAACGCTATGTGTAATATTTCCTCTTGCGAATTTTCCAATTTGTTTTCTCAGTCCATAATGGAATGTTTCATCAAATCCTATAGAAACGTTACAGAGTCCCATCAGTTTACTCCCAAAGGACCATAAGGATACTATCATTTTCTATTTCGCTTGACGTGGAGAAGCTCGGAAATCGCTGAGGTCAGCGAGGGTGGAAAAGGTGGAAGGGGCCGTGCGTCCGCCTTTATTTGAATTTCCTTGGTGTCCTGGAAGGAACGTCGATTCTGGGTGGAAGTTAGCCTTTATCCATCCGTCACACCAGGCAAACGAGTGGCCCACGTGGATGCCCTTTCACGTGCTCATACGCCCTTTCCTCTCTTCTTGAAGAACCTCTCATCTTTCGACTACTCCGCCTAATAAACGTATCCACCTAGCCAACCGTGGTTCCCTCGCAGGAACTCGAGTCAGACGCATAAATAGCAACTTCTATCTCCTTTCCGCCTCTTCGTGCTTCTCTCCGTCTTCTCTTTTCTCCTCTTCGCCACTTCGAGACACCCTTTTGCCATGTCTTCTTTCGTCCCACTGCGTCACCCGCCGCGAATACGGTTCCATGTATCCGTAACTTCGCACCTCGTATCATCCGTGCCTCCCGGCCTTCGCGCTGCCTAAGCCATTTCTCGCTTGTCGCGATCATCGTTGACACTGCCAGTGCAAACTGCTTCTACGAAGGTGCTCGTTTCCGTGACGAGTGACTGTTCCAGAAAGCGGCAGATGTTGAAACTGAAAGAACACGTAACTAAATCGCTATGAATTAAATGTATTAGAAAGATAGAACTGCAAAACGATTATTTGTTCAACATGTTTAACTCTCCGTCTACAATTTGGGTTTTTTTTGGCAACGAATTTTACTCTCAAGTTTCTTCGAAATAAAAGAGGATAGAGTTAGATTTCTCTCATCTAAAATATCTTGTAATGTGGAGAAATATCTTGTTACATACATGGAGATGTTGAAAAGTAAACCTGAATTTTTTACATTTTTGAAAGTTTAGACAATAAAAAATTTGGACTGAAAAAATCCAGATTGCAAACGAAAAGTTAATAAAAATGTTAAAAATATGATTGCAAATGAAAGATTAAAAAATCATTGTTGCCCTCATTACATAATGATATAAAGATGATCTTTTTATCATTATCCTATTGTGAGAAATTAATTTATGTAAGCACACGAAAATGTATAAACCAAAGAACTTATTTTCAATATACATTGATTATGTTTATTAACCATGTCAATTGGAGTTGTAGTAGAAGATTTAGCGTAGATAAAAGCGCTGATCGCTTTGCATCGATTATGAGGGCAGTGTGATTGAAATCCGAAACGTGGAAATAGATTTGTGATATTAATAGCAAGGAATTTAATCACATGATGTACCGTTGAGATACCAGAAAAGATGGATAAGAGAAATACGAGATAGTGAACGTAATCCAGCAGGAGAGATTATCCGCGAGCTCTCTGCGGCATTGTATTACCGCGCACAATGCATTTTGCGAAATTGAAAGACTCTTAGAGGTGAACGTGAATAGAGTTCCACTCGTTCCACTATACTAGGGATGTACTGTGCCATGTGGAGCGAATTTAATAGGCTCTGGCTAACGAAGAGTGAAACATTACCGAGATTAATATTCATCTTCAGAATTTATCTCGCGCGATGTACCGTTCTTAAAGAAAAGCATATTGGAATTTCGTGTTTGTCAGTAGATAAACGCAAACAGTTTCGTTTGACGTTTAACTTGCTGTATCAACTTCTTATCACGTTGTTTAACTTATTGTTGCTCAGGATATTGTTACGTAACGAGACAGGATTCTTTTCTAAACACTTGGGCTCTTGATTTAATTGTTGATTCAATTAGTAATGTTTTAAAATGCTTATTAACATCATTATTAAATTGAACGAAGTAATAATTGTAATGTTATTTCCAGCATCAGTTTTTAATTGCATTTCAAGTCCGACAAACTGAATTGGCGCACAGTTTATAGAACTGAAAAATGAAATTCGTAAATATTGAACGCGTTAAAGTATCAAAATCCACATCGACTGAAAGTAGGATTTATTCAATTTATTCTTATTGATTTAATTTTCACTTATAAATTAAATACAGCTAAAACTTTACGCTTTATAAGTTCTTGAAATTTATTTTATCTTTTGAAATAATATATTTATATACAAATATGATTATGTGCACGAAGACTAGCACAATTCTATTGTAAAAGATTTACTCAGATGAAACATATACGTCGCTGTATATGGTGGGTGAACATAACGACTTGAATAATATTCAAATCCACCAGTCGTGTTTGCATTACGCGATAGTCAAGGCACGGATTATTTCCGACATTTATCGCGGTGCATTGATATAAAGCGCATCAGATAAGATGTCCTACGGTGCGCGAGAGTGAAAATCCCGATGTATCGCGAGCATACAATTTGACAGACAGCATGCTTGGCTTTGTATATTGAAGTACCATTAAATCTTCCAATTAGTGTCTCGTGCATCTCGCAATAATCGCGGTACAAGTTGGAGTATCGTATTTTCCAGCTTCTATTAGAAACGTCTCACTTTCCCTATCTATTTCTGTCCTTTGTAAAAACAAAACAATTATATGCAAACACACTATATAATTTTACGATAATTACTTGATTACTTTTTAAAGAAAAAGAATCCGTCAGGATACGAATGACCGAATCGTGTGTACTATGGATCAAGAAACGTATTTGTATACCAAGAGTATACACACAAGGCACACATTTGTTTCTCATTAATAGAAACTCGACGAAAGTCTGGAATGGCGCTCGCATTTATCATTCGATCGCTTTGGAGAAGGAGATAGAATTCGCGCACTGTCAAGTAACTGAAACTCTCGCGATCGTATCGATCTTGACAACACGGGCTTGATGGCTCGGTATCGTAGGAGGCGATCAACATTAAGAGACCGAGCGATCACGACGCGATCGGCCTTGGGGCGGACGCGCGTGTAATCGGAAATCCCACCGGCACGGAATCCACGGGATAACGAGTTCATTGTCGACGACGGCGTAAATCTCGCGTGAAAAGAACACACGATAAAGCACCGCCCACGTGGTCGTATGTGCGCTCTAGCGATGGGACTGATACGCTCGCGCGTGATATTAGTGAGCTTGTACGACGCCGTATGTTAAATACAGTAAACACTGTTCGATGCAAAGCAGCATGTCTCTCGTGACAATTTTTATATTAAACTGATCTTATCGTTTTATTACAAAACTTAGGATAAGTAAGTTCCTCGCGCACTTTTTCCAATTTCATTGTATAGAAAATTGTTATGTACGGTAAAATAAAGGTACAAACTATGTGTTGAATACAAATATTTAAGAACGTTCATAAATAAATAATATTAACGATTAGATGGAATTATTTGCGCCTGATTTACTCGAACTTTATAAGTACCGGCTCGAGAGCCATTACTATCTACGGGCGCCTACGTGATCTGTTAGCTAGTATTTTAGAAAGAGACCAGAGAAGCGAGAAGGGCGGATCTGGATACGGGCGTGTAGGGTTCGTCGAAGCAGGGAAGGAACGAACGCGGAGAAGGGCTCGGAAATGTGTTTCCCTCCCTGTGGAAGTTATTCTCTGTATAGAGAAGATTTCTATAGAGAGGCGAGAATTGGAGGTAGTTGGGATGTAATTGGGATCCAACTGTTACATCAGGAAGACTGATTAACGAAGCGATTTTCGACAGCTTGGTTATTAATAATAATGACGCCTTTGAGTAACTTCGATAATTTCATAGCAGAAACGTAAAATTCGAAGACTTGACTCGATTTATGATGGAAACACAGTCTCGAAAGTTTAGATATAAATGGGCAATGATTAAGGTGGGAAATTGAGAGATAAACTTTACAATTAGGAGCATAATTCAAATATAATGTGTCAATTAATTATAAGAAAGTTTTAATAATAATACTTTATTGTAAACTATACAACATTGAAATTAACAAAGAAGTACTGTGAATGACAGAGTAGTACAACATGTAAAGGGCAGCAGCAAATTGCTGCTGTAAGGCTTACCAGTAATCAAAGTGAAGGCGAAGTAAGGCTCACAATTTAAATTTAAAGCACATCATACGCGTGTTATTACAAAACACACAACATACTCACACACACACACAGTGCTCATGCACGTTCAAACTCATATACAGATACACAGAAGAGAAATCTTCATTAATATGTTATAATTTTAGATTTAAAGCAGTCTAGAATCTTGTCGTAATTCTATTTCGAGTCTTCACAAAATACTTTAGATGACAAAAATCATATTACAATATTAGATAACGCTTCATCATCACTTAAGTATAATGCGCTTCTCGAAATCTCATCTTATTAAGCTCGCAGAGTTTAAAATAGATTGCACGTGAAGAAATCTAAACCATATATATCTAGTTTCGTGTCACGATATCTCTTTCTTGTCTGGACAGTTATAAGTTCGAGCGAATTATGTCGATGTGATAGCATACTTCTCCGAAGAGAATTGCAACGAGCGGAATCGCTGGCATGAGTTCAACGGAGACGAGGGGATAAAGAAAGAGAGAGAAGAGTCTCGGATTTCGGAGGGAGATGGTCCATCGAGAATGAAAGCGAAGCGTAGCGAAACAATTCAAAGAAGATAGACGGATAATAAGACACGGAATGGACGACTCCTCATTGTATAGCTCACCGCGTGCGGTCCTCTCGCGCTCCGACGGGACCCCCCGTTGCGCACCGCGCCGGATTCCGCTTAGGAGTCGAGGAGCAGAAGGCCCGAAATTCGTGTCCTGGGTTGTAAGTTACGGTTTACGAGCCGCACGGAGATGGATCCGGTCCCACGCGGAGATTGCGCTTCCGCACGCGTTTTTATCACTTTTTCTCCACATGCGATTTTCAAGCTTTTCAGAACTCGATGGTCTCATAACGAGCGTCGCCGCAAATTCGGTCTACAACTTTATTCCCGGCCCCTATATTCAATCGACTACAGTACTTATTCAAATTTGAATTTTTCTCGTCATACAGTCGTTTTGAAGTGTCATCCTTAAGCTTTAAAATAAGGTATAACAGGTGTCGATGCTGCGAATCTAACCTCTAAAAATAGTAGTGAAATCTGTGTCGTTTGACAAGCAGCATTTGAAGCACTGCCTCCTTTTCGCGTTCCAATTGAAGAAAAATAGGCGAAAACTCTGTGTTGTTACTATAAAAAGTGGTTCCAAAGATTTCATGATGGCAGTTTCAATTTTTTTCACCATAGAATTCATCGACTTAAAACAACCATCTTTTTTTCGAAATCCGACAGTTGCCTGAAAGATGGCGAAAATGTGTGGAAAGTGAAAGAGATTACTTTGATTAGGTTAATATTCATTTTCTTTTATAATTTTACATCGAAACTTGGTAAAAAAAGGCCGAGAATTAAGTTGTAGACTCAATACGTCGTTAGAATAACATCATACATCAACATCAAGCAAAAAAAAAGAACATTTCGCTATTATGTTTAATCATACTCGTCAATTTCATTTTTTGAACACGATCTGCAAAAAACCTTCTGAATTAAATGCGAAGAAATGATCTTGCGTGTTTAATGACTAGGTATATAAATGACACGATCGCTTTTTTTCTTTTAACGCGAATAATTCTCTTTGTTCACGTCATAATTATTCACATTTTTGTCTGGCTTTAAATAATGGTCCATCTGGAATGGACCGCGTAAATATGTTGTTGTTGTATCACTCGGCAGTGCTAAACAGTTATTGATTATACCTTTTCGCGTTCCCGTCGCGTGTAATGCTTTGCGTCGAATAATATGTCAACAATTTTACGGCGCTATGCAAAAACAGGTCTGCGAATGAGCGCCGGTTTATGGACCGATATGTGTCCGCGCGTTTCGGCTTTATATCTCATTTTAAGATCGTATATCTCGACACGACGCTGTTATGGACCAAACCGATACCAATGCGCCCGTAATTGCGGTCCATCATCCCGTCTATTCGAGTACGCCTCGTTGCGCATCACTATTTCGCTTATTTTTAGTTGACTCTTTAGCTGACTACCGAATTTTAAATTTAAAAAATATATATGTCAAAAGTCAAAGCATTGAAGATAAATGCAGTATAGCAGTTTAGTTAAAATCTCATTGGTTTAAGATTAGAACTGATTATTTTTTAGATTGTTATTCTATTTTTTGCGTAGAAAAGAAAATTTCAAAATTTTTTTATTTATTAATTATTTAAAATGTTTTTTATATTAATTATACTTATGAAATATTTAATTTTTCACCACTTTATTTTGAAAGTAATTTATTTGCTTGATCCTTTTGGTATGTAAGAAATTAATAGTTTTTAGTGTTAATCTAGTAAAATTTGATAATTTTTATCATAACCATAATTTTTAATTTTTTATTACATAAAATTCTATACCATTTTTTAATGAATGATATTCTTGTCTGGTTTATATCATGATCACGTTTCTACTAATACAAAAGGATAATAACTTGCTTGATACAGCTTTTTAACAATCGTCTCACGAATATTTTGCACACAATACAGTCATTAAGCTTCTAAATCGGGCACCAGAGGTACGCATTTCATTTCGTACATTTTCGTCACGTGTCGACCATATTGACAATTTTACAAATGTTGCATCGTTAACATTAAAATCATTAGAATACAACGTAGAATTTTGTCGTTCGGTATTTCGTAATTAATCTAAAGTTTAATGTTCGATCTAAAGATGTTGTCATCCTTGAGTGCCGATCTCGTTGAGGATCTTGTTGATTCATCTTTACAAACTTAAGCGAAACCAGTCTGGTACAACTAGGCAAGCAAAAGCGGCCGTAGGCATTTGGATTTTATCACGGCGTTTCCTGAAATTCTATTTCGTGTCGTGGTACTATTATCAAGTGATTACGATGAGAGAAAGCTTTCGGTTATTTATGTCGGCAAATATCACTGCCGTGATACGCCCATTAAGCGTTTTATCGTAGTCGAGATACACGCTGAAATGCAATTTCTTCTTTACTCCATTACTGGCGGCTATGGAATTCAGCCTTTAACTTTGGAAACTCCGCCTTGAATATAAATCCTCATTTAGAAAGTCTCCATGAGATATATATCTGCTTTATTACTATTAATTCCTTATGAATATAAAGGTGTATTATTCAGTTTTTGCGTAGTCGTGTTTAATCCTGGTAGGATTAAGGTCCGAACTATAGATTTATGTGCTGGATTAAAGGTGGGTGTCAGGTATTAACTGCATGTTACACAACTACGAGAATTAAACGAAAAAAACTGAAGATACAGATTTTCTATTTTTGTCTCTGTAGCAAAATATAGACGTAGATACTAACAATAAATAAGCTTTATTGAATGTACAAGATTGTACAAATTTATGAATATAAATGCAGTTTAGTTTTGAGTAGCACCTCAAAAGATAAGGCGACAACAATAATACTGTTTGCAAGCTTTAGACCTCAATCTAATTTATGTTACAGATAAAATAATAGAGAAAAATATGTATCACAGAGACACATAAGAAAAAAAAACTGTAAAATTATTTTATACCTACAAATATTTCAAAATGTTCTTTTTTTTATATTTTAAAGAATGGCCATCTTACGCAAGTTTATCTTGCTACAAGAGACTTTTATTTTTCTCATGTTTTTCGATTATCAAAAATTTCAATGTTACGCATCAAGTACCGTTGCATTTAGTCATTTATTTGTTGCAAATTGTTGCAACTTGGATGCTCACACCTTTAAACGAGCTCCCGCAAAGTTAGTCAAAGTCCATGCTGTTCGCAAACACGATAGATAAACCAAGTGCTTGCAGCGTTCAGTAGCGGGATTGCCAACACGATCGCAACAAGCCCTGCGGAACCCCTGACTCCCTCGTGCCCGGGGGTCTTTGCTGTGGCATGGAGGTATTCATCGTCAACGGACGACTCATATGATTTAGAGGGAGGGCCGCGAGACTACCGCTGTGCCTGCAGGGCCCGGCAGAATGTTTCTCAGGATTTCACGGTAAAATCTTGTCCTACTAGCCAGCGGAAGAATACCCCGCGTTGATTGGAACGCAGTTATCACTAAAATATATGATGTTTGCATCTGGAAGAGAAACGATTACTTGATTATTATACTATATTTTTTGTGGCATGCGAGCAAACTCTAATCAGATGGTAATATTATTTTAAATTTGTCAAAGAAAAAGATTCTTAAAAATATTTGTCAAGCCTCACTAAACAGTATTCTATATCTGAAGATTATATTAATTTTTTCTAAGTTTAATGTTAGATTAGCAATAAAAATGTTTATTTGGCCACTTTGAAACGTATATATTTTATTGTAGGATGGGATCTCATTTATTTTTACCTACGCAACGAATATGATATATCTTTATAAAGTTTTCCAATTTATCTGAAAGCAATTTCCGTGTCTTCCGAGATTACTTATATCTGTTTTAGATTTCAGCAACGAATAAGATATCTTCTCACGTACAACTTTAATACTGGAACAAGATATGTCCTTTTTGAACTTTAAAGTTAATGTTGCCATATTGCGTATCAATAAGTTCCCTTATCATGCGTATCCTATCAAACTTACGAAGACTAAATTCCAAAATGTTATCTAACTCAAATTTCCAATACAGATAGCTCCCGCAGGGAATGACTGATTCATACAATCATTTGGATTTAGGGAACCTACAGATTTGAGTTTCGGCACTTACATTGTATAGGTAATATATTGTACATATCTGTAGACATATTATATTTTCACAATAGTGCGATAAATATAATATTTGAGGAAAAGAGTAGAAACAAGGCATAATTTAATTTAATTTAAAATATACGGAAGAGAAATACAATTTCACCAAAGTATAAAAAAATTTAGATAGAGATACAGGTCTGAAAATAATTACGTAAAAATCGTAAAAATCTCGAGTATGATGCTGCAAAAAGTTTTGACATTCTAACAATTAGCGTGTTATATCATTATCTTCCTTTTCGTGTCCTTTCGAGTCATATATAGCTAAAGTTCACTTTTTATTTGTCGTTTAATTTGAAAAGAACAACTGCACGATACCGAGCGAGAGAGAAAGAGGCGTGATGGGGAAAAAAAGAGAGAACATTTTTGTGAGACGGTAGGTCGTTCATGGATAGGGTAGTATACATCGGGGAGTACCGATTATGTATCTCAATCATGAGAAACTACCGGGGCGGGAATCGGGGCTCGGCGGTCCAGTATAACCGTACTGCCCCGCGGCCGCGACATGTGAGGTCCCGACGCTCTTTCTCTCTCTCTCTTCCTCATCCTACCCGCTGGCTTGCCTGTCTGCCCGTCTGCTTTTCTGTTATGTCGTATCTGCTCTCTCCCGTGCCGTCAGCAGAGTCTCTCAACTATCTCTCGGAAGTTTAGAGTCCGGTTACACCATGCGTCTTGATTGGCGTTACGGGTCTAAATATAAAAGCAAAACGTAAGGTCGTTCGGAGTAATTTTGCCACGTGGCTATAAGTGAACTAACGCTCTAACGATGAGTACATTTTAATGATGAACCTGATATAATAATTGTAAGGTTATTTATATAAAGGGATTCTTGTTTATCACACGAAGTTATAAAATGTATCGATTACTCGTTACAGACACACTATTGAGACAGGAATCTCTTGAAGGACATTACAAATTAAAACTATATAATATAATATATCGTAACGTAAAGACCATTTTTGTTAACAAAATGCACTTTTTAATACTTCAGATATATATATTTTGTTACATGATTAAGTAAACTAACGAGTATCTTTCAACGATGAGCCTAATATTATAATTATAAGGTCATTTATAAAGGGGTAAGTTCTTGTTTATCATAAAGTTACGAAATGTATCTGTACATTATTGAAACAGGAGTCTCAAAGGTCATGAAAAATTGTAGCCGTTTATGCATTTTTTTAATTAAATACAATATACTGTAAGGTGATTTTGTGTTAAAAAAACATTTTTTTAATTCAGATAAATTTGTCTACATGGTTAAGTAAACTAACGCTCTAACGAGTATCTTTCAACGAAGCGAGCCTAATATAATAACGACAAAGGTCATTCAAAGGGGTAAATTCTTGTTTATCACAAGTTATAAAATATATCGACTACTCTCTCATCGTTACGAAAACAGGAGTCTTAAAGGATATTTAAAAAATTGTATCCGTTTATGTGCTTATTTTTTTATTAACTATACGGTATATCATAACATAAGGATCGTTAACAAAGCTCTATTTTGTTAAAATAATGAGAATAAATTTTTTATTGCAAACTACTTTCGTAAGAAATATTTCACGTTCAGAAATTCTTCCGCAAGAATGCCTTTATATTTTATATTTTACAACGGTAAGCAAATTTATTGAGAGAGTAGTCGATTATAATAGCAGTATAACAACTGCACTTTTAGAGTGTTTCTTACCTTATTGTAGCAACTTTACCTTACCCCGTCTCCTAATTCAAACGATGCTCTGCTTCGCGAATTATGCGCAGATTCACGCGCCGCATTTGATTAACGCACGTAAAGAGAACGTTGTTTTTCAATAGCAGCGAAAGAGGCGGTCGGGGATACGTAATGGATTTTACTACCGCCGCACTCCGTTTTTTTGCGCTCCTTCCACATGGCGTACAAAAAAAAGGAGTAAAAAATACAGAGGCGGCGGAAATATTGCGTATAAATCTGGCATATATGCGGTTGTCGCGACGCGACCAGGCACACCGATGTCGAGTCTTGCAACTCGACATCAATGTCGAAACTTCTCGTCCCTGTGTGTATCGTCGAGATAAACCCCCGTGTGTTGCGGAATCGAGGGGCTACTCGATTACGAAGACGATATTTCCTGTTCGAAGGCAGATAGTGGAAACTAACTCGCTGGCTGGTTGCATTAAAGCTTGTCAGCGGTGGCTCGATATAATTGCGAGAGTGCATCGAAGGGGAGAGTGCGATACCGTGCAACAAAGTTTATATCCTGTTCCTACTATTGAAAATTGGCACAGAACGATCGGTCTATTTTGCTTACCAAATTAGGCCGAGTGAAATTTACATCTTTAATTATCGCTCTAATTTAATTTGAAATTTAAACATGAAGCTTTTATACTGTGATTAAACTAAATTGAAAATCATTTTTTATGTTATAGCTATGTAGATGTAAAAAAACCATTTTACGTTACGATAATATTTTTTTATAAATTGATATAAAAAGTGTATAATATTTATCTAAAAAAAAAAAAAAAAAAAAAAAATTTTGCTTTTAAATGTGTTGTAATGGATTTTTGGAATACAAGCGTTAGATGTATTCAATATATCTAATACAAGTCTAACCGAAAAAATATTTACATAGCTTGAAATTTTTAACTGAATCTATTGAATAGTATTGCTTGTTTTATTCCGCTCGTGATACATCTTGTGCGTCAAATATCGCTTTATTCGTATTTTAAATGTTACAGAGAGCGTAAAAACAAATTGATTCGATAGAAAAGATCGATAATTCTCGCTTAGTCACCTTCGCGGAGACGGGAGTACAATGCATTGCTTGATCGTGCGGATGAAAGCGAAGCAAAGGTGAGGCCGAGGGGAACCGATGTTGATTTTGATCGTGTGCGTTCCACAAGAAATGCAGACGGCGGAAGGGTAATTATTTTCTTTGGCTATCGACGGCTCTCCGCCGGCTTTCGCTAAATACACTCCCGGGAGTCCCTCTCCGGCCGACGGGCACGGTTCGCAAATACGGTCGCGGCGAGTAATTGCTTTTTAACAACCCGCGTCCGACAAAGGCAATTAACTCCTCGGAAATGCGCGAGCCGTCAGTGTTTTAGAGACGAGCTACGCGAAAGTCGCATCGGTACGCGTGTAACGACCGTTCCCTGACAGAGATGCACCGTGCTTGCGAAAAGTTTGAGAAAAAGGAGGAGAATAAACGTCATGGCGCGTTCCGTGAAAATAAATTCTACGGAAGTGCAACCGAAAGTTTGCAGGGGATATATAAACGAGTTCTTTTCAGTGCATTGTTAAATTCATAATATCAAATTATACTCAATTCTTTACTTCTACAGATCGCTACTGTTCTTACTCTATATGTTGTTAATTGTTATAAAATATATATATATAATAGAGTTAAATAATAAACTAAATTTGAATCTAATTTAATATATTTTCTTCAGTTAAACAATTTAACTTAAGAAAATTCAATTAGACTCAAATTTAACGTAAATATTTACTATACTAAGTACATACATTAATATAGACGATGTTTACTTTGAAACTTACACTAAAACGAATTGATTTATATTTTAACACCTTTTAAAGTTAAAAATAATAAAATGTTATTTAACAAGAGAATGAGTTACCATTTTTTTTTTATATTTAACGGTGTAACTAAAGGAAGGCAAAAAAGGTCACTCGACACATTGAGATTTTTACGAAATATTTTCTTTCGCTCAAAGAGCTGTATAATGAGATGCAGTGCTTTTCGATCTCGCGCTGCACAAAAGTTTTGACTGCGTGGACAGCTGTCACATTCAGAAATGTATTGGCTTTTTCGATGAAATTGGAGCCGATAAATCCGTTTGGCTTTTTTTACGCGTTATCTAAACTGTGTCTGGTGCTCCTATCAATCGATGAATTGCCACGCGTGGAGCACTAAATGACCTGAAAACAAACTGTCATAAGCCAGTATTTTTATTATATTTGCATAGATTTATTTATGTCATTTATTCTTCATCAAACACGATATTGATATAGAGCATATATGCAGTTTCTCATGTATCAACAATTTATCAAAACTAAAAATTTCACAAAATTCTATCACATTTTTAATGGTCTTTGTTGTCACTCGTTGAGCTTTGAAATCAATATTTTGATTGCAAATTTTAATAGATAAATTGAAACCTGTACAAAAATAGTAAGTAGAATACAATTCTACAAGTAAAATTTGTCTATAATAGTAAAAATTCTTTGTCAACACTTTCACAAATATGTAAAAATTTTTTTAGATTTTTATATAGTCTTAAACTTAAAATCTGTAATGAAATTAAAAGAGTCGATGATAGAGATACAAAATTTCACATAGTTTTTTTTTTAATAAAAAGTCCTTAAATTTATAGTACCGTAATTAAACACTTTGGTTTCTCATCAAATACTAAGGCACACCAGCATTATATGTTAATATATCAAATGAAGATTTATTCTAACATACACAAATATATAAACTTAAGTTATACATGTACTATTCTCATCTAGAGACAATAAATCAATCTTATTTATATAATTCAGGGCGGAAGAATAAAAAGCGTTGATTTAATTTTAATATCGTTTTATTTTTATACTGTGTAGTAAAGTTGCGGTATAAAGATCAATTACGTCGAGAATATTTTTTGTCTCTTATTATAGAAATCCTTTTTGACAGGGTAATGACAATATTGATTACTATGCGTTTGCATATTATAGATGAAACAAAGAATATTCAGGATTGATCGCGCACGGCGATGATTAATCAATTCCAACGAGCCGTCCGTCGTTCTTTTCTGAATTATAGCCCTAGTTATTACACAGGGGAAGAAAAAATGGAACTAATCAGCGTCAGAGAGTCGATGCACGGCCTGGTTGAGCAGTCCTCGCGGCTGCTCCGTGGACCGTGGAGGAATTCGGTCGATTTCTTTTCCCGTCGAACGCTCGCGGAGAAAAGGCCACAACGTGCGTCTCAGCGGCGCCTAATAGAAAAGGAGGAAATCCCGCGGAAAATACGCCTGTCGGGGAAACGCTTCTACGTGTACCGAGCCTTTACGACCGTCGTCGCCGCCACCGCGATCATTTTCCAGCCGCGTGACTCTATTTTGCGGAACGAGCGCGCGGTGTGTCGTTAACGCGCGTTGTATACACGGCTCCTTCCTTCTTGTCTTTCCCCCCCATCGTTTCCTTCTCTCGCACATCGGAACTTTGCCAAAACGTCGCGTTAATCCCGTTCTTATTCACGCAAGAGATTTCAGGGAAGGTTGACAATATCGGATGCGAGAACGAGAAGAGAGACGTGAGTTTTCCCGCGGGAGCGAGAAATGGAAGTTTCTCTCTATTCCGTGTGTTACACATCGTCGTCCTGGAGTATTTCAGTCGTGTCTAGACTACGCGGTTATTTCCCGCGCGTGTTTCTTGATTTTCTCTTTGTCCTCTTTATCTGTTCTCTTCGGTGCAACACGCACTCTTCTCTTGCTTCTCGCTTTGCTCCGCTTCATCTCGCACTCTCATTCGGTACATTCGTGCAAATCGCCACGGCGAAAAGATGAAGACACGCCGAATTACCGAGCAATTGGGCCGCTATGTCGCTGGAATTGTATGTATGCGAACTATCCTGGGGCGGAATGCACAAACGGCGCATTCTATGACTCGATTGGAACAGGAAATGTTCTGTAAATGTACTGCAATTCAACTTTGCTTTTAAGGATGTGTGCACACAAATAGAATAACTGATAATCAATGCAATCGTTAACGAAAATAAGAATAAAATGTGTAATAAAAATAGTCTCAAAACTGACAATTTCTTTCTTTATAATCGAATTTATTTCATTTTAATCTTCCAATATTTTAAAAAAGAAACTCTGAAATATTTATACCCTTTTTTATTCTCTCTTTTAAATGACAATTAAATTATTTATGGAATTTTATTCAATTTATTTAAACGGCTTTAAAATAGAGGTATCTCATTGTTTGTTATACTCAATATATTAGTCCAATTTTTTCAATATTAAATATTTTCATAATAAAATATCTTATAAAAATTGCAATTAATAAATAATTGAATTTTAATGAAATATGAGGTTTCATCATACTATTAAATATTAAAAGATTAAATTGAAACTAATTTTTAAACTAAACAACATCTTATTATCTTGAACTTACTTAAATGTGTTAAAATGTATTATTTTAATTCGAAGACCACGTTGAAAAAATTAATCAATTAATTTCTGAAATTAAGTAAATTACTTAGTTACTAATAAACAATGTTTGTACTACAATAAAATATACACTTTTAAACTATAAATAAATTAAATTTCAATCAATTTAATATATTACTTGGTTTAAACTATTTGACTCTATTATTTGAATTAAATTAACGTATTGAATAAGAGTAACAGCGTGTAGGAATGGTTAAAAATAATTCAAATTATGGGTATAATTTGACATTATAAATTTAACAGTGCAGACTACATAACTCATTGCTATAATATTAAATTATACCCATATTAAAATTATTTTTAATTATTCTTATCATCCAGTGATTCTACCCAAGATTAATCATGATTAGATAAAGTTAAACAATTTAACTTAATAAAATGTATTCAATTTGACTCTTTAGTTTATTATTTACTAAGTGTATACGTTAACATAGACGATGTTTGTTTTAAAACTAACCACAAAAATGGATTGTTTTACATACATGGCAGTTAAAAAAAATAACAAAATGTTCTTTTAACTCAAAGGGGTTACCATTGCTTCTTTGATATTTAACATTGGTGAATTTTCTCTTCGTAAAATGAAAATTCATTGGTTGTAAAACGCCGCGAACGTCATTCCGTTTTTTTTTACAAAAATTTATTTTAAACTTTCCTTCAATCCTGCAACAGCTGTCATTCTGCTTCTTTTCATCTGCTGAACATATCGCAATCCGCTCAACATGACGGCCGCGTCGCGAGACCCGCAAAGTTCGTTTTGGTCGCTTCTTGCCGAGCCGCGATCGGCAATGTCCGCCGGCGCAAACTTTCCTCGTTATACCCCGGGTATTCGCGACAAGTACAAGTATTCGGGGTGGTAAGGCGGCGGCACCCGTCATCTGCGCGGTGTGATGAGAACCGCGGGGTGGTGAAAACTTGCCGCGCGTCGAGAGAATAGTGAGAGGCGTTGCACCGAGACGAGCGAGGGGGTCTCCTCTTTTCTTTTTATCTCGATACTGATCGACATCGATCGATCGTTGCTTCGCCGTCGTCGATTTCTTCTTCCCGTTCGTGTCTGCCGCTGCTCCTTCTTCCCGATACCGGAGCATTACCGAACTTGCGCGTTTCTTATCACGTACGGTACCGCCGCAGGAACTGGATATCGTGTTACGTTGCAAAAAGCGAATCGCCGAGCTCGACGAGAGTGACATGCCAATTTTTCAAAGTAGAACAACATATTTTTATCGTTTCGTACATTCATTAGTTACACGAAAATAACGATTTTATTGAAGTAAAAATTACACGCGATAAATATGATTTTTTTTTTAAATTAAAATCTACTTTAAATCCGCAAATTTAAGCGTTATTTTCTTTTTTACTTTTTAGAAGAAATATATCTGAATTTGTCAAGATAGTGACTGCACTGAAAGAACAATTTTCCTGAAGTAAAAAAATAATTTTGTTGAACTATACCTAAATATATGAGTTGCAAAAAGTTTTACATTCTCGTAACTAGTTTGAACGTCCTACACAAAGTTCTACATAATTATTTTAACAGTTCGTTAAAATTATTTTTAGATCTGTGATCTAATTTTCAGATCTATATATTTTTAAATATTTTAGCAAAGCCGTCTTTCCGTGTCCTATAAATACTTCTGTAGACCATCATCTTGTATTTTTTTTATCTACAACTTTAACTCTCCGAGTTCTTCGTGATTTTAGATAAACAACTCGTATTGATGATGAATGCTTAGTACGAGTTGTTTATCTGGGACCACGAAGAACTCAGAGTTGAAGTTGTAGACGTAAAAAAACTTAGATCTATATAAAAATGATTAAAAATAACTGAAATTAAGTATGATTTGTCGTTATAAATTTAACGGTATACAATATTTATTTAATAAAAACAGAAAATATGTCAAATATTATTTGGATATTACTTAAATAACTCGTTTGCATTGATAAATTCATTTAATAACGTCTTTCACGAGCTTATATTCCTGTAAATCCGTATCTGGGTTTAAAAGTGGCACACCGGCGTCTCACTCATACATATAATTTTGATAGAGCTGTCTGTTGGATATCCAGTAGCCGCAACGCATCTTTCGCGTTCTTCGCCGCGTAATCCTCGAAAGGGCTGTGGTGCTTCTCGACGTGTGGCGGGATTATGCCATCTGCCTTTTCTGACTTTTTATTCAGAGATACGAGATACAAACCGGTGCGCTGTTTCGAGATGCGGAGACGTCCATGTACGCGTCCGGCAGCTGCCGCTAAGGAATACGCGCGATCGGCACGTACGTCGTTACTTCTGCACACGTCGTGGATTACGGCCGAGGTGTAACCGTCAGAGCGGATTATCCGGAATTGCTGTGGAACGCTACGGGTGATTGTACTGACAGTTTCGTGTCTATTAAATGGAGTGTGCTCATATCCACCAGTCCAGAGATTTGGATTTCGATGAATTTTCGCGGTCAAACAACCAGTTATGTGGTAACTCCTCTAATCGTACTTGGTCAGTTTAATAGACAGCTAAATAAAATTCTTATTAATATTAATTTGTAATCGGTTAGCTTTATGATAAATTAATTATTCAGTTATTCATATTTATATCGTTACAATAAATACGTCACTTTTTCGTATGAGATTTTAAATAAAATCGTATTATGATTAAAGAAAAATATATAACAAAAATTTTTCTTCCAGAAATTCTTCTAAAAGTTAAGTAACTTTTTTAAATTATAATTTTATTAAAATATAGTCTTTTGAACAATAGGTCTTTTGTCTTAAAATTTCATTTATTATATAGTTCATCTATTTTGAAATTTTACATGGAAAAAACGATTTTGTTGAATCTAAAAATTTAACTTATAAATGGAAAATAATTTTGTTGAATCATTAAAATAATTACCTAGGAACCTTTAAGTGTGATCAATGCTGCAAAAAGTTATTAATAAAAGTAACATTTTCTCAAGTTTGAACATTCTATGTAATTATTTAGATTGTTTAACAAAAGTATATTCAGATCTGCATTTAGCTAAATTGTTTAATATTTCATTAAAATTGTCTTTTCCATGTATTTATTGTATTGAATTAATCTAGAATTTCGGATGCTTGTGTTTTCCTTTATTTAAGAAAAATCAAGCACGAATTTGAGATTTATTCGTGGGCAAAATCTGTATAAATGAATCGTAAGTAGGCTACGTAAATAAAAGTTGTCAGCTGACGTTTACTTGCAAGTTTGCCAACACTTCTACTAAAAAAGAAACTTTCGTTTTTTCCTCGCAACTTTTTCCTCCCGCAGCTTCGCGCGTTATTGCCTCAGGCTTTTCAATTGTAAAAAAATCTGGCAAAAGTTATCCACTGCGACGTGATGCACTTCAGCCCCGCGGGCGGCTTCAGTTCGTGGCTTCCCTCTCCGGAGGATATGACGTCATCCCCCCCTGCGCGATGTTTGCCGGTGGCGATAAATGGAAAATAAAAGGAGAACTGCTCGCGCCCTTGTCCAAGCAGCCAGCAGCCCCGGGAATAAATCACGATCGAATTGTTCTCCGTGAGAGGGAGAGAGAGAGAGAGACGGATAGAGAGAGGGTTTCCCGACCCTGAATGTCAGGCAAGTCCCTGCCGGAAATTAGAATAACGCGTACGATGAGAGACATGCTGCAGCGCATCCATCCCATCCTCAGGCAAAGCGGTTCGTGGAAATGCATGTCCAGCTGCATTTATAATCATTTTTAATTTGGTCGCTAAAAAGATTTGCAATTACTGTCAGAAATACGAAGCACTTTTAATGAGTTGTAAATCATAATCAGCGTTCCTATAAATCAAGAGATGCAATAAATCTTTTCTATAAATGCTTCGTTAGTTGTGTTATTTTTATTGTGAAAAAATTGTGTCGTTGAATTCGTGAACTGCCGCAAGCTGCGGCAATTTATTAAAGGTGCTCTATGCTTTTTGGTAGGAAAGCGTGTAGATACGATCTTTTTTTAGAATGATATTGTTTAACCACGAGTGTTGGAATATATAGCGTTGTACAGTATATTCCCATTCGTTGCGCTCGAAACGGGGTGAGCTCTCGGATTTTCGTTTTTCCAAGTAATGAAGCCGAAAGGGAAATACATACACATACGGGTGTAACGCTCACTGCCGAAGTCATGTCAAATAAAATAAAAAAAAAATCAAATGTCAAATAAAAGAATTAGTCCCGTTACGTTTCATGTCGTCAAGCTGGTCGATCAGATTTTCGCCTGCATGCCGTGCATTCGTTCCCTCGATTTTCGGAAATCCTCCAACGGACGGGAACGACGATGTAATTTCATTACGTGTCAAATCTGTCGGTCTTTTCACCGATTCACTTCATCCCGCTGACATTCGCGCACTACGGGGTGGTCCGCCGTTACCGGATGCTCTTTCATCACGCAACCGTAGGAATGAAGTTAGGATAATGATAGATTTGTCCGAACGTCGCGAGCTACGTATGATTACGAAACTACTTAATGTCGAAGATTGAAACGTTTGAGGTAACTGCTCGAAATAGGATCAGAAATGAGTACATAAAGTTGAACGGATCAGTTATATGTATAAGTAAATAGCGATATTAATAGTTAGGTATATACGATCTATATACAGCAATAGTAACACGGAAAGAACGATTTTACTGAAACATTTGAAAGTTTAATTGGATACAGATCTGAAAATAATTTTGTTGGACTATCAAAATGATTATGTTGGAGTAGCAGTGGTACCGAAATATTTTGATATTCTAGCAACCAGAATTTTCAACAAAATTATATCTGTAACCAGTAAAATTTTATATTTTTCAGTAAACTCTTTTCATGTTCTATTGTTTTGAATTTATATCTCTAAATATCTATGAACACGATATTGAATAGTGTCGGGATTATATGGTTATTACTGAAGTTTATCCTCAATCCTGAAAACTCATTTTCATCGCAATGGTAATATTTCGTTAGCAGTAATATAATATTTGGGCCATATGGTAGAATGGCCGTTACGTGGTATTTTACGTTCTAAGCGATTTGTCACGGGGTAAAGGTTCTTTGTCGTAAACTTCAATGTTGCGCCAGAATCACTAAAAGAGGACAACATCACCGAAAAACGTTTCATTTTTGTAAAACCGACGAACGGATACAACTTGAGAATTTTATAAAACGATACACGCTCTTACCTAACAATCGAACATTTGGAACTGCAAACGTGCAGATTTAGAATGTAGCTAGCGAATAATTGAAGTTTCGAGTGTCGAGAAATTTTGGTGCACTCCGTACACTCTGAAGCGTGAAACGCGCGAGGTAGATAGTTCGCTCAGATCGAAGAACCGACTTGTTTAAAGAGTTAAACAAGCTCAGTTCTTTAACGTAAGAGTTGTAAGACAAGTTGAAATAGCTATCCCTAGTACATATTTTTCTTGCTCGGCAACCGAAACTGCACTTCTATTGCTAAGAGAGAATCGCAAGCATTTCAGGTATATATATATATATATATATATATACGACTTCATAGTTTCATTGTTCGTGTTTCAGGTCCACCCGGTGAGCCGGGTCCACCCGGAAAGAGGGGCAAGAAAGGGAAGAAGGGCGATCCCGGGGAGCCCGGTGCGCCGGTGAGTACCTTCTTGCCGATGCTTCAATACCGCGCTGGGCATGCCATATACACGTATATATATATGAATAACCCTCGAATTTATTAGTGCACTAAACACGTGCAGTTGTATGTGTGCGAGTGTGTTTATTAGGGAGTGCAGCTCCATGCATGAAATAGTAATTAATGATATCCCCTGTTTCCCTTTTCTGAACTTGAATACATCGAGTGGTGACTAATGTAAGCAGTACGCGCTTTCGCGAGACTTGCGTGCCCAGTGAAGAGAATTAAAGACACTCCCGCGGAGATGGTCTGAATCGTAAAGTTTAAAAAACGAGCTGAGTACTACCGTGTATTAATCATGGTGTACTCGAGTTGTAAACTCCATTTTTCTTTGGGAGAAATTAATTTTTTCTTCCTTCTATATAAGAAAGTAGGAGTTTATTAGATTACTTCTGCGGGGCGTGTCTTCAATTCAACATGATCGAAAACTTTGTCGCGTAATTCGCCGGATCAAAAATGAAGCTCGTCCATACCGGTCGCGAAGAGAGCTTTTTCATATTTAATTGATACTTTTCTGTTAGCTGCATCTTACAAAGAAATATTGATGTCGGATGACTCGGCGCTTAAAACGCGAAGTTACAATATGACGTTGTTAGCGGAGAAACAAATTAATCTCACTCGCGCGCGATACCAACTTACATTATGTCAAGACGTAATTAATTAGTTTCAAACTGTACATACGTACATATAAATAATTATACGTACGTACAATTTATTTACATTCTCGATCTTAATATAAAACTCGATGGCTATTATTCTCCCTTTAAATTTGATTTATTATTGAATCTCACATTAATTTTTTTATTCCCCGACATATGTTAACCGCATTAAATTATACGAAATAATGGCTTTAAAATCGGATCGTTATCTGTCGAACTTTAATCATCGACTTTGAAATTTTGTGCCCGTCGCGACGAAGCAGGTTCTCTCTCTCCGGCTGCGGCGCAGCACCGTGGGTGTTCCAGAAACCGCGCGATCGGATTTCCCTCGCGATTGCCGATCGAGCAAGCGCATCGTCGCGTAATCAAAGATCGGATTGGCGGAACACCGGGTGAACTGGGAGGGAATGGACCGGCACACTCGTGTGCGTGCGCGCGTGCTTATACGCCCGTGGAATATCTAATTGGCCGGAATAATTATCGGTGAGCGGTAGTATATACGGGTCCTTACAGCCGCGATCGTACACACATATATATATATATATATGTATACGCGACCGGAGCCGATAATATCGCGGGCACGATCGGCCGGTCCGCGAAATAATCGCTTTTGCATGCGCGCGAGAGAGTACCCTGAGTAAATCTCTCCCCCTCCCCCCTCCTGCCTCCTCGTGTAAACGAGTTTTTAATTTTTTATACCCCTTCTTACAGGGTGTGGCCGGGACGCCGGGCAAGAACGGTTTTCCGGTATATTATTTTTTATTTTCTTTCTCCAACACACTCCTTCTCGCTTCTCTCTATGTCTGTGTAACGTCTGTCTGTCTGTCTGTCTGTCTCATATCCTTACATTTGCATTCGTATCTCTGTCATTCTTTCTGTCTCTTTTCTCGCTGTCACGTTTTTTTAAACACCACTGACTCTCACCACACTGTGTGCATCGAACATAACAGCCATTAAGTACCATTAATGCGTATCATATAGCCGCTGACATGCGATTTTTGCTCGTTTGACCTGCTTCTTTATCCGCGAGCTGTCTCTCGATCTGGATCCTCTTCCGGCTCTCGATACAAGCTATCCATCTAGATTTTTTATTCTCTTTTTTTTTTGTATCATATGTCAGTGCGCGATTCATATACACGAACGATCGAAACGCGAAATCGGACTCTGGCATCCTCACCTTCAATATTGTATCGCGCGTCGCTTTGACGACTGAAGGTGCAACTGTTATACGCATCGAGGAAACGGGTTAATTGCATTCTTCACTCGTTGTGAATATCACTTCTCATTTTAATTGCTGACAATCTTGAACGAGCCACCTATCAGCGCTTTCATTCGCATGAAAACTCGCGATCGGTTTATCAATAAAAAATGAATATTTCAAGTAGTATGTGAAAAGGTTGTTTACATAAAATTTGTATGAAAAAATAAAATTTTATTACTGGAAAAATTTATCTTTCACGACGTTGCATACGCGATTTGTAAAACTCGATCAATTGAAAATAGAGAGTATTGCGCGTTTGTTCTTATTTAACTTGTATGTAATGAAAAATATGTAAATTAGATACGAAACGTAAAATAACTGACGTTTATCTACCGAGTCTGATTAATTACGGTGGCAAACGGTATCGAAAGAAATTCAGTATAAATTGGCGCAATGGTGAAACACCAATTTCGAGATATAACTCGGCATCAAATATGAAAGTTGCTCCATCAGAGTCGAAGCTGCGCAAAATTAAACATTCATCGTGTGCCGAATAAAATTTCTATTAACAGCGCTTCCTCGGTCGTCGCAAATGTACGCAATGTCACATCAGAGAGGATCATGCGAATGCACTTTTGTCGCGCCTGGAAGCATAACGACTCATCACAGTTCTGGTTTGTCGCGCTCGCCCGTATTTATTACATGTTACATACACAAGGAATGAGATTTTCAAGGGCTCGCTCAGCCCGCACGCAATTTTTCACTTTTCTTCGTTCGTCGTTACGGACGCGTGAGCGACGACTGGCACTCACTGGCGGTGTTCTTTCAGGGACCCATCGGCTTGGACGGGCCCAAAGGTGATCCGGTAAGTTCACCGCATAATTTACATTTTAATTTCGTCGTGGCGTTACAAGCGTGCGAGATTAATTGCTTCGTAAAAACGCGAGAGGCAATATTTTATTTTGCAACGCTTAACGTTCTGAGAATAACATTATTTAACGGAATAATGGTTATGGGCGTGAGAGAGTTTTAATCATAATATATTTTGTGTGGCGAGAAACCTGTTTTACCAAAATTTATGTTTACGCGAGGTGTCATATTGTAATAAATAACTCATAATTTCTTTTTTTTATTTATACGTACAGGTATTCCTAAGTTGTATAGATTTATGAAATCTTTTAACATTTTATTTTTTATAAAGTTGATCGACACCAAAACAAACGCATTATGAAATAATCAATTTGTAATTAAATATACGAAATATCTTTAAAATTTTTTGCTTGACTAAACTGTCGATATTGGCCGATTGTTCATACATATTTTAATCGACACGATATAAAATTAGATATGTCTTATCTAAATTTTCTGTCCTAATTGCACAGGTTTGAAACGAGGTCATTTAAGATATTTTAGGAGCGTCTGCTTGTCCTATTGTCTCAAATATAAGATTGATAATTTATTTAAATCGTGTGCTTCTCTTTCTGTCTTTCTAATTGATCTAGTTTAAATATTTTATATAGATACAGCCTTGGCTAAAAATATTAGGCACCTTATTAACCATTATTTAAAGTTTCAATTTAAAGATTTATTATCGTATTTTGTGTAAATCATCATTTGTTTCAAAAATCCTTCAAATTTATATCTAATGCTGATAACTAATAACAATGCAGGTAAAAAAATTCTAGATGAGTGAAAAAATATAAGTACCTAATATTTTTTATTAAAATTGTATGCATATATACATATATTTTTTATAGTCACATTCTATTACGGAAAGAATGAGACATCGCTCATCTGAAAAACCGACGACCAAGAAAGCAACGAAATCAACCGTTCAAAATGACGAGCGTAAAGATAATGACACGAAAGAGAGAGAGAGAGAGAGAGAGAGAAAATTTTGATATCGAGTTTCCGTCAGAAGCAGCTGTTCCTAAAAGGATGAAACTTTTCTAGTCTATTTCGTAGTTCGGTAGAAATTGGAGCAAGATATTTAGTCTTGATATATTTCGAGACACAATTCGATCGGTATTCGAATCACTATAAATGCACGAATCCGTTTAGGTACCAATCACTCCGAATTTATTTTGTTCTGACACTTCTTCTCAACCCTTTTGTTTGCAACAGCTGACGTATGTTGATCGAATTAGCTGCAAAAATGTAGGATGATCAATCATATATATGGGTGAAACTTTCGGCATATCACATCTCGCTATCGAACATGGTTTTTGACAGACACGGATTAAATGCAGGCAAAGTGTAAATGGAAACATATATATCGAACTTTAAAATCAAATGAAACATTACGAAAATCTGATGTATAGATATTTTCACCGATATTTATATGAATACGAATAATTGAGAAAATTATCATCTTATTGTTGATAGTGTGAAAATTGGTTAAACGGTAAGAACGATTTTGGAGGATTAAAAAATTTAGTTATATATAGTTCTGGATATAATTAAATAGATACAGATTCGAAAATAGTTTTGTTGAACCATTAAAATAATTACGTAAGAAAATTCAAACGTGATGAGCTTGATGAACAATGTTGCAAAGTGTTTTGACACTTTAGTAACCAGTTTGAATGCTCTATGTAATTATTTCTTTTGTGGTTCAACGAAATTATTTTCAAATCTATATCTAAATTTTCAGTTATTCGAATAAAACCGTCCTCTCCACAAAATATTTCTTTTATAGTTTAAGAGTTATAATGCATAGCGTATTGGTAATAAATATTAAGTATATTAAAGTTGCAACATTAATCTATAAGTTTATAGAAAAAGAAAATTGTGCTGAAATATTTAAAAATTTATCTAGATACATACACAGATTTAAAAATAATTTTGTTGAGCCATTAAAATAATTATGTAGGAAACTCAAGCGTGATGAGCAATGCATAAAACTTTTATATTCTAGCAACCAGCTCGAGCGTCTACATAATTATTATAATAGTCCAACAAAATTATTTTCAGATATGCATCTCTAGTTAAATTTTCAGATACTTTATCAAAATCGTATTTTCCATGCAGGTGTCGACTTTTTTTTTGGCTACAGCTAACTTTTTTAACGATAAAATAATATTAAAAATGAAAAAGAAAATCACTTTAATTCACTTATCCATGAATATATTTATACACCGAAAAAAGCTTTGTTATTAAAAAATTGACAAAAGCGACGTTACATAATATAATATCATTATTATACAATTAATAAACAAGGTACTTAGTTTTTGCATGCAAAAATAGTTTATTAAAATCGAGTATTAAAGAAGTTTACATTGTATTTTTTGAACATATATCCACTCTCCGTAGTCAGAGTTGTCGTGATTTATTAAGACAATTCCATATTCTTGGTCGCGGTTGCAGTGTGCAGCAGTGGTCGAATAGGATTGGAAGATGAATCGGATTTTAAATTGAAGATTTGCTCGCTCACTTGCACTCACTTACTCTATTAACTTCGCTGTTCGTCGGAAAGCAGTTACTTGGCTGCGCTCGATCGTTGTATTTTCTCCGAGATGCGATCTTTTAACTCCAATCCGATTCATCGTTTGAACCTATTCATTAACTAGTCTGCTATCACCTTCTTTTCGCGTTTAAGCGGATATACGAGCATACAAAGTCGCGACACGCAGAAGGTCGTTTCTTGTCGCCGCCATTTCGCTTGTCATTCATAAATGTATAACAGTCTATACATAGATAATGGCAACATGTCTCCTCCGAGAAAGTAAGCACGCGAATATCGGAGCGACGGGATTGATTATTCCGCATTCCTTATTTCGCAGTCTTATTATGTATCTGTCCGACTGACTTGCACACGCAAACCGACTATATGCGCACGTCATTGCGCTTTTGTAGTTGTCGCTTTCAACAAAGTCGGACCTGTACAGGTACTCGCGAGAGGTAGATAAGATGCGAGAACCATCGTCTAACGGAATACGTAAATTCACAGATTAGGATATAGAAGTTCCATAGCCCGCGCGTTCGCTTCGATAACTCGTCCTGGCATACGCGAGATGGTTGCACGAGGCTCGTGCTGGTTACACGACGAGGTCCTTGTATTATATCCCCGTACATGCATCCTCTTGTATATGCGTGACTCTCGGTTATGCAAGGTCCTCGTGACACGCAAAGTCTTTTCGCATGACAGGCCCTTGTATGCGCGTCGGTGGCCCTTTGTGGCCACCTAGTTTGCCTTACTGTAGAGAACAGTCTCTGTCTATTGGTGTACACACATGTGCCCGGCGGTGTTTCGCGTATACGTTTGATGTTACCCAGGATGTCACGGAATTACTGCTATTTCCCTTAATTACAGACGGTACGTGATTAATTAAGAAGGTTGATGACACGCTAATCAATATTTTTCGCGATACGTGCGATCAGATGAGAAAATATATCTTCTTATTTGATCTCGAGTGGACTTAATTTTTGAATATTGTTATAATTTGTGGCACGCAGCCACCGAAATACTATATGCTAATAAGCGTACATAATAAGCGTACTCAAAATTTCAATTAAGGGGAGGAGCAAAAATTTATCTCTTTACACAAATTTTATTAAAATATTTATTGTATATTTTAAAGCCATCAGCTTTCCAAGACCTTCAGTAAACTTTCTTACATCAAAAAGAATAATTTTGTTGAAAGATCTAAAATTTTTTGCTCGATATAGATCTGAAAATACTTTTGTTGGATAAAAATAATCCGCAGATTTTTTTAGTAAAATCTACATAGAAAAAACGCAGATTGAGCAATGAGTTTTATGAGCGTTTAACGTTTCATCGTACATAAAACTGATTTTAATAATTTAATTGTTTTAACAATATATACAATTAAAATTACAACAGGATACCGCTTATATATATGAATACGTCAACTAAATAAGAAAAGTCAATTCCAGTCAAAGTTAGATATTGGAATAATACGTCTATATACGTATTTTTAAATAAATTTATCTTCGATATCTGAGCGCGTCGATTACTTTCGGCCTTGCACAATCAAACTGAAACAATCCCCCAAATTAATTGTCTTTCCCTGCGAAAATTCAACCCCTCGCTTGCGTACGGCCATTATTTGTCCAACAAAATTTTCATTAGAGAACGATCCGTTACGAGGAATTCACGGACGATGATTTTGGAATACTCTATACGCTCTCGGGTACCTGATAGAC
The DNA here is from genome assembly GCF_001594065.2 of Cyphomyrmex costatus. NCBI lineage: Eukaryota > Metazoa > Arthropoda > Insecta > Hymenoptera > Formicidae > Cyphomyrmex > Cyphomyrmex costatus. The sequence continues at coordinate 179,852 of NW_017279319.1, read as the reverse complement.
TAGGGAGAGAAATATACATGAGAGGACGTAGTATTGTATGGTAGAACACTGACGTGACTGGATCTCGGTGGCGGTAAGGTACAAACGACAGAGCAAATAGATAGCGAGGAAATGTGTCCGAGAGGAGGAAAACGAGTACGTGCGCGATTGAAAAAGAGAGAGAAAGAGGGAGGAAGGGAGAGCAATAAGTGCATTGCAAATATCGCTAGTTGTTTGTTCTGTCGATGGCCGGGAAGAAAGGACCCGCACGATCGGCTCCTTCCTCGCGTTCCTCTCTTTGCCCGGCCATCGTTTTCTTTTTAAACGAGTGTGGCAAACGAGTATGTACATAGTCACTGACGACCAATACTCAGTGCCGAACCGTACTAAGGGTATTCCGAGATTCGAATAACGAATCCAGTTTATATCGGATTTCGTGCAAATAGTCGTAGCGGGGGTTACAAGCGACGGTAGCAGTGACTCCGCAATTTGCCTCGGGATCACGCAGTTTACTCTCTACTCACTACTCACGGAGAGGCAAGATCCCCGGCGTGCAAACACACAGGTTTATCTTCTTGGAAATTTACAACCGCGCTATCTACACTGACCCGGACGTAATATTAAATCGCGATTTTAACCCTCACTGGATCGCATAATCCGAATCGCCCTCGTGTGTCTGCAGATTTACGAAGTTGGACATTTTATGCAGCTCTCCGCGTTCTCTTCATCAAGATACGTCGTGAAGGATACGCGCCACGCGATAATATTGTTCTCGCGCATCGATATCGTATAGATACGTAGAAGTGGATCTGAATAAACTGCATGCAGTAAAATAGGAATGGTTGATTTTTTTATCGGATTTTGGTTCGAACTTCTGATCGGATATCGTCACTAGAACAACTGTAGATTAAATTTGATCCTATCGCAGTATTTTATATCGTATAAAAAATATGCAGTTTGATTTTTAAATTTGTCTACATTGGAAAAAATTATTAAATTTTAATACATATTTCTTTGAATAGTACTAATTGTAAGTAAACATTTACTTACAATAAATATGTATTCAGTAAAAAATTATAATTAAATCAAATTAATGGTTTTTGTATGAAATAAATATTGACATTTAGTAAATACTTATTTAGAACTATTCAAATCAGTATTTATTAAAATTTAGTATTTTTTCAGAATAAAATCTTGCCTTCTCTAATTTGTCTAATAATTTTATTTTCTTATTTGTTACGAAGAGAGACAAATGTTTACTAATTTTATTGGCATGAATTGTAGCGAGCACTTATATTTGTTCAATTGGCATTAATACAATATAAGTAATTATATCTTTAAAGATAAAATAGTTAAGGACTAATTATATGTGTCATTATGAAGAATAATTGGCGAGATTTAAATGCGCGAAATCTCACATTTAAAATATCTTCGTCGATTTTAGAAAATTATTTGAAAGGCAGTCTCATTTAATTAATAGTAGAATCTGCAGAATCTTCATACAGACATTTTGAATTCTACGCTATCAGATATTTCTGACACGGAACGAATGCGCCAGAATTCTTAATTAAAGCTGAAAGTCGGAAGTGTCTTCATAGTGATTTAACACGCAAAGTTGATGTGAAAACGAAATCCTGCGGCATATCGTTCTAATATCGGAAAGAGATGATATTTAACAGATCAAACAGAGATGATAAAATTCTCATAAAATATTGTAAAAAAAATTGCATGTAAAAAAGAACTCTTGAAAACCCAATTTTCTCTGCGAGTGTTAGATAGCTGACAAATTCGAAATAATACGCGGCAAGAGCTGCCGAGATATATTTAATCGCTACACAGTTGTGTTATAACAGAGAGAACATTCATTCTGAAAAAAGCCTGTTCATTCTCTGTCTATTGTATCATCGTTATTACTCTACGTAATACACAGCGTCTCTTTTGTTCGCAGGGTCGACCCGGCGACAAAGGGCAGAAGGGCGAGCTGGGCAGCCCCGGATTCGACGTCTTGTCCGCAGTAAAGGTATCTAAGCTACGCTATCTGGTGCAGAGTAAAGCAATATCCGCCGGCGCAGTCGTAATGCGAAAATGCGTGCCGCGCTCTCTCATTTCTCGCCCTGCAGCCCTCCGTCGTCATCCTTCAGAGCGCAATCTCGTAAAGCCCCGGTGTGTACCACGGAACGTGTGTACCACAGCCGGCGTGGCCGACTCACAAGGCGAAGAGAGAAAGAGACGAGAAGAATACGGGATAAATCCTGAAGGGACGGCGGAAGGGTGTGCAGGCAGAAGAAGTAAAACGATATTTTCATCGCGCGTAAAGCTGCAAATCCTATTTTACGTGGTAAAAGTGCACTCGAGCGGGAACGTTATTAACGCCTTCTCGATCGCGTCGCCGTGAAGCGTCAAAGGACCGACGATTAATCGAATAAATTACACGGATTTCGTGATTTCAGCCCGAAGAATTTCAGAAATATCCAGAAATGAATCGAACCGAAGAAATTAGTGTCATGCGCAGGGGAGCTCTGCTTTGGAGCGATCCGTAGAAGTAGAACGAGGACTTTTATATACGAATCCTCCGGGAAATCATATATCCGAAGCTCCACACGGTGGCCTAATTCGCCACCGCGTTTATATACATGGTGGTAATTAAATTTCTCGCGCGAAAATGAGATTTGTAAAATCGTCAAAGCATCCGAAACATCATTTCGCGCAGCAATCCTATATAAAGGATCTGACGTTTTATTTAACCCGTCGCTTTTTTAAAGTGTCGAGGCTTCTTCATTCCGCTCGAGCGCACTTACGCGCGTCGTCGATCGCGCGCGATTTCTTTTACGAAGTGTCACACGACGAGGGGAGGTACTGTTTCTCCTGTCGTTGTCGGGTTCGAGGACCTAGCCAGTTTCGTCCTGGAAGTCAAGCGATGTTCGAGCGATTTCATTCGAGAACGACGATGCATGCACGATGCATTTGTCCGTGCACATGCATATGCATACGCTCGTGTCCAGGGCGAAATCACCGAGGTCCTGCGTCCTCTCGATCCAACATGCAACAAGCGCGTCCGAGTATCGATCGATGCGTTACCGCACGACGACGAGCATATCACGCACGGAGTCCACGTGCGATGAAGCACAAAGACGATCGACGGCTAAATGAAATTTACGCTATAAAGATTACTAATACAGTGGTTGTCAAAAGTTTCCGGCCAACATTTCATTTTACGATAATTTTTTCGTCAATTTTTTCTCGGTTTAAATTATAAGTTAATATGATTCTTTATTTGAGCAATTCAAAATTTGAGTAATTAAAATTACTTACCGGAAATTTTTGGCAGTCATGGTATATATGTATTTTTCTATTAAGACAAAATTGATTCCGAAATATACTAAACAGATACAGGTTTCAGATATTAGAAAACGATACTTATTTTTATTTTTACGATCATACATATATATGTTTTTAGAAGTTCTATGAACAAAATTAATCGAAAGTGATATTTTATTTTCTCTGTATTTATTGTACAAAGGAAGGAAATAATTTTCATCACACAGTAAACATTTGTCATTTGTCATCAATAAATAACGGCAGAGTAAAAATAATTGTCTGGAAAAAAATCTCGTCAACTGTTGCGTGCGATTTGTTGTCGTGAAACTTGTTCACGACGTTCTGCACGTTCGAACGAAACGACGAACAGCGGAAAACGAACGATCGTTCCGTCGCGCCATCCGTCAAAATGTAGCGGCAGCGCGGAACTGGTGTGATTGGTTGCGTTCAGCAGAGCTTTACAACTGTTGTAAAATTCTTTATATTTGTTATGCCCTTAGTATGAATTAATCACGTTAAAGAATCTTATAACAGTTGCCTACAGAAATTTAACGCTAGAAAATGGTGATTACTTATTTTGAGTATTAAAAGCACACTAATGTATGTATTTTTAAAACTCAAAATAATTAATCACTACCTACCGGTGTTAAATTTATACGTCGGCAATTATTATAAAATTAAATTATTAAGAACAGTGTTGTACAGTGTTCTTAAATCTTATAACAATTATACAATGCTTTGAATACTAAAAATAATTAATTACTATCGTTCAGTGTTAAATTTTTGTAAGAGTATTTGTTATAAAATCAATAATAAACGATTTGTTAATAAATAAATCTAGTACATTGGACTTCTGTAAAATATTTTATACGACAAGGCTTTTCAAGCCTGTTCACTGCTTGTAGGACAGAGAGATTGAAGAACCTCTTTGTCTCACAGTTAATCAAAGGATTTGAAAAACTTTGTCGTATACAACACATTAAAAATATCGGACCAAGGGTGTAAAGTTATTTTTTCTGCTGAATACAGCCATTGTCTTAGTCAGATGAGACCTAGGAAAAAAAAAGTAATCGCGTCGATCTCTTGCGTTGTGCTTCTTTCCCGCACGCGGACTCCATCAGTCGTGAAAATGAATTTCACGCAAAAAATCTGTTACGCGTTCGCTCGCCCGTCGACCGCCAACAGCCAATGGCAACACGACGTCGCAGTACGAGAGCAAATAAATAAACCTTGCCTTTTTTCTCGCCTACGGGTCAATGCACAGGGATTGGGGTTAAAGAGGTCGGTGACGACGCTCCGCGGCGGGACGCTCGGCTACGCGGAAATCGTCGCCCTCAAGGTAAACCGGCTTCCTCTTCCTCGGAAGACGCGACACGCTTCTCGGTGTCGCGATCCGGACGGACGTCCTCCAATTCCCTCAATCGCCTCCCCTCGCTATTTCTTACCCGTCATCTCGTCATTGTCCAACACTGTCGTAGTCGTCGTCGCTTCTTCTCTTCTTCTTTTCATTCCCCGTCCTCACTGTGTTCCCTTTTCCCTACCGTCAACTTTGTTGTCCCTTGTTATACCACCTGTATGCCAGTTCTTTTTTTTGTGTCCGCGGGTCGTCGCATATATCCCGGATGCGCGACAGACCGCATATCTCGTCGTCCAGTTGTTCTTTAGCTAGTCGTTGCCTCGTGCGGTGCTTTCGGTGTAGCGTTCTCTCGTTGGTTTATACGAAACGAAGCGCGTCGTCGATGCTCGATCGTCGAATCAGGGCCTCTCTTTTCTCTGTCGATCATCGATTCCGATTGGAATATAATTTCAGAAAGAATTTGCTTCGATCTTTAGAGGACGAATATTTTTAAAATCTTTCAGTTTTTTTCCTGAATGAAATCTGTCATAATTTATTATTTTATTGTATTTATATTGCTCCCAAATAAAAACTTCCAGATGCTGTTTAGCGTCTCTATAGTGGGTTTATCGTCCTGTAAAGATTAAGATGCGTGTAGAATAGAATAATTGCGCGTATAAAAATGTTGATGCATATTATTATATTATATACTTGTATTATCGAATCATGATCGAACGATAACGAGAGACTGAACGAACGATCATCAGCGACGCACTTTTTTTTTTTACTTTGGTTTTTGGTTGGTAATGGTGTTTACTTTAAGTTACAGTATTTAGGTATATCTCTGGGCATGCCTTGGATTCGGAAGAGCAATGAGATACGAGAACCCGTATTCTCCCTAACCCACCCCCTGAAAAAAATCGACGTGAACCCCATGCTTTCCGCCCGATACCGAAATCGTCAAACTACCCCATGCCTCCCCCCCCCCCCCCCCCC